>NC_058080.1:507546735-507895485 GCF_014858855.1 Bufo gargarizans
AGATTAGTCTTAGCTTTGATGACCTATTTTAACTCTTATCTATTCTCTTGTGCTGCATTACTTCCCTGAAGCTATTAACCTTCAAGGAATTATACAGGTGAAACTCGAAAAATTATTATATCGTACAAAGTTAATTTATTTCAGTAATGCAACTTAAAAGATGAAACTAATATATGAGATAGACTCATTAAATGCAAAGCGAGATATTTCAAGCCTTTCTTTGTTATAATTTGGATGATTATGGCTTACAGCTTATGAAAACCCCAATGTCACAATCTCAGGTACCCTTTGCTCAGGGGGTATGGATTAATTAGCTGACTAGAGTGTGACACTTTGAGCCTAGAATATTGACCCTTTCTTCAATTTTCTAATTTTAAGTTGCATTAATGCAACTCCTCTTAAGTTGCATTACTGAAATAAATGAACTTTTGCACAATATTCAAATTTTTTGAGTTTCACTTGTATAACCATTTTTCATCTACGCTTACTTATGAGGGAACTGAAGTTAGCCTGTATTGGGACGTGTTATATGTCTGTATTACTTGTGTGTGACACATTCCATTAACTGACCGCACTGCAAGTATTATTGTTCAGTATTTCATACACTAGATGCTCCAAAGACTTATATGAAGAGAGCTATATGGCCCTAGCCTCCAGTCTAGTGGGAGCTGTGTATGTGTATGGAGCAAAGACCAGAGCTGAACAGGAAAACCTCTTTCCCCATGGATTATTAGCAGTAAAGTGACAGCATATGTATCAGCCCTTGAGAGAAACAGCTATTGGATTCAGCAGAACGTATAGCGGCCAAATACAGGGAAGTGCAGAGCATTTGTCAGAGAAAGGTAATGCATCTACATTGTGACTGCAGACTTCTCTGCATACTGGTGGACGTAAGCTTCAGTTTCCCCATCATATCAAAAGGGGCGAAGGGCCCTCTGTTCATAAACAATAAAAAAATAAAGTTCATTTGCACCACCACGTCCAAAATTGCTCATAAAATACAAACGTATGTATCCTGTATGGTGAATGCCATACCGGTAAAAAAAAATCTGAATGACTCAGTCTTTTTGTCACTTCACCCATTAAAATTAAATAAGTGAACAAAAAGTCACCCACTCCAAAATAGTGAATGCCCTGCAAAAATAAGCCCTCACACAGCTCTGTAGATGTAAATATAAGAAATGTTTTGGGGATGTGGCAATGTGAATAGTGATGGGTGCAGTAAAGTCCCGGGGAAGCATGAAAAAGGGGTGTTGTTTGCACCAGGAGCGTGTCACCAAGGGGCCCGGCCTTGTTGGAGTAAAGGCCCTAGATATATGTGGCCGCTAAGTTAGTTGGTGGACACCAAGATAGCTTAGCTGGCTCCAGCTAGTCCAGGGCGGGCTTTTACTGGGAACAGGCAATGTGCTGGGAGGGTGCCTGTTCCCCATGCTCCAGACAGGGATTTTGGAATATGCCCATGTCCAGGGATGCTATTTAATCCTGTTGCTGGACTTGGGTGTGGCTCCCAGTCTGGGAAAAGAGCAGGCTGTGTCGAGGCCTGTGGGAGTCGGGACCCTCTAACTCTGTGTGTGGAGTAAGCACTAGTGATGTGTTTTGGGGAGCTGGGTGGTAGACCCAGATCCCGATAGAGAGGGAAAGACTGTCTAGTCAGTGGCCAGACGGCTGAGGATTTATGTTTTTGATTTATGTTTTGGTTGCTGTTTTGTGCTGATGTGCTTGAAAGTAAAGCATCGTTTGGACTTCAATCTGGTGTCCGTAGCAAAGTCTGTGAGAATGACTACCGGATAAGAGACGATTCCTTACAGGGATCAGACTATAGCAATGCAAAGCAAAAAACTTTTCCAATTTCAACCCTTTTGGAAAAAAAAATTCCAGCTTCCCACTACATCATTTGCAATATTAAATGGTGCCATGGGCTTTTTGTCCCACCCTTCCCAAAAAAAAAACCCTCATACTTCTATGTGAATGGAAAAAAAAAAGAGTTATGGCCCCAGGAAGCCAGGGGAACAAGAAAAACCAAACGGTTGACAAAACTAGGTAGGGGCTGGGGAGAGTGATACAAACTTTTTTGGGAGTCTTTATCATCAGGAGTAGTGTGAATATGATATTCTATTCTGTCAGATCCTGCTCCTGCAAGTGCTTAGGGATAGACTTCACTGTGAAGTGTTCTCTGCTTTCTTCATCGAGCTGCTTCACAACCCCACCTCTGACAGTGATCACTCTGAGAGTAGCATCCAACCAGGGGACTACACAAGGTGTCGCTCAGAGCAGAGAGGAGGGGCTGTGAAGCTGCTCCATGCAAAGAGCAGTAAAGTCATGGGCTCTTGCTGGGGCAGAGTCTGGAAAAATAAATGTCATAGTCACACTACTCCTGATGATAAAGGCTCCACAAAACATATTTGTACTGCCCTCCTCAGCCCCTACCTAGTGCTGTCATCAGTTCAGCATGGTCAAACTGTTTGCTTAGACACATAGCTGTAGTTCACCTGATTAAAACACAGTTTTTCTTTTGTTGACCTGAACTCAAGAACTAAGCCTCCTATCTGTATTATAACTGTGACTATTATTAGTGGCCAATCTCCACTAATAATGGGGACGGCACACTGCTGACACTATGAATGAGGTCACTCTGTTAACTGGAGCACCTTTGGCAGGTGGAAATCAGTCACATCAGACACATAAGACCATTGCATCCAGCTACAATTCCTCCGGTGTTTTTTTCTTTTCACCTGTAGTTCTATAGAGCATAAAGACTCCAATAGTGAAGAACCGCTGTTCAGTTTAATTAAAACTTTTTTTTAATATACTCACAAACGTAGGTGGACACATAAGCAGATAAAACAAATCTCAGCCTACTGCTCCTGCCCGACCCGGGTTTCGCTCCAAAGCTTCATCAGAGGCGTAACCTAAAATCCCACATCCCCTCTTTAAATACACCCACCCCTCCCCCCTTCTATCCACCTAAAATCTCTTTAAAACAACAATAATCCTCACTTCTCTTACTCCATTTTTAAAGCAACTATCCACATTTACCGCCAGTTATTTATCTAAATTTAGAACTTTTTTCAATATTGTTTTCATTCATCCATAGATACTATGCTTCACGCACCAAACAGGGTCACATGTTCTTTTCTAACCTATCCTGTGTCAGCCAGCGCTCACGCTATCCAGCTTGCTCAAATATTCATTCATCAGAAGCCTTACTCCGGTCTCCGTCTCAGATGACGTTGTATCCTACCTAGCCCTAAGGTATGTGTATACATCTCGGGATCTATATTAATGTAGGGAAACCTGTCTTCTATAATAATCTCCATTTAATCTACGAGACAGGGAAATTCAACATTAAGACCTTTTGGTTAAAGCGTGTCTAGCTCGTAGATCCATTTAACTTCACGCCGATCTATCTTTGCCACGGTGCTTCCTCCTCTCCAATTGCTTTTCACTGCTTCTATCCCCATAAATTTTAACCATTTTGGGTTCTTCTGATGAGTCCTCTTAAAATGTAAAGACACCCCATGTGTTTCTAGGCCCTTTTTTATATTTCTAATATGCTCCTGCACTCGGACATTCAGGCTCCTAGTTGTTCGGCCCACATTCTGGAGGCCACACTGGCACTCCAGCATGTAGACCACTCCTGAGATTTCTCATGTTATTTCCCCCAAAACCTTAAAATCTTTATTTCTTATATTTGAATGTACTACCAACACATATCTCTCCCTTTCTTTATTCTATTTTTACATGGAGGGCAGAAGCCACACCATGTAAACTTCTCCTGTCCTTTTTTCTTACTTTCCGAAAGGAATAGCATCATGGACCAAATAGTTACGGAGATTGGGAGCTTTTCTAAAGATAACATCCAGACTATCCGGTATTTCTATCCCTAACCCAAAGGTAATTCTTGAGTACTCCCCAGTTTTTCTAAATTGTATTCTTCACAAGTCCAGCTTGCACGGTATATTGCGTTATAAAGGAATATCTAAAGTCTTTTTTCTTTGTAACCCCATAATTTTTTCTTTATTTCCAATTTCTTCTATCTCCTGGCTACACATACGGAGATCTTCCCTCTTATATCCTTTTTCGGCGAATCTATCCTGTATAATCATACTTCATACTCCGTACAGTTCCGGTAAATTCTTTTTATCTGACCTTTTGGAATATTTCTCAGCCAGGACTTATGGTGACAACTTTGTATATCTATATACCCATTTACGTCTGTATCTTTAAAAAACGTTTTGATCTTAAATCTTCCATCTTCTAGAAATATGGTCAAATCTAGGAAGTTGATGGCCCTATCACTAATGCTACTGGTGAATTTTAAATTCTAATCATTTTTATTAAGGTTATTGATAAACAACAGAGGGAAAGGAGCAACGTGTGGTTTTTGAAAGGCAGATTGATGGCCTTTTTTTTTTTTTTGCACCATGTCCCATTTGAAGCCCCCCTGATGCACCCCTAGAGTACAAACTTCATAAAAGTGACCCCATCTACGAAACTACACCCCTCAAGGTATTCAAAACTGGTTTTGCAAACTTTGTTAACCCTTTAGGTGTTCCACAAGAGGTATTGGCAAATGGAGATGAAGTTTCAGAATTTCAATTTTTGGGCAAATTTTCCATTTTTTTCCATTTTTTTCCAGTAACAAAGCAAGGGTTAACAGCCAAACAAAACTCAATATTTATTGCCCTGATTCTGTAGTTTGCAGAAACACCCCATATGTGGCCATAAACTACTGTACAGGCACACTGTAGGGCGTAGAGGTAAAGGTGCGCCGTGTGGTTTTTGGAAGGCAGATTTTGCTGGACTGTTTTATTAACACCATGTCCCATTTGAAGCCCCCCTGATGCACCCCTAGAGTAGAAACTCCATAAAAGTAACCCTCATTTTGGAAACTACGGGATAAGGTGGCAGTTTTGTTGGGACTATTTTCAGGGTACATATGATTTTTGGTTGCTTTATATTACATTTTTGTGAGGCAAGGTTACCTAAAATAGAAATTCTGAACTTTTAGCTCCATTTGCCATAAACTGTTGAGGAACAACTAAAGGGTTAATAAAGTTTGTAAAATCAGTTTTGAATACCTTAAGGAGTGTAGGTTCTTATATGGGGTCATTTTTATAGAGTTTCTACTCTAGGGGTGCATCAGGGGTTCTTCAAATGGGACATGGTGCAAAAAAAAAAAAGCCATCAAAATCTGCCTTCAACGAAACCATACGGCGTTCCTTTCCTTCTGCGCCCTGCCGTTTGGTCATACAGCAGTTTACAAGCACATATGGGGTGTTTCTGTAAACTGCAGAATCAGGGTAATAAATATTGAGTTTTGTTTGGCTGTTAACCCTTGCTTTGTTACTGGAAAAAACGGATTAAAATGGAAAATTTGCCCAAAAAATAGCTATTTTGGCACCGTTATTTATTATATTTTTTGACTGTTCATCTGAGGGGTTAAATATTTTTATAGAGCAGATTCTTACAGACGCGGCGATACCTAATATGTCAACTTTTTTAAATTTATTTAGGTTTTACACTATATTATCCTTTTATAAACAAACAAAAAAATTTTAGTATCTCCATAGTCTGAGTCTTTTTTGTTTTTAGTTTTTAGCCGATTATCTTAGGTAGGGGCTAATTTTTTGCAGGATTAGAGGACGGTTTTATTGGCACTATTTTGGGGGGGCATATGACTTTTTGAACGCTTGCCATTACACTTTTTGTGATGTAAGGTGACAAAAAAAATACATATATGTGTTCATCTTAGGTGTTAGGTCATGGGATATTTTTATAGAGCAGATTCTTATGGACGCGGCGATACCTAATATGTATTTTTTTATTTTTATTTTAGTTTTACAAAATAATATTTTTATTTTTTTGGTGTCTCAAGCCTGAGAACCAAAGTTTTTTTCCGATTGTCAGTGGCTAAATGGAATTCAAATTAGGGAAGGGGAATATAAATTTAGTACTTCATGGAAGTGTGGTACTCCCTGAAGCAACCAATAATGCAGAGGCCCGGATGATCGGGGCACGTGTCACACTGAGTGGTGGTGTCCTTCCGTATCCCCCTCCTGTGACACACTCTGAACTTTTTTTTGGGACCGTCCCTTCTTTCCAGTATGGGGGACCATCAGTTTCTGAGGTAGTCCAGCCTGCTCTTTCCCGGTCAGAAAAGATCAGGGCCTTGAGGACTGCCTCATAGAACTGGAGGAATTTCCCTGTGCTCTGGGACAGCACAAAAGAGATGTACAAGGCAACCTGTACCAAGTAGACTGCAACTTTTTTTCTTCCCATATACCGATTGTAGTTGACGATACAATCGGGCTTAAGGACCGTTGCCATGGTGCCTCGCACAGGGACAGGGGTGATGCCTTTGCCGTGAATTGTGGACAGTACAAGGACATCCCTCTTGTCCTTATATCTGACCAACAGGTTTCCACTGGTAAGGGCACGGGTCTCACCCGTGGGCATAGGTACCTGGAGGGGGTGGGTAGGGAGGCTGCGTTGATTTTTCTGCACGGTCCCACAAGCGGACGTGGATCTGGCGGCGAGGGACTGGAACAAGGGGATACTAGTATAAAAGTTATCCACGTACAGGTGGTAACCTTTATCTTGCAGTGAGTGCATAAGGTCTGCGACCTCCCTTCCAGGTACATAGGCCTCCAAACATTTGGCCCCGAAGTGATCGATGACTGGGGGGGGACATGCTGCATAATGCAGGCATTCCGGATGGCCTCAAACGGAGTACGTGTTATGGCCGTACTGTAAAGTGGGGTCTGGTAGAGGACGTCCCCACTCCAGTAATGCCTGACACATTTTTTTTTTTTCTAGGCCCATGTGCAGCACGAGGCCCCAAAACGTCCTCATCTCGGCTGCATCGGCCCTAGCCAAAAAGGAGCCCGGGTGTTGATCAATGAACTGTTGGGCGAACACGTTCGTTTGCTCCACCATCAGATTTACAAAGTGGTCAATGAAAAAAAAAGACTAAATAGTCATATTCAGTAAAGCCCACTGTGGGAATCTGGATTCCTGCTTGGCCAACAAAATCAGGAATCAGAGGCTCAAAATGCTCTGGGGTACACCAGACAAGTCCACCAGTAGGGGGCTCAGGTGGACTTATCTGGTGGGCCGGAAAACTAGTACGAGCCCCAGAGCTGCTCGTACTTGTGTGGGCCACATGCTCCCTGGCATGGCAGTCCCCTTGCTCCGCCTGGCGGCGTCTCTGCCGCCTTGGTGGCTCATCATTATCGCTTGATGATGAGGAGGACGCGGATGACCAGAGGAAAGTGGGGTCATCCTCGTCCTCACCGGGACTCTCGGATTCGCAGGCAAGCGGGGCGTATGCCTCCTCGGCCGAGAACGTCCGGCGGGCCATAGGGGAGTGCGTGTGTGTGCGTGCGTGGAAAATCCCCAAAAGTGTAAAAAAAAAAAAAAAAGATTCAAACGCGCTGATCACTGGTACTAAGCTGATCAGCGGTGGGGCGGGCGATGCGCTAACAGTAGCCAGACGCTAAGAGTGCCGGCCACAGTCAGCGTATGCAAAAAAAACAAACACTTGCACCCACAAAAAAATTCTGTCTGGGGGCGGGGGGCAAGCTGCAGCACCCCTGGAGGGTCTAGGGTTACACAGCTGAGTGCTAGACACCCGATCCGAGTGCTAGACAGCAATAAAAAAATTCCCTAACTCTCCCTCACTATCCCTGCCTAATATACCTAATCTACCATTCCCTACCTGTCCCAAAAACACAGATTTGTGCCTGATGGCACAAAAAAACTCACGGTACAGCCAGAGGCTCAAAACTGCCGCTCCGCCCGCCCATCTGCCCAGCCGACCAATCAGAAGCGATCCTGAGATGTGGCGTGACCTTCACCTCTCAGGATCGCAGGACGGTGATTGATGGTGTATTATCACACCACAATCACCGTCCTATTCTGGGTTATCGGGTCACCAGAGACCCGAATAACCCGGAAACGCAGAAAACCGCAGGTCTGAATTAACCTGCGGTTTGCTGCGAAAGCCGACACGGGGGTGCCTGCTCAATGATTTGTACCAAGGTGCCTGCTTAATGATTTGAGCAGGCACCTTGTTCCGATCACTGCCCACCACACGGCAGTAATCGTAAATACACAGGGTGTACAGGTACACCCTGTTTCATTATGTACCAGGACAACAGGGCGTACCTGTACGCCCTGTGTCCTTAAGAGTTTAAATGGAGATATTATAGAAGACAGGTTTCCCTACATTAATTTAGATCCCGAGATGTATACACATACCTTAGGGCTAGATAGGATACAACGTCATCTGAGGCGGAGACCGGAGTAAGGCTTCTGATGAATGAATATTTGAGCAAGCTGGAGGGCGTGTGCGCTGGCTGACACAGGATAGGTTAGAAAAGAACATGTGACCCTGTTTGGTGCATGAAGCATAGTATCTATGGATGAATGAAAACAATATTGAAAAAAAGTGCTTAATTTAGATAAATAACTGGCGGTAAATGTGGATAGTTGCTTTAAAAATTGAGGAAGAGAAGTGAGGATTATTGTTGTTTTAAAGAGATTTTAGGTGGATATAGGAGAAGGTGGGAGGGGTGGGTATATTTAACCAGCTCAGCTCCCCTAGCTTTAACCCCCTTAATGACCAGACCACTTTTTTACAATTCTGCACTACACTACTTTCACGGTTTATTGCTCGGTCATACAACTTACCACCCAAATTAATTTTACCTCCTTTTCTTCTCACTAATAGAGCTTTCATTTGGTGGTATTTCATTGCTGCTGACATTTTTACTTTTTTTATATTAATCGAAATTTAACGAAATTTTTGCAAAAAAACGTAATTTTTCACTTTTGGTTGTAAAATTTTTCAATTAAAACTACATTTCTATATACATTTTTCTCTAAATGTATTGTTCTACATGTCTTTGATAAAAAAAAAAATGCAATAAGTGTATATTTATTGGTTTGGGTAAAAGTTATAGTGTTTACAAACTATGAGCACCTGTCATGTTTCCTGAGGTTCTACAATGCCCAGACAGTAGAAACACCCCACAAATGACCCAATTTTGGAAAGTAGACACCCTAAGGTATTCGCTGATGGGCATAGTGAGTTCATGGAAGTTTTTATTTTTTGTCACAAGTTAGCGGAAAATGTTTTTTTTTTTTTTGTTTTTTTACAAAGTCTCATATTCCACTAACTTGTGACCCAAAAAATAATACAGACGTCTGAATGGAGCCTTACAGAGGGGTGATCACCCCATATAGACTCACTGATCACCCCCTGTCATTGATCACCCCCCTGTGAGGCTCCATTCAGATGTCCGTATGTGTTTTGCAGATCCATGGATCCGCGGATCCGTAAAACACATACGGACGTCTGAATGGAGCCTTACAGGGGGGTGATCAATGACAGGGGGGTGATCAGGGAGTCTATTATGGGTTGATAAGGGGTTAATAAGTGACAGGGTGGGGGTAGTGTAGTGGTGCTACTTTACAGAGCTGCCTGTGTCCTCTGGTGGTCGATCCAAGCAAAAGGGACCACCAGAGGACCAGGTAGCAGGTATATTAGACGCTGTTATCAAAACAGCGTCTAATATACCTTTTAAGGGTTAAAAAAATCGCATCTACAGCCTGCCAGCCGAACGATTGCCGCTGGCAGGCTGTAGATGCACTCGTTTACCTGCCGATCCTGTGAACGCGTGCGCCTGTGTGCGCGCGTTCACAGGAAATCTCGCGTCTCGCGAGAGGATGCGCCGGAACGTCCAGGAGGAATTACAGGGCCGCCGCTAGGACGCGCCGGAACGTCCAGGAGGAATTACAGGGCCGCCGCTAGGACGCGATCCTGCGTGTGGCGGTCCTGTACTGGTTAAAGATGGGATGTGGGATTTTAGGTTACGCCTCTGATGAAGCTTTGGAGCGAAACCCGGGTCGGGCAGGAGCAGTAGGCTGAGATTTGTTTTATCTGCTTATGTGTCCACCTACGTTTGTGAGTATATAAAAAAAAAGTTTTAAATTAAACTGAACAGCGGTTCTTCACTATTGGAGTCTTTATGCTCTATAGAACTACAGGTGAAAAGAAAAAAACACCGGAGGAATTGTAGCTGGATGCAATGGTCTTATGTGTCTGATGTGACTGATTTCCACCTGCCCCTGTGAGTATAACAGCGAACGTGCGGGTGAGGAGCATTTACAGTGCTACACTATTGGTGCGCTATTTCTGCAGGATCTGTAGTGGAAGGAGGATTTTTGGGTGAATACAGTGTCCTATCGGTGCTTGTATAGTTGGATGATCTGACGGAGCGAGGAGAAATTAGTGAAAAGTCGCGTAGACCCGCAAAAACGCATATTGACATTGTGAACTGAGCCCACTTCACTTCTGGGATCTGCAGCGGTAAAACCATTGTGAGACCACGAATTGGAGATTTAAGACATTTTTATAGAGACATATGTGCCCTATACTAAAAGTATTAACCCTAGAGGCTCACAGATAATCTTTGTATCAGATATGTGTCTATTATCAACACGAGGTGACTGACTTGGATAAACTTCTTTCATTATTTCAGCCCCCAGTGCCTTGTGACCCGCCACAGCTGCTACATTTGTGATACACATTGTTACCTTCTTGTTATTGTGACTTGTTTTTAATATAGCTATATGCATTAATAAAGACTGTACATGTTTATAATAAGTTGTGGAGTGGTTCTCTTTGGTGCAGTAATGGCAGCCAATGGGCTCTACATTCAAATCCTCCCTTAAAACTATTAAAGAGCTTGTCCAGGATCAGAAAAAAACTCGTCTGCTTCCTTCCAAATCAGCACCACCCCTGTCTGTGGGTTGTGTCTGGTATTGGCACTATTGGAGTCAATGGGGCAGAGCTGCAGTGCCGCACACCACCTGTGAACAAGGGTGGTGCTATTGTGCAAGAAAGCAGCCATATTTTTCTAAACCTGGTCAACCCCTTTAGCCACTTAGATTATATGGGTACATACAGTATTTTTATTATTGGATGTGTTTTGCCAGAATACATAAACTTTTAGGTAATTTAATAATTATGGATATTGACATATAACATCCATTGTAAGGGACAAAGGATTGGCTAGGCTGTAATTTCTGGCTTATCCTCTTTTGTTTTTGTCATAACACCCCGACTGCTATTGCACATGCAGGTCAGGTTATTTGTAGTATGAAGGACCATCCAAGTGTGTACATATATGGGAGATTTGGGGGAGATCGGCTCAGCTATTGGGGTTGTCCCAGGAAAAATAGTCTACAGTTTTCAAACCAGCATCTGGATCTGAATACTTTTGTAACTGCATGTAATTAAAAATGTATCATTTCAATAAAGCATTTATGACATTTACTCCAGGGCAAGCTTCACGCAAGAAGGCTAGGTCAGCATATATTTGCAGTTCTTAAAGACATTTTGCTGCTGGGGATGTATACAAGTTATTCATTCAAGTTTTTTGGCATAAGCTGGAGAACCATGACTGTTACAGTAGTCACGTATTAACACAGCAGATCATCCTTGGAATAGTTGCTGGGGAATTCTTGTTTTTTATCCGTTACCATGGTCTGAGACGTCCTTGTCTCCACTGCAAGCAGTTACCAGGCAAATTTTGTGTAATGGTCACTTTCATGGTCATCTATAATAAGGCATTTATTATAAGTGTGTATAGTGATATGTCGAAGGTTTTGAGTGTTAAGACCCCCACCAGTTGGTAGAAGGACAAGAAAAAGTGCTCACACAGAGAGCTGTCTCACCTCACTGCTGTAAATGGGCTAAATGGAAAGGCTATGAGCCCATCTCCAGTACAACTCCTGCAGCGAGGAGACCGCTCGGTTTAGGAGCTTCTATCTCCTTTTTTAACGTTTTGTAAGGTATTGCTATGTCATCATGAAATCTCAAGTTTAACGTTAAAAGTACAGCAACACTTTAAAAGGGTTTTGTAGGATTTTAATACTGATGACCTATACTCTGGATAGCTCACCAGTATCTGATCGGTGGAGGTCTGACACCGTGGACCCCCGCCGGTTTCAGTTTTTTTAGAAAGCTCTGTACATTGCATAATGGCAGTGCTTGTTATTGCAGCTAAGGCCTATTCACTTCAATGGGGGCTGAGCTGCTCCTAGGCCATGTGACCGATGAACGTCATCACTGGCGTAGGAAAAGCTGTGAGAAGGTCGCAGCGCTGACAGGAGCATCGGTGCCTTCTCAAACAGCTGATCGGAGGGGGTCCCAGGTGTCGGAACCCTGCTGATCAGATACTAATGACCTATCCAGAGGTTAGCATACAAAATCCAGATTGACTGCAGCATCTCCATACAAGAAAGCTTCCTTATTCACAGTGGGTCCATGAAAGGAAAGCGTGTGTACAAACGCACCAGTAAAAAATGCAACGTTTCGGCTACATGGCAGCCTTTCTCAAGCGTAACATGAAGTGAAATACAGGAGTTTAAATGGTGCTTATACTCCTCCCCTCGACTAATTATTCCAATGAATTATGTTAATATACAAAAAATCACTGCCTCCAAACAGACATAGACCAATACCAGTGTATCTTATTCTATCCACTTACCAATAGTGACTCAGTGCATTAAAAACAGGTCTCGTGGGACACAGTCATAGGTTTCACATCATGATGTACAGCTCAGCGTTCCCCCGACGACAATGCGCATGCCCAAGCGCTTTCTCCACCTCTTTCGGACATGTGACCGGTTCTAATCACGTGACACATCACATGAACGTAATTCTGAGCGCCCGTACACATCATTCCTCCCTAAGCATCAGCACACTCCTCCCTATCAAGGAAGCGTCCTATATCCAAGGAAACGACCCACCATGCGACACAAACGCAGACTGATTACATCAGTCATTGTGTTGTATATTAGTGAAATGACAGCACAAGAAGGTAGTGTTATTATAGGAAAGGATGACTTTTATATTACCTTATCCCGGGCATATTTCAATATAGCTTTTTTATTCATGATGTAGAACGCCTATAGCAGTATCCCACCTATCTTAAAAATATATAAACTCAATTAGACTAAATATTAATACCACTTAAGGGCCACAGGTTTATACCCCCCTAGGGACCAGGCCCTTTTTTTACAAATCGGCACTTCACAAATTTAACGGTTTATTGCTCGGTCATGCAACTTGGCACCCAAATGAACTTTACCTCCTTTTCTTCTCACAAATACAGCTTTCTTTTGGTGGTATTTGATTGCTGCTGAGATTTTTCTTTTTTTCTGATATTAATCCAAAAAGACCGCAATTTTCTCAAAGAAAGTGTATTTTTAACTTTTTCTGGTAAAATTGTTCAAATATAATTACATTTCTATACATGTTTGTGTCAGAATATATTGTGCTACATGTCTTTGATAAAAAAAATTTTGAAGCAGCTCTGACTTTCTGAGCACCTGTCATGTTTCCTGAGGTGCTAGAATGCCAGGATAGTATAAATACCCCCCAAATGACCCCATTGTAGAAAGAAGACACCCCAAAGTATTTGCGGAGGGGCATAGTGAGTTCATGTATGATCTAATTTTTTTTCACAGGTTAGCGGAAAATGACACTTTCTGAGGGAAAAAAATAAATAATAAAGTTTCCATTTCTGCTAACTTCTGGCAAAAAACCATGGATCCATGGATCGGATCCGCAAAACACATATGGACGTCTGAATGGAGCCTTACAGGGGGGTGATCAATGACAGGGGGGTGATCACCCCATATAGACTCCCTGATCAACCCCCTGTTATTGATCACCCCCCTGTAAGGCTCCATTCAGACGTCCGTATGTGTTTTACGGATCCGCAAAACACGGACACCGCGGATTCACAAAACACATACGGACGTCTGAATGGAGCCTTACAGGGGGGTGATCAATGGCAGGGTGGTGATCACCCCATATAGACTCCCTGATCACCCCCCTGTCATTGATCACCCCCCTGTAAGGCTCCATTTAGACTTTTTTTGGCACAAGTTAGCGGAAATTGATATATTTTTTTTTTCTTACAAAGTCTCATATTCCACTAACTTGTGTCAAAAAATAAATCTCACATGAACTCACCACACCCCTCATGGAATCGAAATGCGTAACATTTTTTAGACTTTTATATTCCAGACTTCTTCTCACGCTTTAGGGCCCCTAAAATGCCAGGGCAGTATAAATACCCCACATGTGACCCCATTTCGGAAAGAAGACACCCCAAGGTATTCGCTGAGGGGCATATTGAGTCCATGAAAGATTTAACTTTTTGTCCCAAGTTAGTGGAAAGGGAGACTTTGTGAGAAAAAAAATAATAAATCAATTTCCGCTAACTTCTGCCCCAAAAAAAAATCTTCTATGAACTCGCCATGCCCCTCACGGAATACCTTGGGGTGTCTTCTTTCCAAAATGGGGTCACTTGTGGGGTAGTTATACTGCCCTGGCATTTTAGGGGCCCTAATGCGTGAGAAGTAGTTTGAAATCACAATGTGTAAAAAATGCCCTGTGAAATCCTAAAGGTGCTCTTTGGAATTTGTGCCCCTTTGCCCACCTAGGCTGCAAAAAAGTGTCACACATGTGGTATCGCCGTACTCAGGAGAAGTTGGGCAATGTGTTTTGGGGTGTCTTTTTACATATACCCATGCTGGGTGAGATAAATATCTTGGTCAAATGCCAACTTTGTATAAAAAAATGGGAAAAGTTGTCTTTTGCCGAGATATTTCTCTCACCCAGCATGGGTATATGTAAAAAGACACCCCAAAACACATTGCCCTACTTCTCATCATTTTCCGCTAACTTGTGACAAAAAATAAAAAGTTCTATGAACTCACTATGCCCATCAGCGAATACCTTAGGGTGTCTACTTTCCGAATTGGGGTCATTTGTGAGGTTTTTCTACTGTCTGGCATTGTAGAAACTCAGGAAACATGACAGGTGCTGAGAAAGTCAGAGCTGCTTCAAAAAGCGGAAATTCACATTTTTGTACCATAGTTTGTAAACGCTATAACTTTTACCCCAATTTTTTCTTTTTTTTTACCCAAACATTTTTTTTTTAATCAGACATGTAGAACAATAAATTTCGAGAAAAATTTATATATAGATGTCGTTTTTTTAGAAAATTTTTACAACTGAAAGTGAAAAATGTCATTTTTTTGCAAAAATTTCAGTAAATTTCGATTAATGACAAAAAAAGTAAAAATGTCAGCAGCAATAAAATACCACCGAATGAAAGCTCTATTAGTGAGAAGAAAAGGAGGCAAAATTCTTTTGGGTGGTAAGTTGCATGACCGAGCAATAAACGGTGAAAGTAGTGTAGTGCAGAATTGTAAAAAGTGGTCTGGTCATTAAGGGTGTTTAAGCTAGGGGGGTTGAGGTGGTTTAGCAGCCTGTCACGTAAATTGGTATTCCTCCTATATGCCATCAATGGAGGTATTCCAAACTCTCCTTTTGAGGGCAAACCCTTCTGTAGGATACTCCAATCGCTCTTCAAAATATCGGATATGTGGGCGCTATGTTAACCAAGCGTGGTTACAAATGTAATCCTCTGTATACCTTGTTTGATTATTTGTTTAGTCTGCAGTGTGGTTTCTCTTTCAACATCCTTAACATTTTCGCTAGATCTCTGCAACAACCTTCGAGTATAACTTCTAACAGTAAATTTGTCACACATTTCATCAACTCGAGCATCAAAAATCAGATTATCTGAAACCACTCTCTTAACTCTAAGGAATTGGCTCCAGGGGAGTGATTCTAACATTCGTCGTGGATGTGCACTATCGTACCTCAACAGATTATTCCTATCTGTGGCCTTTTGGAACAAATCAGTTTTAATTCCACCATCCTCCACAAAAATCCTCACATCCAAGAACTGTAATTCATTAGTGGATACAGTCATAGTAAATTGTAGGCCTGGAATAGCACTATTCAGGTGTTTATGAAATAGCTCCAACTCGACATTTGTAATCATATATAGCACTACCAGCACAGGATCCTCTCCATTAACTCTGACCGGTACACCAGCCTGATCTCCACTCCCGCCATATAGATGTTGACATAAGTGGGGGCCACATGTGACCCCATCGCGGTTCCGCGCTTCTGTTGGTAAAAGGAGTCCCCAAAAAGGAAATAATTCCTCCTGAGGACCACTTCTAGGAGCTGGAGGACAAACAGTGCACCAGTCGGAGAGAACCCTATGCTGTCTAGCGCCATACCGACTGCCCTCTAGCCGTCTTCATGTTTAATAGATTTATATAAAGAAACAATATCAAAAGAAACTAAAAAAAAAAAAAAAAGACTTGTATCCCTAATATACGAGGGGGCTTCAATGGCATATTTTCGGAGGAACCTATCAAGGAATATTGCTATGGTGCTAAAGACAGATCCCCCTCCCAGAGACAATTGTTCTCCCCGGGGGATCCTCAAGTCCTTTATGGATCTTAGGCAGTATATATAACAGAGGGGTTATAGGGTATTGTACCCTCAAATATTTACCCAATTCCTTATCAATAATCTTTTCATCCAAAGCTTTCTCCACATAAAACTGCTACAAGATCCACAATCTCGGGCTTGGGATCAGTTCTCAGCACCTCATACACCTCAACATCCTCCAGCTGTCTAAACACTTCATTTTTGTACTTTATAGTGTCTAAAACCACCACCGCTCCACCTTTGTCGTCAGGTTTAATAGTTATATTCTTGTTTTTCTCTAAATTCCTAAGGGCCTCATTCTCTCGCCTGGACATATTACATGAGCTACTTCTCAATTCATTATCTTTTAATGTTTTAATTTGTTTAGTGACAATTTCAATGTAAGACTCTATAGTGTGGGTATTCTGAGGAGGAGAAAAATAACTCTTATTCCTCAAATCTAGATCTTTTAAACATAGCATATTTTTATCTTAATTTATTCTAGTGTCTCTCAATACTTCATCAGCAAAATACCCCTTCAGACGTAATCGTCTAAAGTATCTCTGAAGGTCAAGTTCTATTTCAAACCAGTCGCTATTGGCAACTGGACTGTAAGAGAGTCCACAACTCAAAACCTTAATCTTATCAGATCTTAACTCCACCGAGGATATATTAACTACCAAATTATTTATTTCTGTGTATTCCGTCTCGTTGTACGTCCTTGTGTCTCCGTGATTGCTGTCCCTGTGGAGATAAATTTCTTCTGGGGCCTACAATGTTTCTTCCCACCCCTCCTGTATTTCCTCCTTTTCTTTGATTGTCTAAAAAGACAGATTGCGCCGATTCATCAGTAGATTCGGAATCACAGGTGTTAAATCAAAAGTGGCCCTGCTCAAATTTTCTACCTTTTCTTCTCCTGGGTTTCCCATGAGTTTGATTGCTCTGCCAATTGTACACCTTCCAAGATTGATAATCATCTAGGTCACGGTCCCATTTATCTCTTTTTGCTCTCTCCACCTCTACTCTGTGGCATTGAACATATTGTGCTCTCTTCTCTTGGGTCGTGAACTCATCAACCCCGAATAGATCTTGTATCTGGGTTGTCAGAATTAGTAGGGTCTTCTTAATATTCTCTACCTCCTTCTATAGATATTCATAACATAATTTCAAACTAATATTTATTACTGACCAACTCAAACTTCTTACAAAAGTCACTGTTATTAGGAAACAGATTAGGTCGTAAGTGAGATCTCAATCCCCGTGGGATCTTCTATATTTTATAGTATTCCCGTTAGGTATTCAAATGTAATTCAATAGTCGTTAGTCTCTTAGACTCTTGTTCATATTTTCTTTTTCAGGAGATCAAAAGAAGGTGTAATCAAAAAAGATACATCACTTTTCTGCCCATTAATAAGTCTATGTATGTCTTCTTCAGTGTACAAACACATAATCATGCCCAAAGTGTCTTTGGTCTTACCCAGTCCAGAGATATCCTCCATTTTCATCAGAAGAGAAGTTCCCCTGTGCACGCTCACCAGATACAGAAATAGAGTAAAATTGTGTTTAAGAGCAGCACCAATAACCTTGAAGATGTATTCAGAAATGCATCAGCTCGTCCTTGACCTCAGATCCATTCGGTCATTAGAATAGCATACAAAATCCAGATTGACGGCAGCATCTCCATACATAAAAAGTTTCTTTATTCACAGTGGGTCCATGAAAAGCATGTGTACAAACGCACCAGTAAAAAAGGCTGCCACTACATGGCAGCCTTTCTCAAGCCTAACATGAAGTGAAATGCAGGAGTTTAAATGGTACTCATACTCCTCCTCTCAACTAATTATTCCAATTACTTATGTTAATATACATAAAAACACTGGACCAATGGACCAATACGAAATAAGGTTGGAAGCGGAGGTAAGCAAGAAAGACCCACACTGAAGATTATACACATACCTCTTTATACACATACCTCGTAGAGACCGACTGAACAGTGAGTACCTCTGGAATATAATCGTGTGATATCGAATACACGTATACCGCTAGATCGATACGATCCCTAACCGTCTAAAGATTTAATGCTACAATTTCAAGAGAAAAGGCAAAATTCACATTAATCGAAATAATATAACTAAGGAGAACTGCTATAAAGAACTATTTGTCTTGAACTACCTAATCGATTTTATAGTGGATGGATTAGATAATGAAAAGCACTGAATAGTAAGAGGATTAATATCAATGGACTAAATACCTTCCATACCAGAGTGGAGTTAATTCTATATACATTGAGTTTATGGAGAATCTATTATCATTATTTATTTATGTATTTATTCCTATCTCATTCATCATTTTTTATTGTTCTTATAGATTGTTATTATTCAATTCCGCTTACATTAAAATCAATATTCAATCCATGGGATTGTAATGATCTCAAATTATAAATCCATCTTAATTCTTTCTTCCTCAATATCATATATGGGTCCACTGAGGAGAGGAGGGAACAAAGATATTGGTAGGTGGATAGGATAAGATACACTGGTATTGGTCTATATCTGTTTGGAGGCAATGATTTTTTTGTATATTAACATAATTCATTGGAATAATTAGTCGAGGGGAGGAGTATAAGCACCATTTAAACTCCTGTATTTCACTTCATGTTATGCTTGAGAAAGGCTGCCATGTAGCGAAACGTTGCATTTTTTACTGGTGCGTTTGTACACATGCTTTTCATTGACCCACTGTGAATAAAGAAGCTTTCTTTTATGGAGATGCTGCTGTCAATCTGGATTTTGTATGTTTTTCTAATGACTGAATGGATCTGAGGTCAAGGACGAGCTGATGCATTCCTGAATACATCTTCAAGGTTATTGGTGCTGCTCTCAAATACAATTTTACTCTATTCAGGGGTTAGGTCATCAGTACTGAAATCTCGGAAAACTCCTTTAAGTTGAATGAATATTTTCTCTGACTGCAAATCTGAATAGCAATCCATAACAGCTTTATGCATCTTCTTTTGCAGATGACGTGTGCGCAGATGCAGGGCAAGGTCTGTCGATCAGTATGGAAAGGTTTGGTCTTGGGAACTCTTCTCACCACTTTTGTGATATTGCTATATTCATATGCAGCTCCTCCACTTAGCTTTAGCAGCACAGAGTGAGTCATCTGATTTCATTCCCATACAAACATTTACATTTCATTTGTGTATTATATACAGTAATTCAAATAATTATGATTTACTTGACTGTGACATTTTCATAGACGCGTGTTCACGCGATTTTACTCCTTAAAAAAAGTCTAAGGCGTACCAATAGACTTTTCCCTGCCTTTCATCAGTGCAGTGAGCGCTGTGAACGGCGCGGGCCTGTGCCTGAAATGACCAATAACAAAGATCCTTACATCAAGGAGCTTTGTTATTGGTCGGTTTGAGCGGGCAGCCGGACCATTCGGCACAACGCTCTGAAGTGAGGAGGAAGAGTCCTACAGCGGTGCAAGATTCTCACCAGGTTGCGCCTGGCGGGGTAAGCGGTTTTGGGCTGTGGGTCACTTCCTCCATGTGCTCACGGCGTCCTCTCCAGTGAAGAATGTGCGCCCAAACTCCATAGTAACCAGATACCAAGAGTGCCAATATGCCTGAGCATGCTTGCCCTGGTCGGATGAATAAAATGATCGGGTCCGTGCTAGGCCAGTCGGGCGCAGCGCATGTTGATATGGAGATTGGGTGTGGGGTGGGGGGATGATGGTGATGAGTTGGGGTGGGCTATGAGTTTGGGCGCACGTTCCTCACTAGAGAGGACGCTGTAAGCACATGAGAAAGTGACCCGCAGCCTGACCGTCCAGAACTTCATGAAGTGAATGTGACTATTGGACTAGTAGCTTGTCATTACATGGAAGACTTTTATGATTGGTGAGCACATTAAATGAATTTATCGTAATTAGACGGCACAATTTGTGATTGGTGCAATGTTATATATATCCTGCTGGGATCTAAGAGGGCTTGAAATTTTTAGGGAGACTCCAGGAAAACAAAGGAGGGTTGGCAAATGGGCAATAGATTGTCCCAGATATAGGGACAGCCATTTTGCCCCCATTAGTTCTCATGTACACGACTGTATCCATTTTGAGGTCTGCAAATTGCTGATCCACAAAATATGGACATTCATGTGCTATCCACGTCTCCATGCTGCAAAAGATAGAGCATGTCTTGTTCTGGCCGACCCACTGAAGTCAATGGGTTCGCAAGAAAATGCGGATTGCACGCGGACCATATCCGTGACTGCTAAACGGATACAGTTGTGTGCTTGACACCTTATAGTGAAAGCCACAGTACCCATAGATGTGAAGTACAGAGACGTCAAGTACACTATACTATGCAATAGTCCAATACATTGTGTATGACTGTCCTATAACTGCCTCCTGTGCATTCGTCCCAGACCCCACCCACCGCCACTATGCCACCCACTGCTCCCTGCCACAACAACCAGACATCCCTGTTGAATTCTTATTGAGTTTTGCACAATCTACTGCTCTCATCCCTACGTGACAGATTTGGTGCTTCAAGAAAGGTAGAGATTCAGTCTTCTGAGAGATAAATTTTAAATGGTCAAAATTAGCTATTTCTGTCTTTTGGGTCAAGTGGTGGCAGTATTTCTGAAATTATGCAGTTTGTGATTTGTTCATGTGCTGCTGTGATAAAAGTGTATTGTGAGTGGACAAATGGCACCACTGGCAATAAGTGATGTCAAAACTGCAGAGCATCACGTACCAATGGTGTGAGAGGTGAACGTCAGCTATGAAAGTGCACAAGGGCAGACCGAAACTCTACAATTGAGCAGCTCACCGCCAAAATGACCCTGCTGTGTATGGGGCTCCGAAGCAGATGAATGGTCACTCACCTCTGTAAACGAAGTTGTATTGTCAGAAAAGGCTTCAATTTTCTCATGAGTATCGGAATAGGATTTTTGCTTCTGCTTCTCCAATGAGTTACGTTTCTGCTTCATTGAACGGATGGACTTTGGCGTGTCAGGCGAGAAACATCATAGATCAAACACCTTGCAACCATTGCTGGAAGAAGAGCAGCGTTATGGTCTGGGTAATGTTTTTATGGCATTCTCTGGACCCACTCATCCATGTGGAAGGCACTCTCAACTGATTTAGACCACGTACACCCATACATGCTGATTGTCTTCCCTAGGGCGGATGGGATCTTCCAGCAGGACAATACGACATGTCACACTGCTAGAAATATCCGACATTGGTTTGATAAAAAAATAAATAAAAATGGCTGCACACCATTATACATACAAACAATAGAGCTTGGTCAGTATTGTACCACTTTTATTTAGAATGACCCCCATTTCTTAGCCCTATTGTTTAATGGTGTGCAGCCATTTAATTTTTTAATCATGCTTGCTTCATGGATATGCACCTGTGATTCTGAAGGTTCTAGTCTAAATTTTCTTGTAGTATATATTGAGGGTAGCGCCTCTTTTAGACTGAACATGCCCATCTACCTGGGACTTCTGAGCAGAGTTCGTATGTAGCTGGTCTCTACACTGCCCTGAATATTGTAGGCTTAGGTAAGTCTAAAGAGAGGCAGTATATTAGTGTTAGGGACCCATCTGTGGAAGCCACCTTGACGCCTGGTAGATGGGCCCGACACACGTTTGATCAAATATGTGTGCTAAGAGCTTCCATTAACTCATTTATAGTCGGTATTGTACCACTTTTATTTAGAATGACCCCCATTTCTTAGCTCTATTGTATGTATGTATGTATAATGGTGTGCAGCCATTTTATTTTGTTTATCATGTTTGCTTCATGGATATGCACCTGTGATTCTGAAGGTTCTAGTCTAAATTCCTTGTAGTATTGGTTTGACAAAGGCACGGTGTGGTGTCGAAAAGCGTCAGTTATGTGGCAATAAAGAAGTACTATTTGCATGTAAATCAATATTGAGTGCCGGTCCTTCTTTTGACATTGATGTGTGGGACGCCAACCCTAGGACACGTGCACCACTGATCCCAGGCTGCAGTGCCGACTGAGTTTCTACAGTAGGTTGGAAGAGCATGACCAAACCTTATAAGTACTGCCCTGGACCCCCAATTCCCCAGACTTGTACCCAACTGACCACCTCGATAATCATGTTTGCTCTGTGGATCCTCCCGTACCCACTCTCCAGCAGCTGTGTGATGCACTACAGTCAACAAGGCTCCAGATATATGAGACAACCCACCAAAACCCGACTGAGTCACTCCCAGCCTGTCTAGCTGCTGCCCATGTTGCACATGGCGATTACTCTGGATATTAGATGTTGGTCATAATAATATGACTCCCACTATGTAGTTGCCCTCACTGTTTGTCAGTCGTCTCCATTTTCTGTAGGAGCCTGGCACAAACAGTTTTTTATACTCCGATCTTTGACTGGAGATGAAATTTGGTGGTGAGGTTTACCTCAGGGGATAGAGTTTAATGATTTTTTTGTCCCAATGCACCCCACCCCAAGTATTTTTTCAGCCAGACACCTGAGTGAAGAACAGGAGGAGCAGAGGTGAATTAAAGGGGTCTTCACCACTAAGTAGGAAGATCAGATCAGCAGGTTCAGACTGTTGCTCTGCCGAAACCTGCAGCAAGACACTAGAGGCTGAAACAGCCCTTTAATAAAAGGGAGCATCTGCTGTATCTACAGTCCTCTTGGTCCTCACACTGCTTGGGCCACAAAGGAAAGAAGGGGCCCATATTTGCTGCAGAAATAACTATCTCTCCTCCTCTTTAGGAGGGGAGATAATCATTCCAACTAGTAGGTGGCAGAGTGTGATGCTGCATTCTGTTGGTAATGATACTACAAATACCTCACGGAAGTCAGTACACCCCTCACATTTTTTGTAAATATTTTATTATATCTTTTCATGGGCCAACACTGAAGATATGACAAAGTAGTAAAGTAGTCAGTGTACAGCTCGTATAAGAGCGTAAATTTGGTGTGCCCTCTAAATAACTCAACATGCAGCCATTACTGTCGAAACCGCTGACAACAAAAGTGAGTACACCCCTAAGTAAAAATGGTCGAATTGTGCCCAATTAGCCATTTTCCCTCCCCGGTGTCACCTTAGTGTTACAAGGTCTTAAGTGTGAATAGTGAGCAGGTGTGTTAAATTTGGTGGACTGGCAGTACCACTACTCCCTGCTGCTAGAAAGTGAAGATAAAAAAGAGGAAGATGAACAAGGGAAGTCTTCCTGCATTCCTTCCTCAACCAAGTAAAGTGGCTGCTATAATTAGGAAACTTTACCGGTCAGTGGCTGTTTGAGTCACTGTGGTAGGTAGGTACTTTGCCATTCACTACCAAGTGGTTACTTCACTTTGCCCCTCCATCCCCCGCAGAGCCCCTGGCAGGTTATGTCTCTCACTGCCCTTTCTATGCCACATCCGAGATCTGGCTGTTTTTGTCCTACCTGTCCCTGTCACAGAGTACTGCCACATCATGACATCCCCCAAATAGTCTTTGCCAACTAATCTCACTCCCCTGCACTGCCTCTCTCACCCATCACTTATTGTACCCCCCCCCCCCCACGCCCCTGCAGACCTGTCACTTTGGGCTCAACTACCCCTACAGAATTTTGCCAAATAGTGACTCAGTAAGCATTTACATGAGACTGTAGACTGACAGCAGCAGTGACGCTAGACTGTGGACTGTCCAGCGATAACATTTGCACTACATTGTGGACTGACCAATGGCAGCATTTGCACTAGTCTGTGGACTACCTGGTGGCAGTGTTTACACTAGAGCAGTGATGGCGAACCTATGGCACGGGTGCCAGAGGTGGCACTCAGAGCCCTCTCTGTGGGCACCCGCGCCTTGGAAAAAGTCTATGGCGTACCAATATGCTTTAGACTTTTCCTGCCATTCATCAGCACAGGACGCACTATAAACAGCACAGGCAGCACACTGCACACTGAATGTAGGCTATTAAGCTATTATAGCTAAATAATAAAGTACATAGAAGATATACTATATTGGTATTCAGGTTAAATTGCCGTATTGGCACTTTGCGATAAATAAGTGGGTATTTGGTTGCAGTTTGGGCACTCGGTCTCTAAAAGGTTCACCATCACTGCACTAGACTGTTGACTGGTGGCAACATTTACACTAGACTGGACTGAGTGGTAGCAGTGTTTACTTTAGACTGGACTGACTGGCAGAGCATTTACATTAGCTTGTAAACTGACTGACACAACATTTACACTAGACTGTGGACTGACTAGTGGCAGCATTTACACTAGACTAATATCTGAATGGCAACAGTGTTTTCACAAGACTGTGGACTGGCTGATGCACCATTTATACTAGACTGTGGACTAACTGGCAGTAACATTACCACTAAACTGTGGACTGACTGGTGGAGGACTGGGGACTGATTGGGAGAGGATCAGTACTAGACTAGACTGACTGGAGCAGCATTTTCACTACATTCTAAACTGACTGGAGCAAAATTGACACTAAACTGTGGACTGACTGGTGGCAGCATTTACACTAACTTTGAACTGACTGGCACAACATTCACACTAGACTGTGGACTGACTGGTGGCAGCACTTGCATTAGACTATGGAGTGACTGGTGCAGCATTTACACTAGCCTGTGGACTGACTGGTGCAGCATTTATACTAGACTGCGGACTGACTGGCACAACATTTACACTAGAATGTGGACTGACTAGTGCAGCATTTACACTAGACTATGGACTGACTGGCGCAATATTTGCACTAGCCTGTGGACTGACTGGTGGCAGCACTTGCATTAGACTATGGAGTGACTGGTGCAGCATTTACACTAGATTGTGGACTGACTGGTGCAGCATTTACACTAGATTGTGGACTGACTGGTGCAGCACTTACATTATACTGTGGACTCACTGGTGGCAGCATTTACACTAGACTTTAACCCCTTAGGGACACAGCCTTTTTACACCTTAGGACCAGGCCATTTTTTGAAAATCTGACCAGTGTCACTTTAAGTGATGATAACTTTAAAACGCTTTGACTTATCCAGGCCATTCTGAGATTGTTTTTTCGTCACATATTGTACTTCATGACACTGGTAAAAAAATGTCAAATTTACCAAAAATTGGGAAAAATTAGCAAATTTCAAAGTTTCAGTTTCTCTACTTCTGTAATACATAGTAATACCCTTAAAAATTGTGATGACTTTACATTCCCCATATGTCTACTTCATGTTTGAATTATTTTGGGAATGATATTTTATTTTTTGGGGATGTTACAAGGCTTAGAAGTTTAGAAGCAAATCTTGAAATTTTTCAGAAATTTACAAAAACCCAATTTTTAGGGAATACTACAGCTCTGAAGTCACTTTGCGAGGCTTACATAATAGAAACCACCCAAAAATGACCCCATTCTATAAACTACACCCCTCAAGGTATTCAAAACTGATTTTACAAACTTTGTTAACCCTTTAGGTGTTGCACAAGAGTCATTGGCAAATGGGGATGAAATTTGAGAATTTCATTTTATTGCCTAATTTTCCATTTTAACCAATTTTTTCCACTAACAAAGCAAGGGTTAACAGCCAAACAAGACTGTATCTTTATTGCCCTGACTCTGCCGTTTACAGAAACACCCCATATGTGGCCGTAAACTACTGTACGGCCACACAGCGGGGCGTAGAGTGAAAGGTGCGCCGTTTGGTTTTTGGAAGGCATGTTTTGCTGGACTGGTTTTTTGACACCATGTCCCATTTGAAGCCCGCTGATGCACCCCTAGAGTAGAAACTCCATAAAAGTGACCCCATCTAAGAAACTACACCCCTTAAGGTATTCAAAACTGATTTTACAAACTTTGTTAACCCTTTAGGTGTTGCACAAGAGTTATTGGCAAATGGGGATGAAATTTGAGAATTTCATTTTTTTGCCTAATTTTCCATTTTAACCCATTTTTTCCACTAACAAAGCAAGGGTTAACAGCCAAACAAGACTGTATCTTTATGGCCCTGACTCTGCCGTTTACAGAAACACGCCATATGTGGCCGTAAACTACTGTACGGCCACACAGCGGGGCGTAGAGTGAAAGGTGCGCCGTTTGGTTTTTGGAAGGCATGTTTTGCTGGACAGTTTTTTTGACACCATGTCCCATTTGAAGCCCCCTGATGCACCCCTAGAGTAGAAACTCCATAAAAGTGACCCCATCTAAGAAACTACACCCCTCAAGGTATTCAAAACTGATTTTACAAACTGTGTTAACCCTTTAGGTGTTGCACAAGATTTAATGGAAAATAGAGATACAATTTCAAAATTTCACTTTTTTTAGCAGATTTTCCATTTTAATATTTTTTTTCCAGTTACAAAGCAAGGGTTAACAGCCAAACAAAACTCATTATTCATGGCCCTGATTCTGTAGTTTACAGAAACACCCAATATGTGGCCGTAAACTGCTGTACGGGCACACGGCAGGGCGTAGAGGGAAAGGTGCGCCGTATGGTTTTTGGAAGCCAGATTTTGCTGGACAGTTTTTTTTACACCATGTCCCATTTGAAGCCCCCCTGATGCACCCCTAGAGTAGAAACTCCAAAAAAGTGACCCCATCTAAGAAACTACACCCCTCAAGGTATTCAAAACTGATTTCACAAACTTTGTCAACCCTTTAGGTGTTGCACAAGATTTAATGGAAAATAGAGATACAATTTCAAAATTTCACTTTTTTGGCAGATTTTCCATTTTAATATTTTTTTTCCAGTTACAAAGCAAGGGTTAACAGCCAAACAAAACTCATTATTTATGGCCCTGATTCTGTAGTTTACAGAAACACCCCATATGTGGTCGTAAACCGCTGTACGGGCACACGGCAGGGCGCAGAAGGAAAGGAATGCCATACGGTTTTTGGAAGGCAGATTTTGCTGGACTGGTTTTTTTGACACCATGTCCCATTTGAAGCCCCCTGATGCACCCCTAGAGTAGAAACTCCAAAAAAGTGACCCCATTTTAGAAACTACGGGATAGGGTGGCAGTTTTGTTGGTACAAGTTTAGGGTACATATGATTTTTGGTTGCTCTATATTACACTTTTTGTGCGGCAAGGTAACAAGAAATTGCTTTTTTGGCACCGTTTTTTTTTTTTGTTATTTACACCATTCATCTGACAGGTTAGATCATGACGTAATTTTAAAGAGCAGGTTGTCACGGACGCGGTGATACCCAATATGTATACAATTTTTTTTTATTTATGTACGTTTTACACAATTATTTCATTTTTAAAACAAAATAAATGTTTTAGTGTCTCCATAGTCTAAGAGCCATAGTTTTTTAAATTTTTGGGCGATTATCTTAAGTAGGGTCTCATTTTTTGTGGGATGAGATGACGGTTTGATTGGCACTATTTTGGGGTGCACATGACTTTTTGATTGCTTGCTATTACACTTTTTGTGACGGAAGATGACAAAAAATGGCTTTTTTTACACCGTTTTTATTTTAATTTTTTTACGGTGGTCATCTGAGGGGTTAGTTCATGTGATATTTTTATAGAGCCGTTCAATACGGACGCGGCGATACCTAATATGTATACTTTTTTTTTTTTATGTAAGTTTTACACAATGATTTCATTTTTGAAACAAAATAAATCATGTTTTAGTGTTTCCATAGTCTAAGAGCCATAACTTTTTCAGTTTTTGGGCGATTATCTTGGGTAGGGTATGATTTTTGCGGGATGAGATAACGGTTTGATTGTTACAATTTTGGCGTAGATGCGACTTTTTTGATCACTTTTATTACCTATTTTTGGGAAGTAGGGTGGGCAAAATTCCAATTTCATCATAGTTTTTAATTTTTTATTTTTATGGCGTTCACCGTTCGGGTAAAGTAACATGACCGTTTTATAGATCAGGTCGTTACGGACGCGGCGATACCAAACATGTGTAGGGAATTTTATTTTTTTCATTTTTAATCAGTGATAAATGTGTTTTTTGATTTTTACTTTATTTTTCACTTTTTTCACTTTTTTTTTGACCCAGACCCACTTGGTTCTTGAAGATCCAGTGGGTCTGATGTCTGTAAAATACAGTACAGAACCTATATAGGTATCTGTAACTGTATTTTACTTACACTGAACAGATCTATGCTTTCAGCACAGATCTGTTCAGCACCATGGACAGCAGGACGCCTGAGAGGCGTCCTGTTGCCATGGGAACCTTCCCCGTCTGCTCAGTAGTGGCCAGAACTTCGCAGACGGGGAAGGGTAAGGACGGGGCTTGGGGGGGCTGCCTGTGAGCTCTCTCCCTCTCCCATCGGGGGGCTGCAAAGGCACAGCAGCCCCCCGATCGGAGAGGGAGGGAGCTCCCTCTTACTGTTAACCTTTTCCATACAGCGGTCCGTACGGACCGCTGTATGGAAAGGGTTAAACGGCTGACATCGCATCACCGATGTCAGCCGTTTATACCAGGGTGCCAGCAATGTGCTGGCACCCTGGTATAACCCACTAGACGCCAACGATTACGCAATGGGAGGCGGGCGGGGGATCGCGATCCCGCCTACCGCACCGCCCGCCTCCCGCACCGCCCGCACCGCCCGCAACCCTCCCCCTGCACCTCCCACCGGGCAAAAATCACTAAGGGGTGCAGGGGGGAGGGATACATTTATATTTTACAAATGCAAAAGTTTCTGATCCCCGCGGTCAGGGACCGCGGGGATCAGAAACTGCAGAAATCGCAGCAAACCGCAGGTCTGAATTGACCTGCGGTTTGCCGCGATCGCCGACATGGGGGGGTCACGGGACCCCCCCGCGCATTTAGCCTAGGTGCCTGCTCAATGATTTGAGCAGGCACCGGGTTCCGATCACTGCCAGCCGCACGGCAGTGATCGAAAATGCACAGGGCGTACATGTACGCCCTGTGTCCTTAAGTACCAGGGCACAAGGGCGTACCTGTACGCCCTGTGTCCTTAAGGGGTTAAACTGACTGACACAACATTTACACTAACATAGTAACATAGTTTATAAGGCTGAAAAAATACATCTGTCCATCCAGTTCAGCCTGCTATGCTGCAAGTTGATCCAGAGGAAGGCAAAAAAAAGCTGAGGTAGAAGCCAATTTTCCTCACTTTAGGGGAAACAAATTCCTTCCTGACTCCAATCAGGCAATCAGAATAACTCCCTGGATCAACAACCCATTTCTAGTAGCTATAACCTGTAATATTATTACACTCCAGAAATACATCCAGGCCCCTCTTGAACTCTTTTAGTGAATTCAGCATCACCACCTCCTCAGGCAGAGAGTTCCATACCGTAAAAAAGAATCCTCTTCTATGTTTGTGTACAAACCTTCTTTCCTCCAGACGCAGAGAATGTCCCCTCGTCACAGTCCTTTGATAATCTTTCTGGGCACTGTAGTCCACCCATTCTATTTATTACTTTAGCTGCTCTCCTCTGAACCCTCTCCAGCTCTGCTATGTCTACCTTGTTCACAGGTGAGTTGTAAAATGCCAGGACTATGTTCTCATCACGGGCATCTATGCTCCTTTTGATGCAACCCATTATCTTATTGGCCTTGGTAGCAGCTGCCTGACACTGGTTTCTACTGCTTAATTTGCTGTTCACTAAAATTCCTAGGTCCTTTTCCATGTCAGTGTTACCCAGTGTTTTACCATTTAGTATGTACAAGTGACTTGCATAATTCCTTCCCATATGCATAATCTTACATTTGTCAGTGTTAAACCTCATCTGCCACTTCTCTGCCCAAGCCTCTGTAGTAGTATACTGTCCTCTTCCTTGTTAATTACTTTACAAAGTTTAGTGTCATCTGCAAAAATTTATATTTTACTGTGCAAGCCTTCTACAAGATCTTTAATAAATATACTGAAGAGAATACTGACCCCTGTAGTACTCCACTAGTGACAGTGACCCAATCTGAGTGTGTACCATTAATAACCACCCTCTGTTTTCTATCACTGAGTCAGTTTCTTACCCACAGGCATTTTCTCCCAGTCCAAGCATTCTCGTTTTATATACAGTACTAACCTTTTATGTGGTACAGTGTCAAATGCTTTGGAGAAGTCCAGATATACAACATCCATTGACATCCATTGATTCGCCGGTCAAGTCTAGAACTTACCTCCTCATAGAAACTGATTAAATTTGGTGTGCTTTTGGTGGGTTTGGAACTAATGGTGGTCTGTGGATGGCACTATTACTGGGGATCTGTGGATGGCACTATTATGGGGGATCTGTGAAGGACACTGTTATGGGGGGGATCTGTGAAGGACACGGTTATGGGGGGGATCTGTGAAGGACACTGTTATGGGGGGGATCTGTGAAGGACACTGTTTTGGGGGATCTGTGGATGACTCACTGTTATGGGGGGATCTGTGGGTGATGCACTGTTATGGGGGGTTATGTGATGAACACTGTTATGGGGGGATCTGTGAAGGATACTGTTACAGAGGGGGATCTGTGGCTGACACTGTTATGGGGGATCTGTGGATGTCACTGTTTAAATATGTGCCATCCACAGACCCCTTCCCCCCCCCCCGCCCATAACAGTGCCATCCACCGACCCCCCCCAGCCCATAACAGTGCCATCCACAGACCCCCCACCCCTTAACAGTGCCATCCACAGATGTCCCCCATAAAACTGTCATCAACAGATTTCCCCCCCAACGTTCCAGTTCTGCAGTATACAAATATAAAATGTCTCATTCAATTAAAAGTGATTAAACATGCCCCCTCACTCCTAATATTACTGTACACTACACACTAACAACTTCTGTACAACGCAGGCAGGCCCTCATGCTTCATTCATAAAGTAGGCGGCGCAGGCACGTGACATCAGGGAATTACGCTGCCGCCCGCCTGGCCTGCCTGCCTGCATTCTACAGAAGCTGTTAGTGTGTACGGTAATATTAGGAGTGAGGGGGCATGTTTAATCACTTTTAATTGAATGAGACATTTTATATCTGCATAATGCAGCACTGGAGCGGCGGGGCCGGAGTACAGTGACTGCACCGCCCCGCCACAATTGCCGGCCCCCAGCTCCTCCTCCCAGTCCCTCCCCGGTCACTCATACATCGCAGCCTGCGATGTAAATATGTCAGCATTCGCCCCATAAGACGCAGGGGCATTTCTCCCCATTTTTTGGGGGGGGGGGAAAGTGCGTCTTATGGGGCGAAAAATACGGTACATTTTGTACAAAATTATTTGGCCCCGTCTGCCACATGTCAAGGCGATCTCTGTAAGACGGGAACCTAACACCAAATGCTACCTCTTATGTGCCATAACGGCCACCATAAAATTCAGGGAGTGCAGGTTCCACATGCATGCTGGGTTCACTCTGCTTTTTATCATTCTTGGTGCCAAAATGTAGGGGATGCAGCTACCAGAACATTTTTTATTACTATGGCATTATTGTACTTTATTTAGTTTGCAGAGTGCTGTTGCATTGTGTTTTTTTATTTTTATTTGTGTTTCTAGCCATGACAGCGCGCACCTGCGCATTGGGATGTGCTGACTAACCCCCTTTTTCTTTGATCCCTCATGAAGCCATGCTGATATGGCGTTATTTGCTTATTTTCATTGAGGTACTCCAAGATAGCGTCTCAGAGAAAACCTTCAAACAGTTTGCCTACGAGAGATGTTAAACCTACCGGCCTATAGTTTCAAGGCTCTGTTTTTGGACCCTATTTGAATATTGGCACCACATTTGCTATGCGCCAATCCTGTGTCAGTATAGAGCCCTTAAATATCAGAAATAAGGGTCTGGCTATGACATTACTTAATTCTCTTTTCCACAAAAGATGGCGGAGACAGCACACCAAATGAAGTTGCTATTTGAGTTTTATTCGTACAGTAGTACACACGATTACATTTTACGGCTTATGCAACGTTTCGGGCCCTAATACGGTACCCTTTGTGAAGCTTGAGCCTGGGTTATGACAGGTATGGCGTGGTGCTGCTAGGACGCTGATCAATCGCAATTTATATATTTGGCGCTATAAATTGCGATTGATCCAATTGCAGGGTTAAATCTGGGAAAAGCCCCCGGGCCGGACGGGATACCATTGGAGGTATACTCCAAATATGTGGAGATTTTGGCACCACAGCTCCTGCGCATGTACAAGGCGTCTCTGAGCAGTGGGGTCCTTCCGGAGACATTGTACAAGGCTTCCATTGTAGTCTTATTAAAACCTGATAAGGAACCTATAGAGTGTGGGTCATACCGGCCCATTTCACTGTTAAATCTAGACTACAAGATCCTAACTAAAATATTTGCGAATAGACTGAACAGAGTCATATCTACTATCATACATGACGACCAATCAGGCTTTATTCCAGGTAGATCTACCTCTAGTAATATACGCAGAGCGCAGGCTATTGCCCAGCTGGGTTGTGCGGATGGGAGGCCATGGGCGCTGGCGGCCTTGGACACTGCCAAAGCGTTTGATTCCTTCGAGAGGCCCTTCTTAGTGCAGGTCCTGCAGTTTTTTGGCTTTGGTCCTGGGTTTACCAAGTGGATCAATATACTATATAGCTCCCCATCTGCGAACATCATGATTAATGGCTCCTTATCACCCACATTTAGGCTATACAGAGGTACCAGGCAGGGGTTCTCCCTGTCTCCCTTGTTATTTGCGGTTGCCATCGAACATCTGGCGCTGAGAATTCGTCAGGATGCAGTCTATAGAGGTGTGGGGTTGGGAGGCAGGGAGGACAGGCTGGGTTTATATGCTGACGATCTTATTTTTTACATGGATTCCGTAGAGTGCACTTTACCGAGAGCAATATCCATTATTGAGCAATTTGGTGCATTCTCCGGACTATGTATAAACTGGGCCAAGTCGGCCATTATGCCTTTATGGACCTCAGCCTGGCCAGCGGTGTACCGGAATCTATTAGTGGTGGACGGATTTAAATATCTGGGAGTGATTATTACTAAAGTCCCGGAGTCCTCTCATTTGCTGAAGATAGTCCCCCCCGGTAGCATACTTCATGGACAAGTTTAAATCCTGGAATACTTTACCGCTGTCCACGATGGGCCGGGTAAACTTAATCAAAATGGTTCTTCAGCCCAAAGCCTTATACCTATTAGAACACGCTTGTACACCTGTCCCACGAGTATTCTTTGATAAGCTACACTCCCTTATGGCGACATTTATCTGGGGTAGGAATAGAAGAAAATTAGCCGTCAAGTCTCTACAGAGGAGTTGGGATCAGGGTGGAGCAGCTCTGCCAGACTTGCATCTATATTTCCTTGCTGGTCAGTTGAGATATCTGGTGCCATGGGTGACCCGGGACGTGCTTCCTAGTTCTGAATACTATTTGCGGGAATTTTTGCAGCTTCCCACCCTGTGGCCTGTACTCGAGGGCCGATCTTCGGTGTCGGGCTCGCTCCTACCGATTCATAAATTGGCGCACCAGGTATGGGGAGCTGCAAAGTTGCAGCAATATAAGGACCTACCAGAGGATATACCATTGTGGAACAACCCGATGTTTCCGCATCTGTTGCAGAGTGAATGGGAGGTGATTTGGAGAGGATATGGGGTGTGCTGTTTGAAAGATCTATATGAAAAGGGTATACTGTTCTCCTTCTCACAGCTGCAGTCCAAAGTGGGTGTTTTGAGGTCACACTTTTTCAGATATCTGCAATTGAGACATGCCCTCCAAGCTCAGTTGAAGGATCTGAATAGGCCGGTGTCAGTTTATCCCCTGATAGGGGTCTTCAGGACCCAAGGCCCGAAGGGATTGATATCCGCCATTTATGCACACTTACTTGGTCTCAAAATTTCAGAGGGAATATACCTACTTTGACGGGTGAGGAATGGGGAGAAGCTCTGGAGGCTCCGGTGGCTGTATCCCCATCTCTCAATAACAGATTGACACAGCTCTTCATTTTAAATAGATGTTATTTGACCCCAACCAGGCTTTTTAAAAGGGGTAGGAGGCAGAACACGGAGTGCCATAGGTGCTCACTGGCGAATGCGGACTTCTGGCATCTAATATGGGATTGTAGTCACATACAATTGTTTTGGAAAGGAGTGGTGGATGTGGTCTCGTCCCTGATTCCGGACTCACTAATTGTTTGTCCCAAATCTTGCCTTCTGGGTATAGTGGAAGATGAGTCACGATCACGTTACACTCTCACCCTCATTAGGGAAACCCTATTTTTGGCCAGGAAAGCCATTGCAATTAGATGGATGGCGGACAGACCTCCTACGGTTGGACAGTGGAAGACCTTGGTCAATAACATTATTCCCTTCGAGAGGATTATGTACTCTCGCAGGGGTTGCCCTCAAAAATTTGAGAAAATATGGGGTCCATGGTGTGCTTCCCATCTGACTGCTACGACGGCCCATCTGCATTCGATGGATTGAGGGGTGTTCCCGCCTGAATGAGAGTTATCAGGTTCTGTTGAAGCGTTTCACTTGCATGCCGTAAATCATAATATGACCTGTAATGCATGGCCTAATGACGTCAGACAAATGATGTATTGTGGATACTGAATACTGTTTTTTGCTCTTTGTAATGACAAGAACTGCATGCTATGGCAATATTCTCTATGCAACACTGTACGACTCTGTTCAATGTAAGAATCCTTGAATGTACTGTTACATAACTTGCTTATCATTTTCCAATAAAGCGAGTTTAATAAAAAATTGCGATTGATCAGCGTCCTAACAGCACCACGCCATACCTGTCATAACCCAGGCTCAAGCTTGACAAAGGGTACCGTATTAGGGCCCGAAACGTTGCATAAGCCGTAAAATGTAATCGTGTGTACTACTGTACGAATAAAACTCAAATAGCGATAAAAGGGATAAAGGACGGCTCACCTCTGGTTTGGGATGGCAAGGTGCACCAAAACAGATGTTGTACCCAATCACCAAGAACAATAATATTAAAAAGAAGTAAAATGGGCACTCATATATCTAGATCACAAGGTAGGCAAAGCGACTCAAATGATATATTAATTTATTAATAGCGATAAGTTGAACAAATTTATATGAGCAATACACAATAATAATGTACCCTAAATAGAACTAATTTCCCGAAATCAAAATAAAATGATAAAACTTATAAAATTGATAAAATGAGCATACAACTGTCCACTGTTATAGCTGATAAAAAATCCAAGTATCCAATCCAGTGTTAATAGGTCCAGTCTGACATTAGCAGATGTAACACAGTACTTTTGTCTTCTATTATCTACAACAGTGGTTTACAGCAAATATATCTCCAGAAAAAGGATAAATAAATAGATAGATCAGTGAGTGAATAAATAAATGAATAGTAAGTGCACAGTGACTAATGGTGACCAATGGGTAAAATGCAGCATAAAATGTTACATAAAATCCACTGGATCAACAATATATAATTGAAAAACAATTGGTGAGATGATGTGTATGAATGAATAAATAAATAAATAAGTATATTTCTGAAGAGTCAATAAAGTGGCTGTATACCACTGATGCCGCAGTGTTTCTTTAGTGGTAGAACATGTGGCCTAAAATCCTGGCTTGGTCCGTACAATTGTCCACAAATATATTCAATTTGAGCAGATATCTGCCTGAATAGGCTGTATGTTTGAACAACCGCAATATATGCGGCAGGATACTTGAGCAATGGTATAGATATGTCCAGCAATATTACGCAATATTCAAACAGCAAATCAAGATGTTTGGGCAGCAATATACATATATCCAGCAGTATTATGGAGCTAAATGGCTCTTACTCACATATCGTCCTATTCCCACCGTGGCGTCCCACGTGGTGTAGATGCAAACAGGACTTGCCTTTGGATAACACAGCTGAATTAGCTGCTAACGATGCTGTATCCACCCGGCTGTGAGCAGAAGTGCTGGCTGTGTCACGCTGCAGATCCACGTCCAATGTCTTTGCTTGAGGTAGATAGATATTCTGCCTCTTTGGATCGATGATAATAGTCCTTTTAGAAAGCGCTTTCAATCCAATACCGTACAAAGTTGTTGCCGGTGTATTGTCAGATCCAATTGCTCCTTGCCAGACGCGTTTCAAAGGCTACCTGCCTTCTTCCTCAGTGGCTAGCCTTTGAAACGCGTCTGGCAAGGAGCAATTGGATCTGACAATACACCGGCAACAACTACACCACGTGGGACGCCACGGTGGGAATAGGACGATATGTGAGTAAGAGCCATTTCTATTCAGAAATATACTTATTTATTTATTCATTCATACACATCATCTCACCAATTGTTTTTCAATTATATATTGTTGATCCAGTGGATTTTATGTAACATTTTATGCTGCATTTTACCCATTGGTCACCATTAGTCACTGTGCACTTACTATTCATTTATTTATTCACTCACTGATCTATCTATTTATTTATCCTTTTTCTGGAGATATATTTGCTGTCAACCACTGTTGTAGATAATAGAAGACAAAAGTACTGTGTTACATCTGCTAATGTCAGACTGGACCTATTAACACTGGATTGGATACTTGGATTTTTTATCAGCTATAACAGTGGACAGTTGTATGCTCATTTTATCAATTTTATAAGTTTTATCATTTTATGTTGATTTCGGGAAATTAGTTCTATTTAGGGTACATTATTATTGTGTATTGCTCATATAAATTTGTTCAACTTATCGCTATTAATAAATTAATATATCATTTGAGTCGCTTTGCCTACCTTGTGATCTAGATATATGAGTGCCCATTTTACTTCTTTTTAAAACTCAAATAGCAACTTCATTTGGTGTGCTGTCTCCGCCATCTTTTGTGGAAAATTGTATACAAGACACCTGGGGTGGAAGGAATCGTTTGGAGGCGTGCACCCACAAAAGCCCTATACACGAGTGCTGTGGTCACCTTTGATTGGAATATTACTTAATTCTCTTAGGATACGGGGGTGTATGCCATCTGTCCTGGCAATTTGTCTATTTTAATCTTTTTAAGACGCCACTATACTTCTTCCCGGGTCAGACAGGGCACTTTTAATGGGAAATTTACTGTTACATTCTGCATGTCATCTGACAGTTTATTTTCCTTAGTGATTACAGTGGAGAAACAAATATATAATAGCTTTGCTTTCTCCTCATCACTCTCTGCAACTCCCCCCTCATTACTCTGTAAAGGGCCGACAACTTCAAATTTATACTTTTTACCATTTATATAATTGAAGAACGTTTTAGGGTTAGTTTCACGCTCTTTGGCAATTACCGTATTTTTCGCCCTATAAGACGCACCTAGGTTTTACAGAAGGAAAATAAGAAAAAAATATTTTTCATTAGACCTCAGGTCAGACCAGCAATCAGACTTCCAATGTTAATAAGACCCCAATAAGACCTCAGATCAGACCCCAATGTGAATGACCCCCAGTCAGTTGGCAAAATTTGTATTTTTGTTCCTCCTGAAGAAACACTTTTGAATGACAATTGGGAGGTTATTACTTTATGGTCACTATTTCCCAGGTGTCCCCTGGCCTGGACATCTGTGGTTCTGTCAGGTCTATTGGTTAATACTAAGTCCAGTATGGCCGTCCCTCTAGTCTAGACTGTATACTGATTGGTGCAGCAGATACAATAGACTGTTGACTGATCGGAGCAGCATTTACATTAGACTGTGGACTGACCGGTGCAGCATTTACACTACACTGTAAACTGACTGGCACAACATTTACAATAGACTGTGGACTGACTGGCACAACATTTACAATAGACTGTGGACTGACTGGCACAGCATTTACATTAAACTGTGAACTGACTGGTGCAGCATTTACACTACACTGTGAACTGACTTGTACAACATTTACACTAGACTGTAGACTGATTGGTGCAACATTTTCACTAGACTGTGAACTGACTGGTGCAGCATTTACACTAGACTATGGACTGACTGGTGCAGCATTTACACTAGACGGTAGACTGACTGGTGCAGCATTTACACTAGACTTTGGACTGACCGGAGCAGCAGTTACAGTAGACTGTGGACTGACCGTAGCAGCATTTGCACAAGATTTTGGACTGACCGTAGCAGCAGTTACACTAGACTATGGACTGATTGGTGCAGCATTTACACTAGACTGTGGACTGACTAACACAGCATTATCCCCTTCCTGACTGCCATACGGCTATATATGTGCTATCTGCACATACCCCGTGCAGCTAGCGCGTGTATAAACGTCATGGCAGCTCTTTAATCCAAGCGCTGCAAAGCGCTTGGATTAAAGCTTCTGCCCCTGGACTGCTGCTGTCACAGACAGTGTACAGTCCAGTAATGCTGGCAAGGGACCAATCAGAGTGGTCCCTTGCGGGAGTCGCACAGATTGGTTAGTCTGTGCAAACTAACCAATCAGATTGCGGCAATGTTAAAATGCCGGTTTCAGGCTCTGATCTGTACTCTGCAGTTCGGAGCCTGAAATCAGGCACTGGCTGCTGTGTACCCCGATCTGTGCCCCCTGATGTCTTCCTGTGGCCTGTCTGCCCCTTGATGTCTTCCCTGGTGTCCGCAGGTTGTGGATGTGTTTCCTTCATGCCCTGCCCCCATCTGTGCCAGCCCTGCCCCCATCTGTGCCGGCCCTGCCCTCATTTCGACCCCCCCCCCCCCCCTGCCCCTGGTGGGTCCCCCTACTATTTGTGATGGCGGCAGCTCCGTTCCTGAGCCACCGCCATCAGCAGCGAGTGTCAGCTGTATTCTGACACACTGCTGTAACCCCTTTGATGCCGCGGCATCCAAGGGGTTAACAGAGGGAGGGGGCTGCCTCTCTCCATTATCGGGCTGCCGCGCTACGATGGTAGCGCCCTATGGTTGCCATGGCAACTTGACGCCTTGCAAAGGCGTCCAGTGTTGCCATCTATCAGTGTAAAACTGATAGTATTATACTTTGCAATGCAAGAGTATAGTACAGCCATCAGCCCCACTGGATCTTCAATATCCAAGTAGGACTTGATAAAAAAAGCATGAAAATAGAAAAAGTACAAAAAATAAATAAATAAAAATGTAAATGAAAAATAAAATAAATTGCCTTTTCCTATATCTGCTCATTTACAAGAGATTAAAAAATAGAAAATAAATAAATAAACTACACATATTAGGCATCACCGAATCCGTAACGACCGGCTCTATAAATATATCACATGATCCACGCTGTCCGATAAACACCATAAAAATAAAAACTGTGTCAAAGCCATTTTTGGCACCCTATATAAAAAAAAGTAAGCGATCAAACACTAAGCGATCAAAAAGACGTATGTACTACAAAATAGTACCAATAAAACCGTCACCTCATCCCGCAAAAAATGAGCCCCAACATAAGAAAATCGCTTATAAAATAAAAAAAACTATAGCTCTTAGAACGTGGAGACACTAAAAGATCATATATTTTTTTTTTTTTAATATTCTTTTGTGTTAAATTGAAATAAATTTTAAAAAGTAGACATATTAGGTATTGCGCGTCCGTAACAACCAGTTCGATAAAAATATCACATGACCTAACCCCTCAGCTGAACACCGTAAAAAAATAAATCTGTGCCAAAAAAGCAATTTTTTGGTCACCTTACTTCCCAAAAAAAAACACCAAGCAATCAAAAAGTCGTATGCCTCCCAAAATCAACTCATCCTGCAAAAAATGAGACCCTATTTAAGACAATTGGTCAAAAAAATTAAAAAGCTATGGCTCTCAGACTATGGAGACACTAAAACATCATTTTTTTGTTTAAAAAATTCTATTATTGTGTGAAGATTAAATAAATAAGAAAAAGTATACATATTAGGTATTGACACGTCCAAAATGATCTGCTCTATAAAAATTTCACAGGACCTAACCCTTCAGGTGAACGCTGTAAAAATAAATAAATAAAAACTGTTCCAAAACAACCAATTTTTTTTGTCACCTTGCCCCCTAAAGTGTAATAATAAATGATCAAAAAATCATATGTACCCAAAAATGATACCACTAAAAACATCAACTCTTTCTGCAAAAAACGAGTCCCCGCACAAGACAATCGGCAGAAAACTAAAAAAAATAAGGCGTTCAGAAAATGACACAAAAACATATTTTTTTTTTCATAAACAACAAACATAGACAGTAGACATATTTGATATCATTGCGTACGTAACAATCTGCAGCACTTACAGTAGACTGTGGACTGACCGGAACAGCCTTTACACTAGACTATGGACTGATTGGTACAGAATTTACACTAGACTGTAAACTGATAGGAGCAGCATTTACATTAAAATTTGAACTGATTAGGCTACTTTCACACTAGCGTTCGATCGGATCCGTTCTGAACGGATCCGATCATAATAATGCAGACGGAGGCTCCGTTCAGAACGGATCCGTCTGCATTATTTTGGCATATGAAAGCTAAGTGTGAAAATAGCCTCGGACGGATCCGTCCAGGCTTTCAATGTAAAGTCAATGGGGGACGGATCCGCTTGAAGATTGAGCCATATTGTGGCATCTTCAAACGGATCCGTCCCCATTGACTTACATTGTAAGTCTGGACGGATCCGCACGGCCAGGCGGACACCCGAACGCTGCAAGCAGCGTTCAGCTGTCCGCCTGTCCGCGCGGAGGCGAGCGGAGCGGAGGCTGAACGCCGCCAGACTGATGCAGTCTGAGCGGATCCGCATCCATTCAGACTGCATCAGGGCTGGACGGAAGCGTTCGGGTCCGCTCGTGAGCCCCTTCAAACGGAGCTCACGAGCGGACAGCCGAACGCTAGTGTGAAAGTAGCCTTACAGTGTTTATAAAGGGCAGTAATATTTGGCATATTAAAAATCTCTTGTTAGCCAGTTATCTAAAAAAGCATGATTTTAATATAGTTGGTTGTTGAATGATGGTGGCAGCAGCTGACAGGCATGCATGGCACTATGGCAGCTATGGTTGCGTTTAAAAATAATGGGGGTCCCCATCAGATCTTTACCCAGAGACCTCCTCAATGCTTAATCCAGTCCTGTGAGGTGACACAGAGAAAAGAGTCATATAGCCACAAATATCCAATAGATCTGGGTCCCCTCATGCCCATCTTGTGACTGCTGTGAATGGAGAGGTTTTCATATATATGCAATTCTCTCCATTAACTTAAAAGGAATTACTGAAAATAGAAGCGTAAGCTTACACAAGCGCAAGGGGTATTACGACTGGCATCTAATGCCATTTTTACATATTAACTTTCGAGTGTAACATGAATGTACAAATATCATTAATATTTTTCAACTGAAAATGCATGTAAATATGCATACAAACATTGTCAGTTCTGTGAGCAATTAAATAAAACACAAGCTTGCTGCACAATTTTATGGATCAACTCTTTCCTTGGGGTTGTTGTGCAGTTTTGAGGCACATGTGTGAACATGGATTTAGTGCCATCTGGATTCTACTTACTTTGTCTGCAGGTATCAGGCCTAATGAGGTATAAATAATTTTACTAATTTGATCTAAAGTTCTAAAAAGGTGACTTTAAACCTATGACTATGGTGAACCATACAGTGTGGATAATTTGCTGCAGCCTTGTGACATTGATAATACTAATTTACTCTAATATTGTCACAGTGGGGAGTGGGAGAAAGCTCCCCACCATATAGCGTAGGAAAACGGCGAAGCAGCTATGCCTGGAAACCAGGAAAAGGGAGCAGGTCACCTGACTCCTAACCGTATGAGCCGACCCAGATGGTAGGTGGGCTCATACACAGGAACCTCAGACCCTGAGTCACCCTGAAGATCCCTGAAATAAGGTTAGGAGCAGGAGACGACCTGTTCATCCTGACACAGATGAACAGGAGTCTCCAACGGCCTAGCTGCAAGGAAAGGACAGCCAGTGAACAGCCACTGAAACGGCAGGTAAGAGCCCAGAAACAACACGCACTTACCTGCCGCAGCCACAACGACAACTGGACCCCCATGCAGACAGAAAGCATGGCGGCCCCAGGCAGAGCTGCTCACCGACTAGTGATTCCCCCTCCGGGAAACCCTGACACCCCCTTCCGGAGACACCACATGCCAGACATGTAACGACAACTAGACATACAACAGACCCCTCACATAACCCACACCAAACATAGATACAAGGGAAGGAAAAGACATAGGGGAGACATCAAGGTGACATTGATGTCTAGCTAGGAGACCCTCCCACTGGACACACCAGCCAGATAATTAACCCCTCCGGCACTAGACAGGGAAGGACCCTGGGGAAAGGAGGAGCCACCTATATGCCGCAACAACACATTGCCGCAGGCAACAGCATGTACGGCAACTGTGTCAAGGTGCACACAACAGAGACCGTGACAAATATCTCTGTGTTCTTTTCAAAAGGCATTTGTAAAGTCCCTCCTAAAGGTCCTTTAACACCAGGGGTGCACAATCTGCAGCCCGGGAGCCACATGCAGTCCTCGATATCATTCGGTCACCATCTGGTAACATACATGTATGTCTATGTCTTGTCGGTGCTCACATTAATTTTTCATGTATTCGCCCATTAGATGGGAGTCCTGACATTTATGATATATACTGTATGTTCGATATGCCATAAATACAGTATTTTAGTTGGTAATAAGCTTTTAAGTTTTACTTTCGGCCCTTGGGATTGGTTCATTCTCACAGTGTGGCCCCAACTAGAAAAGCTTGTGCACCCCTGTTTTACACGGACCGTAATCAGGCTGATTATCAGGAAGAAATTAAATGTTCCTGATAATTTCCTGATTGCCCAGCAGAGATGAATCTACATTTATCCCCATATGTCCTCTGTATGGGGATAAGCAGTCGTTACAGTGATCAGTTGTCCCTCTAGAAAATCATCGTTCTTGGGCAGCAGATCCCTGTTTAGACAGTACAATCTGGTGCACTGTAATGATGAGTTCACACATAATCTGTCTGATAAAAAGAACTGGACAGAATATCTGATAATGAGTTGGTGTTTCTGCATCAGTGTTCTTACCTTTTATACAGCATCTTACATTTAGAATCGGCGGTGGATACTCTCAAGATATGTAGAGGCCGACACCTCTACATAAACTTCGGCGATCCAGCGCTAGGGCTTATTAAGACCAGTGTCTAAAACGCCTGTCTTAATAAATGTGCCCCATAATTTGTAAAATGTAAATGTCTGTTATTCTATTATATTGATTACTTTTTTTTCTTTCAGAAACCCTACATCCTTCCAGTGTCGCCCATCTTCACTTCGTGAATCCACTTTACCTGGATCCAATTCCTCTGCAAATTCTGAATTGCACTGCCTCCCACGCCATAACCTTATGTTTCTTAAAACTCACAAGACAGGCAGTAGCACAATCCTTAACATCTTGTTCCGTTATGGAGAGAAGCATCGACTCCGGTTTGCCTTCCCTCGTGGACGCAATGATTTTGACTACCCGAGCTATTTCCAGCGATGGCAAGTTGAGGGATACCATCCTGGCTTATGTTATAATATAATTTGCAATCACCTGCGATACCACCATTCAGAGGTAAACCTGCTCATACCCCCACATACAGTGTTTGTCACTGTGCTGAGAAATCCAGCTCTTCTCTTTGAATCTTCATTTCAGTACTTTGCACGTATTGTACCCTTAACTTGGAAGTTACCAGGTGCTACAAGTGAGCAGAAGATGGACACCTTCTTGCGCAACCCAAGGAACTACTATGATTCCAATGGATTCAGTGCTCACTACCTGCATAACTTGTTGACATTTGACCTTGGCTATGACAATGAAATGGATATTGAAGACTCTGCAGTATCAAATTTACTTAAGCAACTTGATAGTCGCTTTCATTTAATTATGCTGTTAGAGTATTTTGATGAGTCTTTGCTGCTCTTGCGTGACTTGATGTGTTGGAACATGGATGACATACTTTACTTTAAACTTAATGCCCGAAAAGACTCTACTGGCTCACGTTTAAGCCCAGAGATATACCGACTAGCTCAGCAATGGAATGCACTAGACGCACTTATCTACCAACATTTCAATGCAACATTCTGGAAAAAGGTAGAGAAGTATGGAGTGGAGAGGATGAAAATGGATGTCCTAGAATTAAGGAGGCGAAATGAAGAACTTAAACAAGAGTGCATTGCAGGGGGTGGCCCAGTAGATGCCAGCAAGATACAGGAATCTGGCCTTCAGCCGTGGCAACCTTTGGGGAAAATATCTATCCAAGGATATAACCTCCGAAAAAACATTTCACCCAAACACAGACAGCTGTGTAGGAATATGCTGACTCCTGAATTACAGTACATGAGCCGGCTGGGGGCAGACCTGTGGGTCACACGATTATGGAGTAAAATTAGAGCCCTGCTGAACTGGTGACTGGTGAATAGAGAAGAAATTATGTGCTTCAAATGTGCTGGGACCTACATGCAGTATTTGAGTTGACCAAAAGGCAATAAAAGCAAGCTGAGATAAAAGCAGGATGCTATAAAGAGTGAACACTTTGTGATGATGTTACTTTATACCCGCTCAAGTATTTGTCTAGAATCAGTATTTTAGGCATGGTATGTTAACTGCGTAAAATATCTTCTGAACAGGGTGTCTTTGTACCAGTGAAAGACTGAGAGAATCATTAACTGTGCACTGGTTTCAATTCATGGCTCTGACTCAGTCACGTCAGATGGACAGCTGGGAGGATTTTATGAATATAGTCTTTATAAAAATAAAAAAAACATTAGAATTGCTCTCACTTTGGGACAACAGGGGTGGATAATGTATCTTTATGGTCATGTATGAAGCCCCAGCTCCAGGACTAATTGTGTATGCTTTAAACTAATGTTTTTTTTGTAGTCCTTTTGGAATTGTTCAGTTTTATTATCATATAGAAGCTCAGCAAGATGACTCTATCCATTAGGGATGTCTCGATCTTTCAGCACAATTAAGATTAGCAATAGACCTCATTTTACAATTGCATTTTGAGATCACAGTGTTTTAGGACGTGTGTTTATATAGAGCTGCAAATGGCATAAATGTGCAGTCACTTGAAGCAACCAGTTAGATAATATAATTATAATATCTTGCACTAAAATTAATAGTTAGTTACTTTCTGATTGGTTGAAACCGCTATGGACGATAAATGTACATACTATGCTCTATGTAAGCTTTTTTTTGTTAAATAAACCTAAAGATTGTTTGTCTTGTTGTGCAGTTATATAAGCCAAGAAAAACTTTCAGGGTCGTAAGAGTTATCTGGGATCTATACCTGTACGGTCATTGTACAGGGTGACTGACCATGGGGTCAGAGCTATAGGCGCAGGGGTGTTTGCCTTTACTACGTATAAACATCAAATTACCGTTGGCTCCAAACAATTCAATTGCTGTGTGTTGCAAGCTCAAAACACCACCCCAAAACAAGAGTACACAGCAATATAATATATAAAGTACATATTTTATTATTCAAATATACAAAAAATAAAAAAATAAAAAATAAATATATATATATATATATATATATATATATATATATTATATATATCTATAAAAATTCCAGTACTAGCAGCATACATACAAAGGAATAAAGAAAACCGGACCACATCAAAATGTCATATGTCAATCTATACAACCCCTGGATGAAAGATATTCATGTTCAATTTCCTTTTACACAACCTAGACCAATAGGAAAGAGGGACATTAGGTTTACCCCGAACTGCAAAGTGCACCCTCCTTGTTGGAAAAAGTCAGAGAATTCCAATATAAATAACAAATAAAGTGCATAGTGCAATAAAATAGACAATTCATCAAAGAGTAATACTATAGCATAATACCGACCAATGTATTCCTGACACCGACACCCGTTTCGCAGTCGCTTCCTCAGGGAATAAATAGTATAGTGTGCTCCTTATCCTTATATACCCTACTAATTGAAACATCTAAAACAAGTGTGAAATACCTTTAGAAAATGTGCCGACCCATGTACTTAGGGTGTGGATATGGCGTGCGTTCCACGCTGGAACGCATGATGTTGCATTCAGTTCCTAGTAGGGAACCATCTCCTGGTTATCTCACTAGAGATCCACCCACAAATGGTGGAAAGTGAATATATAAAAATGGAAGAGAGAGGCTGAAATTCATTATAAGGTGCCGATTTAGACCTCCATAAATGTAGATATATTCTAGGAGGAGGCGGATCAGAGGCGCAATCCACAGTGGAACGCATATACCCAAGCCGGATATCCAGCATGTGCACCACCGTAGAACGTAGATCCCAATCCACCCTCTCCAGGCGTCTGATTGCGTTCCAAACTGGAATGCATCGTTCACTACAGCATCAATCGACCATATTGAAAAGATATGCACATAAGTTCATAGTTATATTGTCATGATTATAGATGATGATAAGTTGGCTATAATCGCAATACTATAAATCAATTCATAAAATATATATATTGTGCTAAAGTGTATAGAAAAGTCTTGGGATTGGTGTATATCTCACCCAGGCTCCTCAACTGGGTGAGGTAAGTAAAATCCAGAAATCTAAAGTGGTTTCAGCAAGGTGTAGCTTGCTGAGACAGTTTTGTTTTAAAGTTCAAGGGCTGGATTTTATTTGGACTGGGAAGGAAGGTTTGGTAGTGGGACCTCTCCCATTCCAGGGCAGGTTTTCCCCTAGCCTGAGGGATCCCCAGGAGTAGCCAGCTGGGATCATTAGGGGGAAATAAAAACACATCCCAGGCTGTCAGTCTGGGAGAGTTATGCCTTGCTGGCTGGAGATACCAGATTCTCTTGTGTGTCACCTGCGCTCAATAGGTGAGCTAGAAACTAATCTGTATTAGTTGGAGCCCAGACGAGCAGGAGTTTATTTTGTTTGGCTTTTGTTTTGTGGTTCTGGAACTTCACCGTACCTAGTGGATTATAACTGGGTTTGCCTGTAAATTGCTGAAGTGTCATAAAATAAAGCACCAATTTGGACTTTAATCCTGTTGTCTGCAAACAAATCTGTCACCGCCTCCCTGCTTGAGAGAGCAACCCCTTACAATATAATAAAGCCTTATTTATATCATAATAAGATCAGTGAATCAAAATACAATGAAAATATATTTAAAAAAAATCACCACAGCACATGATGACACCCACTATGTTGCATGTCATAACTATATTTGTATAAGACACATAATAACAGTAAATGCTGTAATTATTTTTAAATAAATAACAGTTACATACCATGATTATATTAATGTCCCCATTATTATTTGCATACCAAATTATATATAATTACTCAATTGCATACCATAATTATATCTAATTACTCCCTAAATTCATACCCTACTTAGTGTATACAAAAAATATATATATAAAGTGCAAAAGTGCAGCAAACATGACAATGCAAAGTGACAGTGACAATGCACAGTGCTCAAAACTCAACAATAAATACTTCAAATGTGTCAATGCATTAGTGAAAAAATAAATACAAGTATTAAATATGTGTGAAAAACCCTCCAATTCTTATATAATCAATATGGACATGTAATATAATAATGTTTCAAATAGGTAAGATAGATGTTGTTCTTGATTGATGGTCTATGGTATAGCTTTTTCATTCAATCCTTCCCTTTTATGTATCCTTTACTGTCTTTCTTTCAATAGCTTTCTCTCCTGTGTCTTTTTTTGCAGGAGCAATTGAAAATCCCAAACCATATTATATATCTCATACTCAAATCTATGGCATTTCGTCCCTATTCGAGCACATAAATCCCTCCACCTTTAGGAGAGAGCTGTCTCCTCTCTCCTATAGGTCTAGGTGGTGTAAAAGGAAATTGAACATGAATATCTTTCATCCAGGGGTTGTATAGATTGACATATGACATTTTGATGTGGTCCGGTATTCTTTATTCCTGTGTATGTATGCTACTAGTACTACAAACCGGATTCCCAAAAAGTTGGGACACTAAACAAATTGTGAATAAAAACTGAATGCAATGATGTGGAGATGGCAAATGTCAATATTTTATTTGTAATAGAACGTAGATGACAGATCAAACGTTTAATCCGAGTAAATGTATCATTTTAAAGGAAAAATTCGTTGATTAAAATTTTCACGGTGTCAACAAATCCCAAAAAAGTTGGGACAAGTAGCAATAAGAGGCTGGAAAAAGTAAATTTGAGCATAACAAAGAGCTGGAAGACCAATTAACACTAATTAGGTCAATTGGCAACATGATTGGGTAGAAAAAGAGCTTCTCAGAGTGGCAGTGTCTCTCAGAAGCCTTGATGGGTAGAGGATCACCAATTCCCACAATGTTGCGCAGAAAGATAGTGGAGCAATATCAGAAAGGTGTTACCCAGCGAAAAATTGCAAAGACTTTGCATCTATCATTATCAACTGTGTATAACATCATCCGAAGATTCGGAGAATCTGGAAAAATCTTTGTGCGTAAGGGTCAAGGCTGTAAAACCATCTTTCTACGCAAGATCCACAAGCTCAGGCGTTTTTTCACTGGGCCAGGGATCATTTAAAATGGAGTGTGGCAAAATGGAAGACTGTTCTGTGGTCAGACGAGTCACGATTCGAAGTTCTTTTTGGAAATCTGGGACGCCATGTCATCCGGACCAAAGAGGACAAGGACACAACCCAAGTTGTTATCAACGCTCGGTTCAGAAGCCTGCATCTCTGATGGTATGGGGTTGCATGAGTGCGTGTGGCATGGGCAGCTTGCATGTCTGGAAAGGCACCATCAATGCAGAAAAATATATTCAGGTTCTAGAACAACATATGCTCCCATCCAGACGTCATCTCTTTCAGGGAAGACCCTGCATTTTTCAACAAGATAATGCCAGACCACATTCTGCATCAATCACAACATCATGGCTGCGTAGGAGAAGGATCCGGGTACTGAAATGGCCAGTCTGCAGTCCAGATCTTTCACCTATAGAGAACATTTGGCGCATCATAAAGAGGAAGGTGCAACAAAGAAGGCCCAAGACGATTGAACAGTTAGAGGCCTGTATTAGACAAGAATGGGAGAGCATTCCTATTTCTAAACTTGAGAAACTGGTCTCCTCGGTCCCCAGACGTCTGTTAAGTGTTGTAAGAAGAAGGGGAGATGCCACACAGTGGTGAAAATGGCCTTGTCCCAACTTTTTGGGGATTTGTTGACACCATGAAATTCTGATTCAACATATTTTTCCCTTAAAATGGTACATTTTCTCAGTAAAAACTTTTGGTCCGTGATTTATGTTCTATTCTGAATAAAATATTAGAAGTTGGCACCTCCACATCATTGCATTCAGTTTTTATTCACGATTTGTATAGTATCCCAACTTTTTGGGAATCCGGTTTGTAGATTTTATATACAGTACAGACCAAAAGTTTGGACACACCTTCTCATTCAAAGAGTTTTCTTTATTTTCATGACTATGAAAATTGTAGATTCACACTGAAGGCATCAAAACTATGAATTAACACATGTGGAATTATATACATAACAAAAAAGTGTGAAACAACTGAAAATATGTCATATTCTAGGTTCTTCAAAGTAGCCACCTTTTGCTTTGATTACTGTTTTGCACACTCTTGGCATTCTCTTGATGAGCTTCAAAAGGTAGTCACCTGAAATGGTCTTCCAACAGTCTTGAAGGAGTTCCCAGAGATGCTAAGCACTTGTTGGCCCTTTTGCCTTCACTCTGCGGTCCAGCTCACCCCAAACCATCTCGATTGAGTTCAGGTCAGGTGACTGTGGAGGCCAGGTCATCTGGCGCAGCACCCTATCACTCTCCTTCATGGTCAAATAGCCCTTACACAGCCTGGAGGTGTGTTTGGGGTCATTGTCCTGTTATAAAATAAATGATGGTCAACTAAACGCAAACGGATGGAATAGCATGCTGCTGCAAGATGCTGTGGTAGCCAGGCTGGTTCAGTATGCCTTCAATTTTGAATAAAAGGATCCCACTATTTTCACCTACTGGAAGTGCTGCGGTGTATTTATTTTTTATCGATTATCACCTTGGTAAGGTGCAATACCGCTGACACCCCTTGCTACTGGTTGTTTCACAAGGTGTGCTGCCCTGAACTTTTATACCTTATATATTTTTTTATTTTTTTATTTTATTTCTTGTATATTTGAACAATAAAATATGTACTTTATATATTATATTGCTGTGTACTCTTGTTTTGGGGTGGTGATCTTTACTACGTATAGCCTGAGAATTTCTCAATGGGCTCTCTTCTCATGATGTAATGGCTGTGTGGTCATCCCTACTGTGAAGCATGCAGAACCTCATCTGTAACCCAATGATAATAATACAGTAATGCTATCATTAGTAAAATGCTAGCAGCAGTATACTATTGCACATTAGCTATTAGAACTAACGACAATAATACCAAATTTTTCAGAGGTATAGATAAAATTGTGGCTTCTAAAAGGACAGTTTTAATACACAGGCGTTCAGTAGTCCCACAGTCCTGCAGCTTTTCTTTATATTTTAGAAAGCTCCTAAATGAGTAAAAGGGAAGCAACTTCCAAATATTTTGCACTCTGAGGTAAACTAGTGTATGTTGCGGAACCCTAGAATCCCATACTAGAGTAAGCAAGCAATTTTTTATTAGAACATTTTGTTATTTGGTACTGTACCTCCAAAGGTGGACTGGGAATTTAAAGTGACCCTACAAAAAACTAAAAGCGGCTCCATGTTGTAGGTCAGTCTAAATTGACAGAAGGCAGGGCCAACATAAGTAGGTGGGGACAACATAACTAGGCAGCACCAACATAAGTAGGTGGGGTCAGCATTACTATAGGGCAGCACAAAATACCGCCCCCAACAGAATGAAATACCAAAGTGCAGCACAATATTCTGCCCCACCAGCACCAAAGCAGTGCAAAATAAACTCTCCAGACCAGTGCCAGCTGACACATTCTGTCCTTCTCCCCCAGTTGTCTCTAAATAAGATATGGAGGAGGTGAGACATGGGTCACAGCACGAAGTCAGCCCTACAAACAACACACTGCCTGGTATTTCAGTGCTATCAAACATACAGGAAAGTACAGCACAGACATCTTAGGTTGCTCAGTTTTCCATCATGCTGCCTACCTTCAGAAACACAGACTCCATATCCTTGTGCATCAAGTGTATCATCTTGTTGCTATCCCCAATACTATACCCATTGTGCTGTCCAATGTCCCCAAATACTATACAGATACAAAGCAGAGTGCCCTCAACAGTTATGGTGCTTCCTTATAGGGCCCCCAGTAATAACAATGCCTCCCAGTAGTGGCCCCAGTAGTAATATGCTCCTCCAGAGTGGCTCCAGTAAAATTTAAGCCCCACCCCATAGTACCCCCAGTAGTCATTAAGCCCCCCTATACTGCCCATTATAGTAATAACATTCCCAATAGTAATCCTAGTAGTAATGATGTTCGTATAGTGCCACCAGTAATAATGCCTCCATATTGCCCCAATAATGCTCCTGAATGGGTACCCCAGGATTAAAATGCCTAATATTACATTAGTGACGCAAGTAATGTCCTTTATAGTGCTATAATTATTAATAATACCCCCTGTAGTGTTTCCAGCAAAAATAATGCCCCTATTGTGCAACCAGTAATAATAATGGCCCCCAAAATGCCCTATGCAGTGTATAAATGCCCCCTATAGAGCCCATATACTGCCCCAGTAGTACCCAAGGAATGCCCCTATAGTGCCCAGGTATTGAAAATGCACCACGTAGTGCCCCTTGTATTTGCCCTCAGTAATGCCCCCATAGTGCCCCAGTATAAAAATGCACCCAGTAGTGCCCCCAGTAATGTTAACTATGGTGTCACCAGTATAAAAATGTCCCATTAAGTGCCTCAGTAATGTCCCTATAGTCCCCCCACTATTAATAATGCCCCATACAAAAATTGCTCTAGTAGTGCCCTCAGTAATGCCTCCATAGTGCCCCAGTATTAAAATGACCTCAGTAGTCTCCTCAGTAATGCCTATAGTGCCCCCAGTAATGTCTTTTATAGTATGCTTCCCAAGTAAAAAATATAAAAAATCTAATACCTGAGTCCTGTTCCACGGTGCTGTCTGCATCTTTTAATCCCTTCGCCACCACCTGCGTCATTTGTGCACTGCCCCATAGGCCTGAGAGGATGAACAGTGTTCACAAGGAATCTTTCCAATAGGGTCTATGGCAGTCTGACCCAGTTTGCTCTAATAATAAGCACAATACAGGATCTGCTTATTCTAAATTACTTTGCTTTCAAATATTAGTTTCATTCTCACTGTTTTTCAGCATGAAACTCATTTTCTTATGTATATTCTTTACCTGTTCGTACATGTCGTTTAGTGTATAGTCCTTTTTTATACTGTTTCAAGTTTCACACTACCTGTATGTATTCTTGTTAAGATTGCAACTGTTAGAGACTTTTACATCACTGTGCTAAAATTTTTGCTTACCACTGGGGGTAAGCTCTTATCTGTAACCCGTTGGGTTACATCACAATCTACTGATTGATGCCCCGAGGCACCGCAGATCTCTGTAACCACACTGTCATTAGATAGCTACAGTCACAGTCAGTATCCTGGAGACCAGTCAAAGTGTTCTCTCTGCATGGCATCACTGTAGCAAGTTGTTACAGCGATCCATCACACTCTTCTTGATGTAAAAGCATCCCCCTGCCAGCTGTAAAAATAATTGAGCCTGTGTGTATTCTGTGTCTGTATGTCCGCGTGGTCGTTCTGCAAAATGATAGAACATGCCCTATTATTGTCGGCATTACAGACAAGGATAGGACTGTTCTACTGGAGGCCGGCTGTTCTGTTTAGCATAATGTGGAATGCACACACCCGGTATCCATGTTTGCGGATTCGCAACTTGCGGACTACAAAACATCCAACTGTTGTGTTCATGAGAACTTATAGTGATAACAGAAATAATAAAGATGAAGTATGATGGCAGACATTCACAGCAAAATGCACAAACATATGTAACGCCCCAGAGGTGCATTACCATTTCTGCACCCCGCCACTATCTCCTATGGTTAACCTAATGTCATCCTGTGTATTCATTTCCAGGTCCGGCACAATGTGTATTCATAATCTTGTTCTGTAACTGTTAATATGTAATGTGCCTGGTTCACCAGCAGGTGGCAGCAAACACGGCAGAGCTACATTTACAGAGAATGGAGCTTTTCTTTCCATTCTAACACCCCCCTCTGTGGTGTGGTGGGCATGTCCCACTTGCTGCAGGGAGGGTGGAGTTGTAGTTAGAGAGAGTCTAGCTTACCCCCTGCTAGGGGAAGGAAGCAGGAGCCCGTCCCTGTTGGATGAGCCCTGTCTAGACCAGCTTGCGCACCTTCAGCTCAGCTGGATATGGAGGCCAAAGCTGGAAGCCTCTAAAACCAGGTGAAAAGTTCCCTAGATAAAGCTAGAGACAGAACAGATCACAGAAAGTGAAGTACAGCTTAAAGAAGAAGCTGAGTTCTATAGCCAGCCTGTTAGCACAGCAGAGCGAGAGAGTAACTGACGTAGCAGAGAGGAGTTTGCCTGCCACAGTTAATGCCAAAGCCTGCTGGAAACCAAGACAAAGCCTTTAAACTGTTTGGAGAAACATCTATGCAAAGTAAAGCAATTATCAACTTCATCACAAGGTCTGGACTCAATTTATTTCATCATCCCCTTTATCAACTACCCCTTTTTCATTGCTGCAGAGCTAAAGCCTGGGGTTCCAACATATCCAGGTAGGAGCACCGTGACACGTGCATCAACATTCAGGGACATTATAGGCTACCCGACACCACTCTGGCATTCCTACACCTGGGTACCATCCACTACCTCACTAAAAGGGGCCCTGTGCCCTTGTTGCTTCATGGCAACTGGCGTCACGAAAAACAAACCATTATCCCATTCTTTAAAGGGACCCCAGCGCGTCCCCTGGCCTTCCGTTGCACATACATGTGGAAGAATTTACACACATATGGATATCCTGCACTTAAGTCAGTCAGAAACAAGTCACATGCAGCGCACACCAATCACTCATTGGACACATGTGGCACACTTGATACAGTGATCCACAGAAGTATTTGAACACCCTGCGATTTTGCAAGTTCTCAGCACATCCGCAATATCTAGTCCCCATAGCTCTGTGTGTTTTTATTGTGTATAAAAACCGATTTGATATATATGCAAATTACCCTGAGATGAGTCAGAGCTTGAAAATATGACTCTTCTCTGGTCACACAAGTAAGATATGACTCTTTTATGTTAATTTGCATATGTATCAAATAGTTTTTTTTACACAATAAAAGCACAGGGAGCTATGGGGACTGGATATTGCAGGTGTGCTAGTGGCCATCTAGCAACCCATGTCCTCAGCTCTATACCCCAAATCCTGGTGACAGGTTCCCTTTAAAAAGTCCACCTCTACGCCGATCATTAATCTAATTTAGTAGCACCTGTCTGAGCTCTTTAAAGACACCTGTCCACCCCACAGTCAGACGCCAACTACTACCATGGGCAAGACCAAAGAGCTGTCAAAAGACACCAGAGACAAAATTGTGGACCTCCACAAGGCTGGACAGGGCTATGGGGCAATTGCCAAGCAGCTTGGTGAAAATAGATCAACTGTTGGAGCAATTGTTAGAAAATGGAAGAGGCTAAAGATGACTGTCAGTCTCCCTCAGACTGGGGCTTCATGCAAGATCTCACCTTGTGGGGTATCACTGATAATAAGAAAGGTGAGGAATCAGCCCAGAACTACAAGGGAGGAGATGGTCAATGACATGAAAAGAGCCGGGACCACAGTTTCAAAGGTCACTGTCAGTAGAACACTACTCCGTCATAGTGTCAAAATTTGCATTGCACGGAAGGTTCCCCTGCTCAAGTCATCACAGTCCAGTCTGAAGTTTGCCAATGACCATCTGGATGATCCAGAGGAGGCATGGGAGAAAGTCATGTGGTCAGATGAGACCAAAGTAGAACTTTTTGGTCTAAACTTCACTTGTCGTGTTTGGAGGAAAAAGAAGGATGAGTTGCATCCTAAGAACACCATCCCTACTGTGAACTATGGGGGTCGTAATATCATGCTTTGGGGGTGCTCTTCTGCAAAGGGGACAGGACAACTGCACTGTATTAAGGAGAGGATGAATGGGGCCATTTATTGTGAGATTTTGTCGTGGCTGGGTCTTCCAACATGACAACGACCCGAAGCACACAGCCAGGATAACCAAGGAGTGGCTCTGTAAGAAGCATATCAAGGTTCTGGAGTGGCCTAGCCAGTCTCCAGACCTAAATCCAATAGAACATCTTTGGAGGGAGCTGAAACGCTGTGTTGTTCAGCAAAATCCCTGTTGCAGTGTGTGCAAACCTGGTAAACAACTACAGGAAACGTTTGACCTCTGTAGTTGCAAACAAAGGCTTCTGTACCGAATATTAACATACAGGTCCTTCTAAAAAAATTAGCATATTGTGATAAAGTTCATTATTTTCTGTAATGTACTGATAAACATTAGACTTTCATATATTTTAGATTCATTACACACCAACTGAAGTAGTTCAAGCCTTTTATTGTTTTAATATTGATGATTTTGGCATACAGCTCATGAAAACCCAAAATTCCTATCTCAAAAAATTAGCATATCATGAAAAGGTTCTCTAAACGAGCTATTAAACTAATCATCTGAATCAACTAATTAACTCTAAACACCTGCAAAAGATTCCTGAGGCTTTTAAAAACTCCCAGCCTGGTTCATTACTCAAAACCGCAATCATGGGTAAGACTGCCGACCTGACTGCTGTCCAGAAGGCCATCATTGACACCCTCAAGCAAGAGGGTAAGACACAGAAAGAAATTTCTGAACGAATAGGCTGTTCCCAGAGTGCTGTATCAAGGCACCTCAGTGGGAAGTCTGTGGGAAGGAAAAAGTGTGGCAGAAAACGCTGCACAATGAGAAGAGGTGACCGGACCCTGAGGAAGATTGTGGAGAAGGACCGATTCCAGACCTTGGGGGACCTGCGGAAGCAGTGGACTGAGTCTGGAGTAGAAACATCCACAGGCGTGTGCAGGAAATGGGCTACAGGTGCCGCATACCCCAGGTCAAGCCACTTTTGAACCAGAAACAGCGGCAGAAGCGCCTGACCTGGGCTACAGAGAAGCAGCACTGGACTGTTGCTCAGTGGTCCAAAGTACTTTTTTCGGATGAAAGCAAATTTTGCATGTCATTCGGAAATCAAGGTGCCAGAGTCTGGAGGAAGACTGGGGAGAGGGAAATGCCAAAATGCCTGAAGTCCAGTGTCAAGTAACCACAGTCAGTGATGGTCTGGGGTGCCATGTCAGCTGCTGGTGTCGGTCCACTGTGTTTTATCAAGGGCAGGGTCAATGCAGCTAGCTATCAGGAGATTTTGGAGCACTTCCTGCTGCCATCTGCTGAAAAGCTTTATGGAGATGAAGATTTCATTTTTCAGCACGACCTGGCACCTGCTCACAGTGCCAAAACCACTGGTAAATGGTTTACTGACCATGGTATCACTGTGCTCTATTGGCCTGCCAACTCTCCTGACCTGAACCCCATAGAGAATCTGTGGGATATTGGGAAGAGAAAGTTGAGAGACGCAAGACCCAACACTCTGGATGAGTTTAAGGCCGCTATCGAAGCATCCTGGGCCTCCATAACACCTCAGCAGTGCCACAGGCTGATTGCCTCCATGCCACGCCGCATTGAAGCAGTCATTTCTGCAAAAGGATTCCCGACCAAGTATTGAGTGCATAACTGAACATAATTATTTGAAGGTTGACTTTTTTTGTATTAAAAACACTTTTCTTTTATTGGTCAGATGAAATATGCTAATTTTTTGATATAGGAAATTTGGGTTTTCATGAGCTGTATGCCAAAATCATCAATATTAAAACAATAAAAGGCTTGAACTACTTCAGTTGGTGTGTAATGAATCTAAAATATATGAAAGTCTAATGTTTATCAGTACATTACAGAAAATAATGAACTTTATCACAATATGCTAATTATTTGAGAAGGACCTGTAGATGTTCTCAGGTTTTCAAATACTTATGTTCAGAAGTGCAAGACAAATAAATTCTTTATATATCATACAATGTGATTTCCTGATTTTTATTTATTTATTTATTCTGTCTCTCAGAGTGGGAACGCACCTACAATGTGAATTTCAGACCCCTCCATGATTTCTAAGTGGGAGAACTTGCAAAATCGCAGGGTGTTCAAATACTTCTGTTCCTCACGGTACATGGCTCACATGCCACTGATGCATATGTCACATGCTGCACATACACCACTGATACATAGATCATATATAGCACACACCAATCACACATAGGAATCAAGCAATGCACACACCAAGACATCTATGCCTAACGCTATTAAGTGTAGCACACTTAAAGGGGTTGTCTCACTTCAGCAATTGACATTTATTATGTAGAGAAAGTTAATACAAGGCACTAACTAATGTATTGTGATTGTCCATATTGCCTCCTTTCCATCACATTATACACGGCATGTATCCGTGGTTATTACCACCGTGTAGTTCAGCAGTGGTGGCCGTGCTTGCACACTATAGGTAAAGGTGCTGGCCTATGCACACTTCCAGCCTTTCCCTATAGTGTGCAAGTGTTGAGGGAGGTGTTAGATTTAAATATATATTTATGCTCGGATCGGCTCATGTAAGAACACACCCTACCTAACTCTACCTAATAGCAGCAGGATTATGCCGGAACTGCTGTAGAAGGGCAGCCTAAAGAGGGCAACCCTAATATGAAGTGCCCTAAGAAAGGGGGGGTTTGGGAGGGCTGCAACGCCGTCGAACCGCACCTGTGGCTGTGCGCCTGCAGGTATAAGTAGGCAATAGGGCCCCGCCTCCCCTCTCACAAACACGGCAATCATATTGCCTAACACGTATATATGCCCTTACATATATGCATATATATTGGCCATTTTGCATGGGCCGGTCCAGGTGGTGTAGGTGTATACATAGAGAGGTATGTTTGCCCCCTTGTCAGCATACATCTCTATGTTTATAATATATATGTGTAGGTGGGCTTATTGCTGCCCATTCAGACCCCCAGTTTTATATCTATGTAGATATACACTCACCTAAAGAATTATTAGGAACACCTGTTATATTTCTCATTAATGCGATTATCTAGTCAACCAATCACATGGCAGTTGCTTCAATGCATGTAGGGTTGTGGTCCTGGCCAAGACAATCTCCTGAACTCCAAACTGAATGTCAGAATGGGAAAGAAAGGTGGGCTACAACAGCAGAAGACCCCACCGGGTGCCACTCATCTCCACTACAAATAGGAAAAAGAGGCTACAATTTGCACAAGCTCTCCAAAATTGGACTGTTGAAGACTGGAAAAATGTTGAAACACAGAGAGAGAAAATGCACCAAACAGATATAACACTGACTATGCTGGCAAGACATGAATAAAGGTATTAAAAGCTGAGACTTTTGCCAATATATTCCAGTCATGGAGATATCGGAGCCCATCATGCACCACGTCACGGTTCTCAGCATGGCAAGGGGTCCTAACCGCTGCTCTAACTGTGGTGTGAACACGGTCTGAAGGTGATACAATTCAGCTCGCAGCCAAGCTCCCCACAAATGCCCAGCATGAATACTGCGGTTGTACAATGTGAATGAAGCCAGGCCGCGAGCCACACCCACACCAGACCATGTGATGGAGGTTACCAGGTGCAAAAGAGTGTTAGAATGCCAAGTAAAGGCAAACGCACTCAAATCTAACAAGGCAGAAACCAAAAAACAAAAAAAATATATAGTGGCAATTCTGGAGGAGCTGCCAAACCCCTGACACTGTGGCGTGTCTTCTATTGGGGGAGCAGCCCGACCGCATGTGGACCACAGTAAAATGTTGCCTGGTCTGATGAGTCTCGATTTCTGTTGAGACATTCAAATGGTAGAGTCTGAATTTGGCGTAAACAGAATGAGAACATGTATTCATCATGCCTTGTTACCACTGTGCAGGCTGGTGGTGGTGGTGTAATGGTGTGGGGGATGTTTTCTGGGCACACTTTAGACCCATTAGTGCCAATTGGCCATCGTTTAAATGCCACGGGCTACCTGAGCATTGTTTCTGACCATGTCCATCCCTTCATGACCACCATGTACCGATCCTCTGATGGACACTTCCAGCGGGATAATGCACCATGTCACAAAGCTCGAATCATTTCAAATTGGTTTCTTGAACATGACAATGAGTTCACTGTACTAAAATGGCCCCCACAGTCACCAGATCTCAACCCAATAGAGCATATTTGGGATGTGGTGGAACGGGAGCTTCGTGCCCTGGATGTGCATCCCTCAAATCTCCATCAACTGCAAGATGCTATCCTATCAATATGGGCCAACATTTCTAAAGAATGCTATCAGCACCTTGTTGAATCAATGCCACGTAGAATTAAGGCAGTTCTGAAGGCAAAAGGGGGTCCAACACCGTATTAGTATGGTGTTCCTAATAATTCTTTAGGTGAGTGTGTGTGTGTATATATATATATATATATATACACAGTTGTGTTCAAAATTATTCAACCCCATTGATTTTGATAATTTCAGTCATCTTGTTTACAATTAAAATCAAAGAGGCACTTGTAAGTCAGACAAATATAACATAACATTTATAATGAAATAACCACAAATGTATTTTCTGTGCTCACATCATTATCAGTTTTATTCAACCCCCAAGTGACATTCAATCTTAGTACTTAGTACAACATCCTTTTCCAGTTATAACAGCTTTTAAACGTGAAGCATAGCTTGACACAAGTGTCTTGCAGCGATCTACGGGTATCTTCGCCCATTCTTCATGGGCAAAAGCCTCCAGTTCAGTCACATTCTTAGGCTTGCGCGCTGCAACTGCTTTCTTTAAGTCCCACCAGAGGTTCTCAATCGGATTTAAGTCTGGTGACTGCGATGGCCACTTCAAAATGTTCCAGCCTTTAATCTGCAACCATGCTCTAGTGGACTTGGAGGTATGCTTGGGATCATTGTCCTGTTGAAAGGTCCAACGTCCCCCAAGCCTCAGGTTTGTGACGGACTGCATCACATTTTCATCCGATATCTCCTGGTACTGAAGAGAATTCATGGTACCTTACACACGCTGAAGCTTCCCTGTACCTGTAGAAGCAAAACAGCCCCAAAGCATGATTGACTCCCCGCCATGCTTCACAGTAGGCAAGGTGTTCTTTTCTTCATAGGCCTTGTTCTTCCTCCTCCAAACATAGCGTTGATCCATGGGCCCAAACTGTTCTAATTTTGTTTCATCAGTCCACAGAACACTATCCCAAAACGTTTGTGGTTTGTCCACATGACTTTTGGCATACTGCAGTCGACTCTTCTTATTCTTTGGAGACAGCAAGGGGGTACGTCTGGGAGTTCTGGCATGGAGGCCTTCATTACGCAGTGTGCGCCTTATTGTCTGAGCTGAAACTTCAGTACCCACATCTGACAAATCTTTTTTCAGTTCCTCAGCAGTCACACGGGGACTTTTCTCCACTTTGCGCTTCAGGTAGCGCACAGCAGTCAAAGTCAGCATCTTCTTTGTGCCATGACCAGGAAGCGTTTCAACAGTGCCCTTTGCCTTGAATTTGCGAATGATGCTTCCTATGGTGTCTCTTGGTATGTTTAACATCTTTGCAATCTTCTTATAGCCATTGCCCTTCCTGTGAAGAGAAATCACCTCTTCTCTTGTCTTCCTGGACCATTCTCTTGACTTCACCATGTTTGTAAACACACCAGTAAATGTCTAGAAGGAGCTGAGTATCACAGTCCTTTTAACACCTTAAGGACCCGGCTCATTTTCACCTTAAGGACCAGGCCATTTTTTGCAAATCTGACCAGTGTCACTTTAAGTGGTGATAACTTTAAAACGCTTTAACTTATCCAGGCCATTCTGAGATTGTTTTTTCGGCACATATTGTACTTCATGACAATGGTAAAATGAAGTAAAATTAAAAAAAAAATGATTTATAAAGAAATACCAAATTCACCCAAAATTTGTAAAAAATTGCTAATTTCCAAGTTTCAATTTCTCTACTTCTATAATACATAGTAATACCTCCAAACATATTTATTACTTTACATTCCCCATATGTCTACTTCATGTTTGCATCATTTTGGGAATTATATTTTATATTTTGGGGATGTTACAAGGCTTAGAAGTTTGGAAGCAAATCTTGAAATTGTTCTGAACTTTTCAAAAACCAAGTTTTTAGGGACCAGTTCAGGTCTGAAGTCACTTTGTGAGGCTTATATAATAGAAACCACCCAAAATTTACACCATTCTAGAAACTACACCCCTCAAGGTATTCAAAACTGATTTGACAAACTTTGTTAACCCTTTAGGTGTTCCACAAGAATTAATGGAAAATACAGATACAATTTCAAAATTTCACTTTTTTGGCATATTTTCCATTTTAATAATTTTTTTTCCAGTTACAAAGCAAGGGTTAACAGCCAAACAAGACTCAATATTTATGGCTCTGATTCTGTAGTTTACAGAAACACTCCATATGTGGTCATAAACCACTGTACGGGCACACGGCAGGGCGCAGAAGGAAAGGAATGCCATACGGTTTTGGAAAGGCAGTGTCACGAGGGTGTCAAGAACCACGCCTGACTCCGTTATACCCGGGGTCAGGAAGTCGCAGCGGTTGGCTGCACGCTCTATGTAGTAGGATAGGGCTGTTTCTTTATGGTAGCTTTCTGGGTTTGCTTTGCAACCCTTTTTGGCTCACTCAGGGATCCGTAGCTCCTTCTCCTCAGCTGTTCCTTGTCCAGCACTCCCAACCTCCTTATATTCCCCTCTCACACTTCTCTGGTTGCCAGATATAGAGCTTCCTGCCTGGACTACTATACTGACCCACTGGAGCTGTGTTGCTGCGTTCTCTGGTTGATGGTCCAGAACGTTTCCCTCCGGATCCCTGTTGGACCTTTGTGGTCTGCTGTGGTCGCCCACCTGGGTTTATGTGTTTGTCTGTATTGTCTGTCCTCTCCCTGGTGTTTTCCTCTAAGTGTCAGTGGTGCGGACTAGCGATCCCACCGGCCCGTTCACTATCTAGGGCTCATTTTAGGGAAAGCCAGGGCTTAGGCACGTGATCGCCGCACGGGTGAGGAATCCGTCTTGGGACGTCAGGGCAGTCAGGTGCCAGCCGCAAGGTGAGTCAGGGGTCACCACCTTTCCCTCTCCCTTGGGCAGGGCTTTCCCTTTTCCCTCCCTGTGCGTGACGCCGGTCATTACATTATATCTGGCCCTTATTTTGTGTAGGTAAAAAAAATATTTTTTTTTTACCTACTTAGAATCCAGTATGGATCCAATTGCTGCTCTGTCCAAGCAATTTCATGGCCTGTCTTTGGAGGTGGCAGGATTGAAGGCTTCGGTCCTCCAGCAACAGCAGCAATTACAACTGACCGCAAGCCCAGCGGTTTCTACTGGTAACCAGGTTGTTGCGGAACCCAAGGTTCCTCTCCCTGACAAATTTTCTGGGGGAAGGGACAAGTTTTTGACATTCCGTGAGGCCTGTAAATTATATTTTAAACTGCGCCCTTACTCCTCTGGTAATGAAGAACAGCGGGTGGGGGTTGTTATTTCCCTGTTGCAGGGGGACCCGCAGTCCTGGGCGTTCTCTTTACCCACTGATTCCCAGGCTCTTCGGTCAGTGGATGAGTTTTTCGGGGCCTTGGGTCTCATATATGACGACCCTGACCGAGTCGCACTGGCTGAATCAAGATTACGGAGACTCCTACAGGGAGAGCGGCCGGTAGAGGAGTATTGCTCTGACTTCCGTAGGTGGGCTACGGATACCCAATGGAACGACCCGGCTCTCAGGAGTCAGTTCTGCTCTGGGTTATCCGAAAGGGTTAAGGATGCGCTTGCATTATATGAGACCCCCTTTTCCCTTGATGCGGTTATGTCCCTTTCTATCCGAATAGATAGACGCCTTAGGGACAGGTTGAAAATACCGGAGCAATTGGTAACCCCTCCCAAGCAGCAGTTAGTCTGTACGGACTTAGACGAGCCTATGCAGCTAGGAGGAACCACTCGTCAGGTCCGTCCTCCTGAGGTTCGCCGTAGGCGTGGGGTTTGTTTTTTTTGTGGGGAGAGGGGTCATTTCATTAATGTCTGTCCTTCTTTTCTCAGAAACAAAAGACCGTCGGAAAACTACTAACCCCAGGCTGTGTGGAGGATGTCAGCCGGGGGGTATATGTTTCCTCCATACGTACATCGCAATTTGTGTTGCCAGCGGTTATTGTTTTTGGTGTTAAGACGGAGACTATTTCTTTCTTTCTAGACAGTGGAGCAGGGGTAAATTTGATAGATGCCCATTTTGCCCGCACTATGGGTTTGTCTCTCTGTACGCTACAGAGACCTATTCCCATATTCGCTATTGATTCTGCTCCTCTGTCTCAGAGAAACCTCACCCACATTGTCCATAACTTACACCTTCGGGTAGGGGACCTCCATAACGAGATGCTTTCATGTTATGTTCTGGAGGGGCTTCCCACTCCGGTAGTGCTGGGCCTTCCCTGGTTGGTAGCGCACAATCCAGTGGTGGATTGGCAGGCCAGGGAGATATCGGAGTGGAGTAGCATTGCAGAGAAAATTGCTTAAATAGCAATTGCTTAGTCGCCTTCCATAACTACCCTACCTACATTTATTTCGGATTTTGAGGACGTTTTTTCTGAAAAGGGTTGTCAGAAGTTACCACCTCACCGTCCTTATGATTGCCCGGTTAACCTTATTCCCGGCGCAAAATTACCCAAGACCAGGTTATATAATCTTTTGGGTCCAGAGAGACAAGCCATGAAAGATTATATCTCCGAGAGCTTGGCTAAGGGACACATCAGACCCTTTCTTCACCCGTGGCTGCAGGGTTTTTCTTCGGTAAAAAGAAAGATGGGGGTCTGCGTCCTTGCCTAGATTTTCGCGAATTAAATCGGATAACCATCCGAGACCCATACCCTCTTCCTCTCATTCCTGACCTGTTTAACCAGATTGCGGGTGCTAGGTGGTTCTCCAAACTTGATCTTAGGGGGGGCCTACAATCTGATTCGTATCAAGGAGGGTGATGAGTGGAAGACAGCTTTTAACACCCATGAGGGGCATTATGAAAATCTAGTTATGCCTTTCGGTCTGACCAATGCTCCTGCCGTCTTTCAACATTTCGTTAATGACATTTTTAGTCATCTAATCAGCAGGTTTGTGGTAATATACCTAGATGATATTTTAATTTATTTGTCTGATCTGAGAACACATGAGGTGCATGTCAGACAAGTACTGCAGGTCCTACGGACGAATAAATTATATGCTAAAATTGAAAAATGTGTCTTCGCCGTTCAGGAGATACAATTCCTAGGTTATTTTTTATCTGCTTCAGGTTTTCGTATGGATCCTAGGAAGGTCCAGGCAATTTTAGATTGGGATCTTCCTGAGAACCTCAAAGCACTGCAACGGTTCTTGGGCTTCGCGAATTTCTATAGGAAATTCATTACAAATTATTCAGTTATTGTACAGGGAGTGCAGAATTATTAGGCAAGTTGTATTTTTTAGGATTAATTTTATTATTGAACAACAACCATGTTCTCAATGAACCCAAAAAACTCATTAATATCAAAGCTGAATATTTTTGGAAGTAGTTTTTAGTTTGTTTTTAGTTTTAGCTATTTTAGGGGGATATCTGTGTGTGCAGGTGACTATTACTGTGCATAATTATTAGGCCACTTAACAAAAAACTAATATATACCCATTTCAATTATTTATTTTTACCAGTGAAACCAATATAACATCTCAACATTCACAAATATACATTTCTGACATTCAAAAACAAAACAAAAACAAATCAGTGACCAATATAGCCACCTTTCTTTGCAAGAACACTCAAGAGCCTGCCATCCATGGATTCTGTCAGTGTTTTGATCTGTTCACCATCAACATTGCGTGCGGCAGCAACCACAGCCTCCCAGACACTGTTCAGAGAGGTGTACTGTTTTCCCTCCTTGTAAATCTCACATTTGATGATGGACCACAGGTTCTCAATGGGGTTCAGATCAGGTGAACAAGGAGGCCATGTCATTAGATTTTCTTCTTTTATACCCTTTCTTGCCAGCCACGCTGTGGAGTACTTGGACGCGTGTGATGGAGCATTGTCCTGCATGAAAATCATGTTTTTCTTGAAGGATGCAGACTTCTTCCTGTACCACTGCTTGAAGAAGGTGTCTTCCAGAAACTGGCAGTAGGACTGGGAGTTGAGCTTGACTCCATCCTCAACCCGAAAAGGCCCCACAAGCTCATCTTTGATGATACCAGCCCAAACCAGTACTCCACCTCCACCTTGCTGGCGTCTGAGTCGGACTGGAGCTCTCTGCCCTTTACCAATCCAGCCACGGGCCCATCCATCTGGCCCATCAAGACTCACTCTCATTTCATCAGTCCATAAAACCTTAGAAAAATCAGTCTTGAGATATTTCTTGGCCCAGTCTTGACGTTTCAGCTTGTGTGTCTTGTTCAGTGGTGGTCGTCTTTCAGCCTTTCTTACCTTGGCCATGACTCTGAGTATTGCACACCTTGTGCTTTTGGGCACTCCAGTGATGTTGCAGCTCTGAAATATGGCCAAACTGGTGGCAAGTGGCATCTTGGCAGCTGCACGCTTGACTTTTCTCAGTTCATGGGCAGTTATTTTGCGCCTTGGTTTTTCCACACGCTTCTTGCGACCCTGTTGACTATTTTGAATGAAACGCTTGATTGTTCGATGATCACGCTTCAGAAGCTTTGCAATTTTAAGAGTGCTGCATCCCTCTGCAAGATATCTCACTATTTTTGACTTTTCTGAGCCTGTCAAGTCCTTCTTTTGACCCATTTTGCCAAAGGAAAGGAAGTTGCCTAATAATTATGCACACCTGATATAGGGTGTTGATGTCATTAGACCACACCCCTTCTCATTACAGAGATGCACATCACCTAATATGCTTAATTGGTAGTAGGCTTTCGAGCCTATACAGCTTGGAGTAAGACAACATGCATAAAGAGGATGATGTGGTCAAAATACTCATTTGCCTAATAATTCTGCACTGCCTGTAAAACCCCTTACTGACATGACTAGGAAGGGGACTGATTTTTCTAAATGGTCTGACGCCGCTAAAGTTGCTTTTTCCTCTCTAAAAGAGAGGTTTACCTCGGCACCTGTACTAGTCCAACCTGATGTCTCTCAGCCTTTTATTGTTGAAGTCGATGCGTCAGAGGTGGGAGTGGGGGCGGTGCTGTCTCAGGGTCCGTCTCCTGGCAAATGGCGTCCTTGTGATTTCTTTTCTAAAAAACTATCTGCAGCAGAAAAGAACTACGATATTGGCAATAGGGAACTATTAGCTATTAAACTAGCGTTTGAAGAATGGCGTCACTTTTTAGAGGGGGCAGTCCACCCCATCACTGTGATTACGGACCACAAAAATCTTCTGTACCTCGAATCAGCTAAGCGTGTCACTCCTAGACAAGCTAGGTGGTCGCTATTTTTTTCCAGGTTTAACTTTGCTATTACCTATCGTCCTGGGGCAAAAAATACCAAGGCTGATGCACTCGTTGTTTCCCTGGAGGGGGTAATGTGAGTGATCCGGTACCCATTCTTCAAAGAGGAGTGGTTGTTTCTGCGGTACACTCTGCTCTGGAGGGGAAGGTGTTAGAGGCCCAGGGGGATGCCCCGGTCTCTTGCCCCTCAGAGAAATTGTTTGTACCGTTGAACCTGCGTTTCGAATTATTAAAGGAACATCATAATTCGGCACTTGCTGGGAACCTAGTAAAGCAACCTTGGAGCTATTGTCTCGTCGTTTTTGGGTGCCAAGGTTGCGTCAGGATGTATTGGATTTTGTGTCTTCTTGTTCTACCTGTGCGCGTGCAAAAGTTTCGCATACACGTCCTGCAGGGTCTCTATTACCACTCGTCATTCCTAATAGACCATGGACACATCTGTCAATGGATTTTATCACTGACTTACCTTTGTCTGCGGGTAAAACAGTTATTTTGGTAGTAGTGGACAGGTTTAGCAAAATGGTACACTTCATTGCGTTACCCGCACTACCTAATGCCAAGACTCTTGCTCAGGTATTCATCAGTGAAATCGTGAAGCTTCACGGGGTCCCTTCCGATGTTGTTTCGGATCGGGGTACCCAGTTTATTTCTAAATTTTGGAAAGCTTTTTGTTCCCGTTTGGGGGTACACTTGTCGTTTTCCTCAGCTTTCCATCCTCAGTCGAATGGACAGACTGAGCGTACCAACCAAAACCTTGAGACATATCTAAGATGTTGTTGATGTTGTTGATGTTGTGTCTGAAAACCAAGAGTTGTGGTCATCATATTTACCGTTAGTTGAGTTTGCCATAAATAATCGTCGTCGGGAATCCACTGGCAAGTCACCATTTCTTGGTGCATATGGTTTTCATCCCCAATTCTGTACTTTCAAAGAGGTCTTCTGGGGTTCCCGAAGAGGAACGGTTTTCGTCATCTCTTTCATCGGTATGGCAGAAGGTGCAAGCTAACTTGAAAAATATGGGAGGTAAATACAAATGCATGGCTGATAAGAGACGGTCGCCAGGTCCGGACCTAGGAGTGAATGACTATGTGTGGTTGTCTACTAGGAATATTAAATTAAAGGTTCCCTCTTGGAAACTGGGTCCTAGGTTCATTGGCCCTTACAAAATTGTAGCCATCATCAACCCCGTGGCTTTTCGCCTGGAGCTACCTCAGACTTTTAAAATCCATAACGTCTTTCATAAGTCGTTACTCAAAAAATATGTTCCCCCTCCTGTTGTTGTGGATGGTAATCTAGAGTTTCAGATATCCAAAATTGTTCATTCTCGTCGGGTCCGCCGCTCTCTTCAATATCTGGTGCATTGGAGAGGTTACGGTCCCGAGGAAAGAATGTGGGTTCCTGCGTCTGAGGTAAACGCCGACAGGCTAGTTCGGGCTTTTCATGCCTCTCATCCTGAGAGACCTGGTCCTGAGTGTCCGGAGGCCCCTCGTAGAGAGGGGGGTACTGTCACGAGGGTTTCAAGAACCACGCCTGACTCTGTTATACCCGGGGTCAGGAAGTCGCAGCGGTTGGCTGCGCGCTCTATGTAGTAGGATAGGGCTGTTTCTTTATGGTAGCTTTCTGGGTTTGCTTTGCAACCCTTTTTGGCTCACTCAGGGATCCGTAGCTCCTTCTCCTCCAGCTGTTCCTTGTCCAGCACTCCCAACCTCCTTATATTCCCCTCTCACACTTCTCTGGTTGCCAGATATAGAGCTTCCTGCCTGGACTTCTATACTGACCCACTGGAGCTGTGTTGCTGCGTTCTCTGGTTGTTGGTCCAGAACAATTCCCTCCAGAACCCTGTTGGACCTTTGTGGTCTGCTGTGGTCGCCCACCTGGGTTTATGTGTTTGTCTGTATTGTCTGTCCTCTCCCTGGTGTTTTCCTCTAAGTGTCAGTGGTGCGGACTAGCGATCCCACCGGCCCGTTCTAGGGCTCATTTTAGGGAAAGCCAGGGCTTAGGCACGAGATCGCCGCACGGGTGAGGAACCCGTCTAGGAACGTCAGGGCAGTCAGGTGCCAGCCGCAAGGTGAGTCAGGGGTCACCACCTTTCCCTCTCCCTTGGGCAGGGCTTTCCCTTTTCCCTCCCTGTGCGTGACACCGGTCATTACAGGCAGATTTTGCTAGACAGGTTTTTGTTTGACACCATGTCCCATTTAAAGCCCCCCTGATGCACCCCTAGAGTAGAAACTCCATAAAAGTGACTCCATCTAAGAAACTACACCCCTAAAGGTATTCAAAACTGATTTTACAAACGTTGTTAACCCTTTAGGTGTTCCACAAGGGTTATTGGCAAATAGAGATGACATTTCAGAATTTCAATTTTTGGGCAAATTTTTCATTTTACAATTTTTTTTCCAGTTACAAAGCAAGGGTTAACAGCCAAACAAAACTCATTATTTATGGCCCTGATTCTGTAGTTTACAGAAACGCCCCATATGTGGTCGTAAACCACTGTACGGGCACACGGTAGGACACAGAAGGAAAGGAATGCCATACGGTTTTGGAAAGGCAGATTTTGCTAGACAGTTATTTTTGGACACCGTGTCCCATTTGAAGCCCCCCTGATGCACCCCTAGAGTAGAAACTCCAAAAAAGTGACCCCATTTTAGAAACTAAGGGATAGGTTGGAAGTTTTGTTGGTACTTGTTTAGGGTACATATGATTTTTGGTTGCACTATATTACATTTTTTGTGAGGCAAGGTAACAAGAAATAGCTTTTTTGGCACCTTTTTTTTTTTTTGTTATTTACAACATTAATCTGACAAGTTAGATCATGTGGTATTTTCATAGAGCAGGTTGTCACGGACCTAATATGTATACATTTTTTTTATTTATGTAAGTTTTACACAATGATTTCATTTTTGAAACAAAAGAAATTTGTTTTAGTATCTCCATAGTCTGAGAGCCATAGTTTTTTCAGTTTTTGGGTGAATATCTAAAGTAGAGTCTTATTTTTTGTGGGATGAGATGACGGTTTTATTGGCACTATTTTGGGGTGCATATGACTTTTTGATCGCTTGCTATTACACTTTTTGTGACATAAGATGAAAAAAAAAGGCTTTTTTTACACCGTTTTTATTTTTATTTTTTTACGGTGTTCACCTGAGGGGTTAGGTCATGTGATATTTTTATAGAGCCGGTCGATACGGACGCGGCGATACCTAATATGTATACTTTTTTTTATTTATGTAAGTTTTACACAATGATTTCATTTTTGAAACAAAAAAAATCATGTTTTAGTGTTTCCATAGTCTAAGAGCCATAGTTTTTTCAGTTTTTGGGCGATTATCTTGGGTAGGGTATGATTTTTGCGGGATGAGATGATGGTTTGATTGGCGGTATTATGGGGTGCATACGACTTTTTGATCGCTTGCTATTACACTTTTTGTGATTTAAGGTGACAATAAATTGTTTATTTAGCACAGTTTTTATTTTTTATTTTTTACGGTGTTCATCTGAGGGGTTAGCTCATGTGATATTATAGAGCTGGTCGATACGGACGCGGCGATACCTAATATGTATACTTTTTTTTATTTATGTAAGTTTTACACAATAATATCATTTTTGATACAAAAAAAAATCATGGTATAGTGTCCCCATAGTTTATTTTTTTTTTTTTTTGGGCCATTGTCTCATGTAGAGGCTCATTTTTTGCGGGATGATGTGACGGTTTGAGTGATACTATTTCGGCGTGCATGCGACTCTTTTGATCACTTTTATTAACTTTTTTAGAAAGTAAGGTGGGCAAAATCTAAATTTCCTGATAGTTTTTATTTTTTTATTTTTATGGCGCTCACCGTGCGGGAAACGTAACATGACCGTTTTATAGATCAGGTCGTTACGGACGCGTCGATACCTAATATGTGTAGTGTATTTTTATTTATTTTTTTATTCAGTGATAAATGTGTTTTTATTATCTTTACTTTTTTTCACTTGGTTCTTGAAGATCCAGTGGGTCTGATGTCTGTATAATACAGTACAGTACAATATATATTGTACTGTACTGTATTTTGCTTACACTGAACAGATCTATGCTTTTAGCATAGATCTGTTCAGCACCATGGGCAGCAGGACGCCTGAGAAGGCGTCCTGTTGCCATGGGAACCTTCCCCGTCTGCCACAACTGAGCAGACGGGGAAGGGGAAGGAGGGGAGCTCCCTCCCTCTGTCCCCCATCCATCTGGGGGCTGCAAAGGCACAGCAGCCCCCCGATGGCTCCCTGACTTAACCCTTTCCATACCGCGGTCCGTACGGACCGCAGTATGAAAAGGGTGAAACGGCTAAACGGCTGACATCTGAACCTCTGTTCTTAAGAGTGGTAGACTTTAAGGGGTTGAATAATTGTGTCAATGAAGAAATCATAAAAAAAAACATTTAATACTGTATTACAAAAACAATTGATGTCATTTTAGTTGCATTTGGTTCTTTAAAAAGTCCTTGTAAGATTTCATTTTGAACACAATTACAAATGTACACTAAATTCCCTAAAACCCTTTACAGCATTGGGGGTTGAATAATTTTGAACACAACTGTATATACAGTACAGACCAAAAGTTTGGACACACCTTCTCATTCAAAGAGTTTTCTTTATTTTCATGACTATGAAAATTGTAGATTCACACTGAAGGCATCAAAACTATGAATTAACACATGTGGAATTATATACATAACAAAAAAGTGTGAAACAACTGAAAATATGTCATATTCTAGGTTCTTCAAAGTAGCCACCTTTTGCTTTGATTACTGCTTTGCACACTCTTGGCATTCTCTTTATAAGCTTGAAGAGGTAGTCACCTGAAATGGTTTTCACTTCACAGGTGTGCCCTGTCAGGTTTAATAAGTGGGATTTCTTGCCTTATAAATGGGGTTGGGACCATCAGTTGCGTTGTGGAGAAGTCACGTGGATACACAGGTGATGGTCCTACTGAATAGACTGTTAGAATTTGTATTATGGCAAGAAAAAAGAAGCTAAGTAAAGAAAAACGAGTGGCCATCATTACTTTAAGAAATTAAGGTCAGTCAGTCCGAAAAAGTGGGAAAACTTTGAAAGTGTCCCCAAGTGCAGTCACAAAAACCATCAAGCGCTACAAAGAAACTGGCTCACATGCGGACCGCCCTAGGAAAGGAAGACCAAGAGTCACCTCTGCTGCGGTCCCGGAGGATAAGTTCATCCGAGTTACCAGCCTCAGAAATCGCAGGTTAACAGCAGCTCAGATTAGAGACCAGGTCAATGCCACACAGAGTTCTAGCAGCAGACACATCTCTAGAACAACTGTTAAGAGGAGACTGTGTGAATCAGGCCTTCATGGTAGAATGTCTGCTAGGAAACCACTGCTAAGGACAGGCAACAAGCAGAAGAGACTTGTTTGGGCTAAAGAACACAAGGAATGGACATTAGACCAGTGGAAATCTGTGCTTTGGTCTGATGAGTCCAAATTTGAGATCTTTGGTTCCAACCACCGTGTCTTTGTGCGACGCAGAAAAGGTGAACGGATGGACTCTACGTGCCTGGTTCCCACCGTGAAGCATGGAGGAGGAGGTGTGATGGTGTGGGGGTGCTTTGCTGGTGACACTGTTGGGGATTTATTCAAAACTGAAGGCATACTGAACCAGCATGGCTACCACAGCATCTTGCAGCAGCATGCTATTCCATTCGGTTTGCGTTTAGTTGGACCATCATTTATTTTTCAACAGGACAATGACCCCAAACACACCTCCAGGCTGTGTAAGGGCTATTTGACCATGAAGGAGAGTGATGGGGTGCTGCGCCAGATGACCTGACCTCCACAGTCACCGGACCTGAACCTAATCGAGATGTTTTTGGGGGTGAGCTGGACCGCAGAGTGAAGGCAAAAGGGCCAACAAGTGCTAAGCATCTCTGGGAACTCCTTCAAGACTGTTGGAATGCCAAGAGTGTGCAAAGCAGTAATCAAAGCAAAAGGTGGCTACTTTGAAGAACCTAGAATATGACATATTTTAAGTTGTTTCACACTTTTTTGTTATCTATATAATTCCACATGTATTAATTCATAGTTTTGATGCCTTCAGTGTGAATCTACAATTTTCATAGTCATAAAAATAAAGAAAACTCTTTGAATGAGAAGGTGTGTCCAAACTTTTGGTCTGTACTGTTTATATATATATATTTTTTTTTTTAGTTTTTCTTTATATATATATATATATATATATATATCAAAAGTTTTCAAAACTCTTAGGCAGTTGTAGAAATGCTGCAAATAAGAATGCTTTCAAAAATAGTTTTAATTGTTTACGTTTATCAATTAACCCCTTCCCGACATATGACGTTCCCGCATTTTGACGTATTATTACATTATGGTGATCACTGAAGGGGCCCTGCAGTCCCTGGTAGCCGGGCCCCTGCTGTATCCGCCGGCATCGCTGTAAAAGCCAATGCCGGCAGATTAACCCCTTCTATGCCCCGATCAGCGCTGACCGCGGCATAGAAGGGATTTGCGGCGGGTGAGGGAGTCCATTGGGTGCCCGTGCTGCTGTGGCGGTGACCCGATGGGTGAGAAGGCAGCCCCGTGCCATGCAGAGGCTGCCCAATGCCTTGCACGGCATTGGGACCTGCCTTCTACGGGTGCCCAGGAGATTCAGTCTCAGGCTGGGTCTCCTAGGCAACCTGTTAGTGTATGACTCAGTGTAATACACTAACAGGCAATGCATTACAATATAGATGTATTGTAATGCATTGCAGAGGGGATCAGACCCCCAAAAGTTAAGAAAAAGAATTAAAAAAAAAAAGTCAAAAAAGATTTTTTATAAAAAATAATAATGTTTCAAGTAAAAAAAGAAAAAAGCCCCTTTCCCCTGATTTAAAATAAAAAAAATCGAAAAAAAGAAAATACACACATATTAGGTATCTCCGCATCTGTAACGACCAGGTCAATATATCACATGATCCACGCCGTCCGATAAACACCGTAAAAAAATAATAATAAAAACTTTACAAAAAAATGCAATTTTTGTCACCTTATATCACGAAAAGTGCAACACCAAGTGATCAAAAAGGCGTATGCCCCCAAAAATGGTACCAATAAAACCGTCACCTCATCCCGCAAAAAAAGAGCCCCTACATAAGACAAAGACAAATGATGTAATAGTACGACACTTTTCACATGATCTAAGGCTACTTTCACACTTGCGTTCAGAGCGGATCCGTCTGGTGTCTGCACAGACGGATCCGCTCCTATAATGCAGACGATGGGACCCGTTCAGAACGGATCCGTCTGCCTTATAGTTTAGAAAATATTGAAAGTTGCTCAGACGGATCCGTCCAGACTTTACATTGAAAGTCAATGGGGGACGGATCCGTTTGAAAATTGAGCCATATTGTGTCATCTTCAAACTGATCCGTCCCCATTGACTTACATTGTAAGTCTAGACGGATCCGTTTGCCTCCGCACGGCCAGGCGGACATCCGAACGCTGCAAGCAGTGTTCGGGTGTCCGCCTGCTGAGCGGAGCGGAGGACAAACGCTGCCAGACTGATGCATTCTGAGCGGATCCGCATCCACTCAGAATGCATTAGGGCAGTACGGATGCGTTCGGGGCCGCTTGTGAGAGCCTTCAAAAGGAACTCACAAGCGGAGCCCCGAACGCTAGTGTGAAAGTAGCCTAACCACTCAGGTGAACACTGTAAAAATAAATAAATAAAAACTGTGCCAAAACAACCAACTCTTCCTGCAAAAAATGAGCCAATCGTCTTAATTGCCAGAAAAATAAAAATAAAATATGGCGTTCAGAAAATGGAGACACAAAAACAGATTAAAAAAAAAGCTTTTTTATGTAAAACTGAAACAAAGAAAGTAGACATATTTGATATCATTGCGTCCGTAACAACCTGCTCTATAAAAATAGCGCATGATCTACCCTGTCAGATGAATGTTGTAAAAAATAAATACAGTGCCAAAACAGCCATTTTTTGGTTACCTTGCCTAACAAAAAAAGTAATATAGAGCGATTAAAAATCATATGTACCCCAAAATAGTACCAATAAAACTGTCACCTTATCCCCTAGTTTCCAAAATGGGGTCACTTTTTCAGAGTTTCTACTGTAGGGGTTCAAATGGGACATGGTGTCTAAAAATCAGTCCAGCTAAATCTGCCTTCCAAAAACCATGCAGCAGTCCTTTCCTTCTGCGCCCTGCCGTGCACCCTTACATCAGTTTACAACCTCATGTGGGGTGTTTTTGTAAACTTCAGAATCAGGGTAATAAATGTTGAGTTTTGTTTAGCTGTTACCCTCGATGTGTTAAAGAAAAACATGGATTAAATGGAAAATCTGCCAAAAAAGCGACATTTTGAAAATTTAATTTCAATTTTCCTTTAATTCTTGTGGAACACCTAAAGGGTTAACAAAGTTTGTAAAATCAGTTTTGAGTTACTTAAGGGGTGTAGTTTCTACAATTGGGTCATTTATGGGGGGTTTCTATTATGTAAGCCCCACAAAGTGACTTCAGACCTGAACTGGTCCTTGGGTTTTGGAAATTTTCGTAATTTTTTTTTAGAATTGCTTCTAAAATTCTAAGCCTTCTAACGTCGTAAAAAATAAAATTACATTTACAAAATGATGCAAACATAAAGTAGACATATGGGGATTGTTAAGTAATAAATATTTTTTAAGGTATCACTTTCTGTTTTAAAAGCAGAGAAATCGAAATTTTTTAAATTGCAAATTTTTAAAAATGTATGGTAAATTTTGAATTTTTTCATAAATAAAGGTGAAATATATTGACTCAAATTTATGACTATCATGAAGTACAATGTGTCACGAGAAAGCAATCTCAGAATGGCTTGGATAAATAAAAGTGTTCCAAAGTTATTACCACATAAAATGGCACGGTCAGATTTGGAAAAAATGGCATGGGCAGGAAGGTGAAAACTGGCCCTCGGTAGAAGGGGTTAAGGCTACTTTTACATCTGTGTCATCCTTTCCGGTTTTGAGATCCGTCATAGGATCTCAAAACCGGAGGAAAACGTATCCGTTTTTTCCTATTCATTTTCAATAGCAAAACTGAACAAACCGGAACAGAGTACACCAGAATGCATTCCGTTCTGTTTTGTTGCGTTCCCATGCCGGACACAAAACTGCTGCAAGCAGAGTTGTTGTGGCATGGGATACTGATCAAGATGGATCCAACATGAAACACAATGCAAGTCAATAGTGTTGGATCTTTTTTTTTTACGCAAAAAAACCCATATCCGGCACCCATTGACTCACAGGATCCGTCGTGTTCATTTTGGAGATAATACAACCGGATCCGTTCTGAACGAATGCAGACGATTTTATTATAGTTTGTAAAAGACTGGATGCATTTTTCTGATCCCCTGCCAGATCCAGCAAAAGCGCAGATGTGAAAGGAGACACATTTTGGGTATTATTTTGTAACTTTTGTAATCATTTGTTTTGCAATTGTATTGATTTTATTTTCTTTGTTTTATAATAAACTATATATATTTTGCATATACAATTGTCCCTTCGTTTCACTGCTTGCACAAATCAAATGAAGATACTTAATAAAAAGAACTTAGAGGCGATTATGTCCGCCTGAAGGATAATATAATTTTTATGTTTTTTTATTATCCTCTCTTTTATATGAAGATTCTTTTTATATAGAAGATATATCCTTTTAGACACCAAGCATCATCACTTAAATACCTAGGAATCCTTATTCCTACGAATTTTGATCACCTTTTTGATCTAAATGACCTTTCTATACTGGAACGAACAACAAAAGATCTTGCCACTTTTAACAAAAAGAATTTATCATGGTTCGGTCGAATAAACGTTCTTAAAATTGATATTCTACCAAAATTCTTGTACATATTTCAAACCATCCCATTAACTCGACCTTCGGCCTTCTTTCGTAAACTGAGAACAGCAATTACTCGGTTTGTCTGGAGACGGCTTAGCCCTAGGATTGGATATTCTACACTAACTAGACTTAAATCACAGGGAGGAGTTGGACTTCCTGACTTTAAATTATATCATACAGCAGCCTCCCTTACAAGACTGATTGATTGGCAATACCATGGGAAAACAAAACAATGGATAGGATTGGAACAATCTCTTTACTCGCCTCCTCTAAAACACACGCCCCTTGGATTGACCCTACAGCTCGTCCATCACTAAGCCGGAAAAATGTATTTTTGAGACAAACCCTTAAACTATGGGACTCTCTAACCCTAAAAGGTATTTGCAGTAGACGACTCAGCCCTCTTACCCAATATTTCACAACCCAATGTTCCCTGCTAGCGCAGGGAGAAACTCTTTTGTGGAATGAAAACTAAAGAAGAACCACGCTTTCATCATCTACTATCTGGAAGCTCATTACCTCCTCTATCATCATTAAGCACGAAATTTCCTAACCCACGGATTTCATGGTTTGAATACAAACAACTAAAGTAATACATATCCTCTAGGGGAGTAACGTGCGCCTTTAAGACCCCTCTTACGGAAACTGAGAAATTATTCACTTTGTCTTCTCCACCAACCCACTTGATCTCTCAGTTGTATCAGAATCTATTGCAAGACACAAATAAAACTGCTCCAGGCTTCATCACAGGGTGGGAACAGGAACTGGGTTCAGATATAGAAAGCGCCGATCAGCAAAAAGCCTTTGCATTCTCATAAACTCTCAATAGCTTGTTCAGCACAGGAAAAGAACTATAACATTTTGTGTCAATGGTATAGGTGCCCAGCCAGGTTACACAGAATATTTCCCACAGTCCCTGAGATCTGTTGGAGATGTAATAGAGAGATAGGTACGATGTTACATATTTGGTGGGGATGTGATATGGTTAAACCATTTTGGGATAAGGTTTTTGAAATTGCCCATAAGATCACGCATAAGGTTGTTCATAATTCCCCTTAAGTGGTTCTCCTCTCCATCCTGCCGGGCTCCATTGCATCCCTGAAAAAGAGCCTATTTAGGTTCTTCATCACAGCTGCAAGATCGGTAATACCCAGACACTGGCGTACGTCAGATATACCGACCTTGAGGGAATGGTATCAAGAAATGCTACACTTTGCTAGAATGGAAGAAATTTCCTCAGATGCGACCAATCAGGGTTCTAAATATATAACCGTGTGGTCAAGCTGGTTAGAATGTCAGTCATCTCCGGATCTTCCAACATTGCTTTCTTCTTGAGCAATTCCCTTTGGGATATAGTGGAACATAACCATCAGGCAGTTGCTCACTTATTTCCCGTCCCCCCCCCCCCCCTTTATTTTTATTTTTTTTACTCCTCTTTTTCTTCTCTCTGCTCCTCTCTCTTTTTCTCCTTCTTTTTCTTCTCCTATTTTAATTGCTTCCTTAATTTGCACTCTGTGATTATAATTTATACGCCAGGTGGAACTGTAAAATGTTCTTACGTATGTCTGTCGACGAGATATATACACCAGGTGAATTGTAAAATGCACTCATGTATGTGCTTTCTGATGAGATATATATATACCAGGTGGAATTGTAAAATGCACTTATTTGTCTTTTGATGAGGTATATGTACATCAGGTGGAATTGTGGAACACACTTTATATGTCTTTTGATGAGATATATTTCTATCAAATGGAATTGTAAAATGCACATATGTATATGTCTTTTGATGAGAAATTAGTCCCCTGCTGGGGATAACATGCTTCATTGTTATATTAAACCTTAAAACTCAATAAAATCGTTTAAGCATATAGAAGATATATGACATAAATGGAGGTCCGCACCGAGATCTAGTAATTCTTTAATTGATTGTGCAAATAGTGAAAGGTTCCACATTTCTTCTTGGCTAGCCAGTGTGGTGTTACATCTGTGTATTGATTATTGATCAGAAAGATGAGTGCTACAGGCAGTGACCCAGGTAGAGGCTATGCTACAGCAGGCAGTCCACTCAGCCCAATGCAGCTGATCCAGAATGTTGTTGAATACATACAATCACAGAATAAAATTGATAAAGATATAAATGAATGGATTAACGAGCTGCAGGAAAAAGCCAAGAGAGAACGTGGGGAGATATGGCACTTAAGTGGCATGGTTGAAAGATACCTGACATATATTGATGTGTTGCAAGATAAAACCAAAAAGGACCAACACCTTTTATGCACATTGCCACCTGCTTTGTATGCATTACTGGCGGTCAGTACTCTTTCACAAAAGAGACGCGAGTCTGTGCAGGGAATGGAGATCTATATAGCCCAGCTAGAAGCAGATCTCAGAGTCACACAGGCCAAGATTAAGGACTTAAAATACAACCTTAATCACAGCCATGATGCATATGACTTAGAGGAGTTACATCTCCGGTATTCCAAAATTCAGCAGACAGGCAAATCAAGCCATACTATAATTGATATTGATCAAGATCCGTCTGATACTGAGGGATTTCCAGACCCCCCAAATCTTACTCCCCAACATCTAGACATGTCATCACATGCTCTTAAAGCAAACTCCATCCCAGACCACAAGCCACCAAGAAGTGATGGCATGATTACACAGGAGGCGTTGACCCAATTAAGTCAGGCATTCCAAACTGTAACCACCTTACTAGGTGCCAGCAACACAGAAGCCCCTAGAAGTGTCTCTCCACATATTCCCCTGGAGAGAGATGTAAGGGTTAAATCCCCTGCGCCATATGTGTCTTATGGAAGTGATCAAAGTGCATTCTTTAAAGTTGTACTCTGATGTTGACAGGATCAGATTCCTACCATGGGCATTTAATGATAGATACCGTCATTATTTCCTTTAGGGATAGAGGAATTCAAAATTGGCAAGATGTTTTGCATGAAATTAAACTGGAATTCGGACCATACCGAACCCTTACTGCTGCAAAACGTGAGATATAAAAGCTTACATGTAGGCCCAATCAGAGTCCCCATGAATTCCTCTCTGTCCTTAAAAATGCCTATGGGTTAGCATATAGGTCCCCAAATTGGGAATCTGAGGAGTTTAAGCAGCTGTTCTATGATGCAATGCCAACCCAAATCAAACTTAGCCTAGCTAGAGATCTTGATATTGAAGCTCCCCTGGACAAGTTGGTGACGGCTGCCACCACACTGTATAATATCAGTGAGTGCCACGCTACAGGTGAGAGGAGGTTCAAAAAGTCCCCAGGGCAAAATGTAGCTGAAGCTAAGGTAAACCCTAGCTTGGGATTTGAAACACAGCCAAGTAAATACCCTCAATCTACAGGTCCTGTCCAACAAACCCATCAACAACAGGTAGGACCTAAACAGATAAAACCCCAAAACCTCAATGGGTCAAATTGAGATAATTCTGGTGCTGAGAGGTCTAAATACCGTCCCTATTACAATAGGGGTCCCCAGGGGTATAGGCCCTTTAACAATAGGGGTTCCCAGGGATACAGGAACTGGAATAACATGCCCAGACAACAAAGGGAAGATAGGCAGGAACCCTCAAATTCACCTAGGAATAGGTCACCCACCAATAACCAGGCCGCCCCACAAAATCAAAATGTACGCAAACCAAACAGGTTTGATCAACTGGCTGAACAAATTACCCAGCTGTATGACATTGTAAGTAAGTTGTCCTAGGGGTCCCAAGGAAAACAGCCTGAACCTTTTTTAGGGGCAACTCTAGGTCCCAGCTCAGCCCCATAAAGCAAATAGGGCAGGGTCAGAGCCCAGGCCAACGCAAGGTTATCAAGGTGGTTGAGAAAGGATCTAAATTGATTTCTAATCATATTTTGCCTTGCAGCGCTCCTGACTCTAAAGTTGGGGCCAGAGAGGAGGTGTCTATTATCTATTTTGCAGACTAATCTTGTCGATCCATACAATTCTGTGTCTTCTCCAACATACAATCACAGAATCTTATCGTATCAGCATCAGGCTGTGAACCGTCTATAAACTGTGATATAGCCCAACTTTCTGCAGGAATGTGAAGGATTCACCAGAGGTCACGATGCTGCAGAGAGGTCACAAACAGGAAAAGAACACTCACCCTAACTTCCTCTGTGATTTGTTTCAGGTCGAAGGCCGATATTTTGTGGATTCTTATCTTCAAGATAAGCATATCGGGAATATCAGGGGTTTAATTGATACAGGATCACAGGCAACTATCTTATCACATAGTTATTTCCAACAGGTTCTGTATTTAACAGCAAAGAGACCGAGATTGAAATTGTTTGATGGCTCTCTGATAAGTGTAGGTGGAAACGCTTTGCAGGTAAATGGTACATCATAGTTGACATTCAAAATTGGTAAGAAGACAATTAGACACCCCACACTGATTGTGGACCTTCCATATGATCGGCTGATCATAGGAATTGACGTTCTGAAAAGGTTGAGTTCCATAATAGACTTCATTAATGAAGCAGTTTGGACTCAGGTAAAGGCACCCATTGCCTATGATTATTCTTGCAGTGCACAAACCCAACGTGGTTGTCATGTGATTGAAGATAGGCCTAACTCTGTTGAAGTTCATTTTAGGAACAGTCAAACGCCGGATGTCACAATCCTGAAAAAAATGGTAAGCCCGAGGAAGCTGTCAACTGTGCCGCTCATAAAATTACCATCCAGAAGGACAGAATCGAGAAGATAACCTTGGATGAGGATGTATTGACTATTTCTCTTGAAGGGGGAAGTCACAAAGTCACGGACCTGGCCAAGTATACTCAATTCATGGTACGGATTGAAAAGGTCAATGACAATTTATTGGTTCCCATACAGGTGAACAATATAGCCGGGGTGAAATATGCCAAGTTGGATCTGAAATCTGAAGCCAGCTACATAAGCTTAAGACTCTTAAAACAGGTCACCAATCCTAAAATGATTAAAAATTCCTCTCCACAGGAACAGTGGGTTCATGATCTGGTTGGAGATTCCCAGAGTCATAATGTGATTGCAAAATGTCTTTTGTCTATCTCCATAGGAAGTAAGAATACAGAACACGTTTTCATCGTGTTGAATGAGCCACGGTATCAGATGTATATGGGTAATGACCTTCTGCACCGATTTGCCGTGCAGATTGATCTGGTCCAGATTACTGGGAGACCCAGAAGGATTCCAGGATGTGAAGCAAGCCCTGAGATGGGGACAACAGATGCCCTATGCCGTGAGTATCATGGTTGCTGAGGAGGTTAAAATCCCTGAAGGATGTAAACCATTTCTTCTTTCCATTCAAGTGAAAAAGGGACAAACTTTGAAGAATGCAGACGCTTTGATCTGTTTGTCCGACCGGATGCAGCAACTCGGCCTACAGGTAAAACCCGCTCCTATAATTAACATCCATCAGGATCCATTGCACATGATAATCCATAACATGGCTCCCCATAGCATATCCCTGCAGAAGAACACAATAATTGGTCTAGCTATGGATTCCAGAATGATGTAATTGGACTTATTCCTGATGAATAATTAACAGAAGAACAGGAAGTGGAACAATGTTTTTCCTCAACACCTGACGAGTTATTCAATATCTACTCTGTTTATCCTTTCAGTTCTGAAGAAGGTACATGCCACATCGAAGAGTCATTATTGGTTTTCAACCAGGAGATCGATGAAAAGGAATACGAGTCATGCCAACAAGGAGAGGATAAGGTACGCTACACCCAAAATGATTTAACTAGTGAGCTTGAAGAAACTTACGAGTTAAGTCAGCCCGAAATCTTTCCAGAATTTCAGGAACGGATAGAAGAGCAAATATCTATAGCTAACGCATGCTCCAATGAGTCAGAGCATCAACAGCTAAAGGAGCTCTTCACAGAATTCCAGGACATGTTTGCCCAGGATTCTTATGATTGTGGGGAAACAGATCTGCATGTCACAAGAATCCAGACAGATCCTGATGCACCCCCAGTCTTTGTCAAACAATGCCGACTTCCGCTGGCGGCTTACGAGTCCCTATCGGAAATCGTCAAAAACCTGGAGAGGAGGGGCATCATCCATCTGATACATAGCTAATTCAACCATCCTATACTTGGAGTCCTCAAACCCAACGGTCAATTTCGTCTCTGCTCAGACCTAAGACAATTAAACAAACGTGTTTATATGTCCGGATGGCCCATGCCATACATTGACCAGTGTTTGGACCAAATTCAAGGATCAAACATTTTCACCGCCCTTGACTGTGCACAAGGATATTGGACAATTAAAGTGGACGACAGGGATCAGTACAAACTGGCCTTTACATTTGGAAAGACACAATATGCATGGACCCGACTGTCCTTCAGGTACATAAATGCGGGCCATGAATTTGCTGTGTTCATGCATAAGGCAATGCCTGATGCAACTGAACGAGGTACCTTATCCTATGTGGATGACATTCTAATCAAAAGCCCGACTTTTGAGGAACACATTGTAGAACTGAGACAAAGTACTAACCCAACTGAGAAAAGCTGGTGTGAAACTTTATTTGCAGAAGGCTCAATGGTGTTGTGCCATGGTAAATTTCTTAGGTCATGAAATCACTGCTGATGGAATCAACCCGCAGAAGAAGAAGGTGGAATCAGTGATCAACACCAAGTCACCTACAAATCTCTAGGAAGGAAATGATCTAGCAAACTCCCTCGCTAAACAAGCAGCCATTGATGGAGAAGTTTTGGATGAGGATGATCTCATGGGAACTGTCCAAGTGGATGCAACAACAAGAAGTCAGGCCCAAAAGGGAACTGAAGCCAATGTGTTGCAATGGATCCAAGATTCCTCTAGTGAGGATCTAATCGCAAGCCAAAAGGGGGATCCAGTTATTGGTACTTTATAAACACATTGAAGATCCACAGAATTGTCCCATAAATACAGAAGATTGCGATGGCAAAGAGGAGTCATGGATTTTGATGAAGGGTAAGTCCCAATTCTCATTACAGGATGGGTTGTTGGTTAGGACCTCGAAGAATGGTATCACACAAAGGCTAGTACCCGCAACATACCGAGGTTTGATGCTACAACACGCCCATGATGCCCCAACGGCTGGTCACCGAGGTGAGAAGTTGACGTACAAATTGTTACAAGACTATGCTTATTGGCCACATATGTTGCAAGATGTTCTCACGTATTGTGAAGGATTTCTAATCTGCCCTCAATTCCAGCCACAGACACCCACTCATCAAGCGCCGCTGATGAAAAGGGGGATGTCCATGCCATGGTCAGACATCCAAATTAACTTCATCGGACCAGTAACAACCTCATCAAAAGGCAACAGATACATGCTAACCATGACTTGCTTGTTCACAAAATGGGTGGAATGTTTGCCTTGTAAAACATGCAGTTCAAGTGTATGTGCATCTCTTCTCATTAACCACATATTTTCCAGGTTTGGTCTTCCCCAACGCATCAAATCAGATCGTGGAAGTCATTTCACTAGTCAGGTGATGACAAAGATGTGGGAAATGCTGGGGCTAAAAAGGAAGCTGCATATAGCTTATCGTCCAGCCTCTAGTGGTGGAGTGGAACGCTACAACCAATCCATTGTGAACATTCTAAAAAAGTTTGTCAATGAATCCGGTAAGGACTGGGATGTCAAATTGCCTTTGGTTCTTATGGCCATCAGAGCCACCCCAAGCGCAGCAACCAAACTTTCTCCCTTCAAAATTATCACAGGCAGGAAGATGGTATTACCCCAACATTTACTCTACCGGACGACAGACCACAATTTAACAAAATGCTACATCTCATCAATATGTGGAAAATCTACGCAAGCACCTTCAGCATGCTTTTGCATTCGCCCAGAAGAATATAGAGAAAGCCGCAATAAGTGCTAAGACGTACTACGATCTGAAGACTACACAGAAGGAGTATCAAATTTTCGATCAGGTTTATCTCTATAATGTTGCTCAGGATCAAGTGATGGAAAGAAAGTTCTTACCTTCCTGGAAAGGACCTTATGTCATCACTGACAAGTTGTCACCTGTGGTCTACAAGATAAAAATCCCTAAGGGGGATGAATTTGTAGAAAAATGGGTGCACATTAACCAGTTACGTATTTGTCATCCTAGCTCACGACTTACGAGATAGAAGGAGTTGGATGAATAGAGGTGGAGAGATTTTACGGTTCCAGCTAAACACGGAAACCAGGATTGGTATTGTATGAACAAACATGTGTACTAACAATCCTCGTGTGTTTCCTTCGTAACTAAACATCTCTCAACTTACCTCTAAAACTGAGAACTTACTCTGTTCAAGAAAAGAACCTATGCCAATCAAAGATACATAATAGCATTAAATCTTTTCTTGCAGGATAAAAAGTGAAATGTCATCCTAATCTTGGGAAAGGAGTTCCATGCCGAGCCGATTGCTGTACCAGGCCCTTCATCCAGGATCATGCTGCAGGACACAGCAGGATTCATACTGACGAACAAGAGGATTCTATCCCAGAAGATCTACGTCAGCCTGGATCCACGCGTTTTCGTCGAAAGACAATTCAACGTGTCTGAGGTCATGTCGCCGGAAATCCAAGCCTGGTACCAGACGCACATCGGATATTCCCAAGAACGGATTACGCAAATCCTGGAGCAAGCGAGAAAGACCTTGACGAGAAAACAGTTTTCTACAAACCAAAGACCAAAGCGATTCATTTCTGCAATCGTAGCCGCTATAATCTTTAGCGTAGTGGGCACTGTCATTGCCACAGGTATCACAGTTGCCGATTCCATCTCTATCAAAAACATTGGAACTCAAAATTGGTTCATTGAAAAGGAACCTAATAAACATTCATGCGGAGATGGAGAATCAAAAGAAACATTTATCGAACTTATATACTGTTTGCAGGATCATCCTGGGATGGTTGAGTTTATTGACCATCCAAATGGTGCTTTGGATAAGATTCTTCAAAAAGACTTTGGCCAAAGTCCTTACTAGGTGGTATTTTACACCTCAAAGGCTCCACCGTATGTTCCCTGCTACTACCAGCCCCTTGTGTTGGAGATGTAATAAGGAACTGGGCACTCATGCACACATTTGGTGGTATTGTGACAAAGTAACACCCTTCTGGCAAGCAGTGTGTGGAGTTTTATCAAAAATAAGTGGGGCACACACCCCTGTTACTCCGAAACTTTGCCTGTTTGGGTTGTATAATGATATCAAAGGTTCAAAGAACATGAAAATCTTGTGTGCGGCTTTGCTGGCCTCAGCTAGACTCCTCATTGCGACATATTGGAAACAACAAGAAATACCTCCAACCCAGAAATGGATTGTCAAATGTGACCAGATATGTAGGCTTGAGCAGATAGTACATTGGGACTCTGGATCCCCGCTTAAATTTGAGACCATTTGGAACCCCTGGAGAACTTATAGACGATTTATTCTGGATTAATTACGTTAAAATAAGCATATACTTAGTATACTTGAATAACGGCCCTTGCATGATGATGAGCGGATCTAAGTACATATGGATGAGACTTACAGACAGCAACACTATAGCACCTGATTGTCCTTAACATGTTGATGCTTTATGAATAAAGAGTGAATACCTTATGCACCACTTGTCTGCTTCACCCCCCCTTTATCTTTCCTTTATCTCCCCCCCCCCACCTACCTGTTTGTGTCTAATATTAGTTTTTTCTGTGGTTACTTATAAGTTTAACTTCATGTGGTGATCGGCACCACGTGATTGAATATGTTCCGTAAAGATTGATTCTGTCCGGAATGTTTGTTTACAAGAATATTGACAATGTCATAGAGATGTTCCTGATACGCGCTACATCATCTTGTATTTGTATTTTGTTTGATCTGAACGGATATTTATCTCTTATTTCAAACAGTCAGTATGTATGCTTTATTGGCTGATAAAACAATAAAAAGAGTTTTAAAACAAAAAGACTTTGGCCAAGTTTTGGTACAAGCAAGGTTCACGCACCCAATCCTTAGAGGATTCCATATGAAAAGCACTTTTAAACTTTCCAAATACATTTACACTTTATGGAACATTTTGGAATGAAGGGGGATTTGTTGTGAATTTTCATAGGTATACAATATTATCTAATGACATTATATCCAAAATGAATGCTCATCTCATTGCCTTTAAGAATAAAATCATCCTGAACCAAAGTTCTATTATGTGGCTGAGGAAGCCAAGATGAGTTCATGACAAGTTCAGTTTGTATAAAAAAATTAAATAGTTGTGAACATGAACGGACATGATATTTTTAAAGTTATTACTAAAGTTATGGGTTTATCTATGGGGAGTAAACTAGCTTCCTCAGGCATTTCTGTCTGGAGGGAACAAGGTTGTTTCATGGATAAGCCATGACGTGATAAGAATTCATATCCTTGAGGCACACCTGCTGTATGAGGTTCAATTTATATATTCATAATTATATTATATATATTTCTGTATGGTATATTCAGTTTACAACATATTTTAACCAATAATTCATATAATGTGCTGTCTATGTGTAACAATGTATTGATTTGATATATACAGTTGCAACAAAAAGTATGTGAACCCTTTGGAATGATCTGGATTTCTGCACACATTGGTTATAAAATGTGATCTGATCTTCATCTAAGTCACAACAATAAATAATCACAGTCTGCTTAAACTAATAACACACAAAGAATTCAATCTTACCATGTTTTTATTGAACACACCATGTAAACATTCACAGTGCAGGTGGAAAAGGTATGTGAACCCTCGGATTTAATAACTGGTTGAACCTTCTTTGGCAGCAATAATGTCAACCAAAAGTTTCCTGTAGTTGCAGATCAGACGTGCACAACGGTCAGGAGTAATTCTTGACCATTCCTCTTTACAGAACTGTTTCAGTTCAGCAATATTCTTGGGATGTCTGGTGTGAATCACTTTCTTGAGGTCATGCCACATCATCTCAATCAGGTTGAGGTCAGGACTCTGACTGGGACACTCCAGAAGGTGTATTTTCTTCTGTTTAGGCCATTCTGTTGTTGATTTACTTCTATGCTTTGGGTCGGTGTCCTGTTGCAACGTCCATCTTCTGTTGAGCTTCAGCTGTTAGACATATAGCCGTAAGTTATCCTGCAAAACGTCTGGATAAAATTTGGAATAAATTTATCCTTCGATGATAGCAATCCTCCCAGGCCCTGATGCAGCAAAGCAGCCCCAAACCATGATGCCCCCACACCAAACTTCACAGTTGGGATGAGGTTTTGATGTTGGTGTGCTGTGCCTCTTTTTCTCCACATATAGTGTTGTGTGTCTCTTCCAAACAACTCAACTTTGGTTTCATCTTTCCACTGATTATTTTGCCAGTACTGCTGTGGAACATCCAGGTGCTCTTGTGCAAACTGTAAACATGCAGCAATATTTTTTTAGGACAGCGGTTGCTTCCTCTGTGGTATCCTCCACTGAAATCCATCCTTGTTCAGTGTTTTACATATTGTAGATTCGTTAACAGGGATGTTAGCATATGCCAGAGACTTGTGTAAGTCTTTAGCTGACACTCTAGGATTCTTCTTCACCTCATTGAGCAGTCTGCGCTGTGCTCTTGCAGTCAGACTCTCCTAGGGAGAGTTGCCGTAGTGCTGAACTTTCTCCATTTATAGACAATTTCTCTTACCGTGGACTGATGAACAGCAAGGCTGTTCGAGATACTTTTATAACCCTTTCCAGCTTTATGCAAGTCAACAATTCTTAATTGTAGCTCTTCTGAGAGCTCTTTTGTGCAAGACATCATTCACATCAGGCAATACTTCTTGTGAAAAGCAAACCCAGAACTGGTGTGTGGTTTTTATAGGGCAGGGCAGCTGTAACCAACACCTCCAATCTCATCTCATTGATTGGACTCCAATTGGCTAAAACCTCACTCCAATGATCTATTGGAGATGTCATTAGTCTAAGGGTTCACATACTTTTTCCACTTGCACTATGAATGTTTGCATTGTGTGTTCAATAAAAACATGGTAACATGTATTTCTTTGTGTGTTATTAGGTTAAGCAGACTGTGATTGTCTATTTTTGTGACTTAGATGAATATCAGATCACATTTTATGACCAAATTGTTCAGAAATCCATATAATTCCAAAGGATTCACATGCTTTTTCTTGCAACTGTATATATATATATATATATATATATATATACAGTATAATACCACAAATATTGCAGCAGCACAGTCAGAAGTTGTGCACTGGGTGCAAAAATTCCTCACAGAGGCAAGCTTTTCCTCCAAGACATATATTCAGCGAATGAAGAGGCAGCACTTCCAGCTTTTGGTGATAGGGTAACGACCCCAAACTTTATTCCCAGCAACGTTTCGGCCTTCTCAATGAGGCCTTTGTCAAGCTTGACAAAGGCCTCATTGAGAAGGCCGAAACGTTGCTGAGAATAAAGTTTAGGGTCGTTACCCTATCGCCAAAAGCTGGAAGTGCTGCCCCTTCATTCGCTGAATATATATATATATATATATATATATGTGTTAGGTGCTTACGGTAGTACAGTGAAGAGCCCTGGAATGCAGGGAAAGAAATGCAGTCGGTTGTGGTGTGCCGAGGATGAGGTAGGCCTAAGAAAGAAGAGGGCCCACCCAAGGAAAAGACATAAAAGAAATGAGTTGTAAATGAGTGGAGTGGTGGGAGGGACAAAGCTCAGACCTCAGACGGTGCAGGAGCCAGGTAAGGGGGGTGCCCTAAATAGGCTGGAGGCGGACCTCAGCCCCTCCCACAAATCCAGACAAATGCCTTAATACTTGTGTTAGGTGCTTACGGTAGTACAGTGAAGAGCCCTGGAATGCAGGGAAAGAAATGCAGTCGGTTGTGGTGTGCCGAAACCGAGGATGAGGTAGGCCTAAGAAAGAGCAAAGGGCAAAAATGGAAATAAACCAGTTTATTTGTAGCCAATAAATATATGAAAAGCTCAACCCGTCATGCTTTGGAAAGCCACTCTCAACTCTTGCGCCGGATTGGGAATGTATCATGCGTAAGCGGATGACTTCCAGCGCCCCAATTTCTTGATGACACGAGTAGGGATGTTGGCACTGGAGGCCGTGGATGCAGCTCTGATGCGAAAGGAGTGCCCTGAGTAGTTGGCTGCGTTGAGGCCCAGTTGGGTGAGAAATGACCTGACATGGATCATGAAGGTGGTAGTGGTAGTGGTGAGCACCGACCCATGAAGTTGAAGTAGCGGTTGAGAGGGTAGAAACTTGTGAAGCTGACTGTAGGTGTCCAGAAACCTTACTGGACACCATTAGTTGTGCGTGGGGTAATATGAGATGTTGACGGGTGAATGCTGACTACTCTTGGAGTGAGGTATGGTCAGGATGTAGTGATCCAGGTGTTTCGACAAGTGGGAGACAAGAAGACAAGGTGAGGTTTGGGACGTGGAGGTTGTAGTGAATTCACCGGGCCTCAGGAACCCGTAGAAGGCTAAGTAAATTGCAGTTTTGATGACGGCGTTGGTATCTGTATCAAAAGGTGTGGCGTCCAGCAAGTCGGATAATGCTTTGAAGACATGACTGTTGATGGGCAGCCTCTGGGCTGGACGTGCGGGTTCTGTCTTCTGAATGCCTCTGAGTATTGTTTTGATTTGGTGTGAAGCCATGAAGCTGATGTTGTTGGGATGCAAGATTAGCATATGATGTTGAATGCCAGTAAGATATAGTTTGATGGTGTTGTATGACATTTTGAGTTTGAGGTGGCAGAAAGAAGCAAACCCCAAAAGAGACGTCATGACGAAAGGGTGCGTGATGTTGTATTCCAACAGGAACCTGTTGAATAGTGTGAATGCTCTGTTGTACGTTCTATGTGTATTGACTGACAGCGCTAAGTGGGACAAAGAATGGCTATGCCACATGATGACCTCTAGTCCAGAATGAGTTGTTGAAATGACGGGGTGCTGGAGGCCGTGGGTGATGCTGATGGGAGAGCCTGATGAAATGCCTGAAATTTGAAGCGAGACAAATTGTCAGCTGCCGAATTGCACACCCCCGGGACATGGAAACAATGTAAGAAGAAATTATTGCAGGCGGCCAGCCAAGTAAGTCTTCGCATGAACCTCATGATTGTGAGGGATTTAGAACGACCTTTGTTGATGATCTGGCAGGTTGCTTGGTTGTCTGAGTAGCACCGGACCGACATGTTTGCCCATAAATGACCCCACGCCACGGCAGCCGCTACGATGGGATAGATCTCAAAAAGCGCTGAGGTAGTGGAGAATCCTTCCAGACCCCGGACCGCAGGAGGCCAGCTGCCCCATAGCCAATCGTTCCCAAATATGGCCGCAAAGCCTGTGGTAGATGCCGCATCTGACCAGATAGAGGGGGAAGAGTCCGACAGCTGAGGGAGAAACAAGCTCCTGCCATTCCAGGTGGACAGAAATCTCCTCCACATGCCCAGATCCGCCGCAGCGTGGGCATCCAGGGACAATCTGTGCGAGTCGTGTAAGAACAAGGGGAAGAGGTGCAGAAGCCGTGATATGAATGAGCGACCCTGGGGTATGATGCGCATGGCAAAGTTCAGGGAGCCCAGCAGGGACTGTAGTTCTTTGCGGTTGCAGGTGCCGAGTTGAAGATAGCCGTCTATGTGGGTGAGAATATCCTGGATCTTCCCGGACGGCAAACTGGCTTGCATTGAAGCTGAATCCAACTGGATACCCAGGAAGGTGATGATCGTGTCCGGCCCCTCTGTTTTCTTGGTGGAGAGGGGTACCCCCAGTTCCTTGAACAGCTCGATGGTGGCTCTGAGGCTGGAAGGGGGGGAAGTGTTTTCTTCCACCAATAGGAAATCATCAAGGTAATGTAATACCAACGGGCACCTTGCTACATTCAAAAGCAACCAGTATAATGCTTCTGCAAATATGTCGAAGATGGCCGGGCTACTTTTGGACCCGAAGGTCAACCGGGAGAAAAAATAATAATCCCCGGACCACTTGATGCCGTGCAGGTGCCACAGTGTAGGGTGAATCGGTAGCAATTCGAAGGCGTTGGTGATGTCGGTTTTGCTGAGCCATGCCCCCACCCCTGCTTGTATGATGGCTGTGATGGCGTGATCTATGGTGGTGTACTGCAGAGAGAATTCCTCCGAGGGAATGAGCGAGTTGAGACTGGGGTTGCCTGACCCGTGAGGCGCCGATAGGTCAATGATGAGCCTCTGTTTCTGGGAAGATTTTCCAGTGACAATGTCAATGGGGTTGGTGCGCCATGTGGCGAATGGGGGAGTTTTGAAAGGACCTAGCACGAAGCCCTCCGTTACTTCTTGGGCTATGAGAGCGTCAATGGCGGTGGGGTTGTGTAGAGCGGATAAAAGATTGGGACATTCCAGGGTGCCAGTTGGCATATACAGGATGCCCGTGTGGAAGCCTTCTGTCAACCCTGAAACGAGGAAATCTGAGAGATGCCTGGATGGGTGTTGTGACATGAACGCGGTAAAAACTGGCATGTTGATGGTTGTTAGATACGGTTTTGCAAACATTTTATTTGGACACATGGATTTGGCATGCGCCCGGAAACATTTGGTGCATATATGTAACAACTTGCACCCGCTGTAATTACAGGACCCCTCATTGAAATTATTGCAAATCATGGATTTGCCTAGAAATTTGATCGGCCGACCCAGCTTGTCCCGGGCCAACCTTTCCGGGACCCCGGAGGGACCAGCTGCTTATGAGAGGGCATGTCTGTCCGACGTGTTCTGGCAGAAATTGGTGGTGTGGGCCGTGGAGGAGCAGTGCGCACAGGCCGGGGTCCTAAGGCCTGCGAAGTGGCGGCAGAATATGACCGTGTCGATCCTCGCCCAGTTGGAGCGGACTCCGTACTGGGAGAAAGCCCCCGCCACTTTCGCTGAAAAAGACCTGTGATAGTCATAGAACGCTGACCCTCCATATTTGTTGCCCAAGTCCACCAGTTTGTGCATGTAGAGGTCGAATTCCTCCCTTCTGTTGGGGTAGACGGCACAGATGACCTCTCTATAGATTCCGAAAGCCAAAACGAATTCGGGAATGGTCAATTTCCTATTGAGCCGGGCATCCCTGGACTTGACCACAACTGAAACCTCGTCATAGGCATAAGTCGTGTTCTCGACCACATCCTGGGATGCAATCAGAAGGGAGGCCAGGTTTACATCCTTACCTTCCAGGATATCCCATTTTAAGTGCTCTGGTATCATATGCGCTGGGTTGACTTCCTGGTCCTCCACGCTAACGGACGGCGTGATCACCGGTAATCCAGCTGGTGCCGGTGATGCTGCCGGTGGCAGACCTGCCAAGGAAAGGGTCGTGGTGACCGATTCTAGCCTCTCCAACCTGGCGTTGACTGTCGACATGGATGTCATCAGAGAGGCCAGCATGGCATGGATGTCCCCGGTGCCGGAATGGCTGGGTCCTTCCCCTGCATCCCTATTATCGGTTGATGCGCGCAGCAGCCGGAACAGTTCCGCTTTCCTTGCCGTGGCGGGGAAGGGAACATGCCGTTTCCTCAACTCCGCCGTGATGTGCGGAATTGTCCAGGACCGGATGGATGCTGGACTGGCTAGATCGTCTCCCAGGGTAGCAGTGACGGATCTAGCAGGGGTGCCAGGCAGGGAGAAGTTTTCTAACCCATCCAGAGACATACTAAAAAATAGAAGAGTTGATTAGCTTGAGGACACACGGGATCGTGCTGGCAAGCTAGCTAGGCCGTACGGCGAAAAATTACACTTGCATGGTGACAGATGAGGCCCTGCTAATTTGCCAAGCGGCTTGAGAGGCTCTACCTATGATTTGGCGCGAGGGGTTAATGAGGCCACTTGTGGTAGTGGCAGGAGCGTTGGCCTCTCGGTGACTGTAAGACAGGACTAGGGGAAGGGAGTGACAGGTGAGGCCCTCTCTATGCAACACGCGAGGTGGTTTACTAACGAGGTGGCGCGTTGGGCGGTTGCCTCTGTACGTTTGAGGCAGGGTGTCGGCCTCGCGGGACCACTAACTGCTGGCGAAGCCAAGAAGGGGGTAACCTAGTGGGGTGATGGTGCCCCTAAAGCCAGTACGCTGACCCTAACAGGACCATCCGAAATGTAAGGAAGACTTTGTTAATGAGCAGGTGAACGTACCTGGTAGTAAGAAAAAATTATCCGGATACACGGTAGTGCAAAATACAATACGGGTTGACCACCTGAAAAAGGGGGGAGGGTAGACATGAAATAGTGTGATGAAATGTGAAATGTATATGGTACATATGCATGACCCGGAGGATCATGACGGTTGTTGATGAAATGACAGTTTGCGCATGGTGTGAAAAGAGACCAGGGGGTGGCCGCATGCCTGTGCACAAAGTTGGAACGTGCGGTTTGAAATCCAATGGTATGTGTTGGTTTGTGTCTTCTTTTTTTTTTTTTTTGGTTGGGGCGTGCTGGAAGCCCCCCCTGCAACCTGCGCAGGAGGGGCCTGTTGTTGGACCGGCGCCCCTGGAGCTCCGCTGACCAGCCGAGCCGGACCGCCCGACGGCGGCCCCCCGCATCAGATGCGGCGCGAACGGCCGCCTGGGACACCTCGCATGCGCCGACGAATCGACGCGCATGCGCAGTACCCCGGCCGCGCGTGCGCAGACCAGGCACCGAGACGCGGCCGGGCGCCATCGGCCGCGCGGCAGGAGGAGCGGCGGAACAGGCCGGAGGCGGTGGGGAGGGGATGCTGTGGCAGCGGTATGCCCAGTGAAGGTGGACATGGAGGGGGGGTGTACCGGGTGTACCGCAGCTGGCACCTGTAGCCGTGCACATGAACATGAGGGGGGGGGGGCCATGAATGTGGATGATGTGGGGTGATATGAACTAACCCAGAAAGGGGAATGAGCCCGGAACCACCGGGGTGCTGACCGGAGTGTTGGTATTGTGGGAAGACGCCAGAATAAGACATGAGAGAAATGAGATGCCGGTGATTGATGCGAGAAACCCGTGACATTGGTGCAGCGTGTGTGAGATGAAACGAACAGAAATGGGGGATTAGCCCAGGAACCATGCCGCCTGCTGCGGAGCTGTTGACCGGGATGGTGGTACGGTTGTGAACAAAATGTGCATGAATAAGGCGTGACAGAAATGAATACTGGTGACTTGTATGAAAAAATCCGTGACAATTGGTGCGCGTTTGATCAAATGAAATGAACCGGTACAGGGGCAACCGTGAGGCCCCGGCTGTACCGTATGAATGACTCACAGTTTAACGGGCAAACGCGACCCACAGTGAACCGAGTGAAGCTGGGAAAAGAACAGCAATGCTCCAAATCCAGAAACAGATGGCGACGAAAAGCTCTCAGAAATTCAGCGGCTCGCAGGTAACTCTCCAGAAACTCCACAAGCGACTTCCTCTCACAAAGCTCAGACCTCAGACGGTGCAGGAGCCAGGTAAGGGGGGTGCCCTAAATAGGCTGGAGGCGGACCTCAGCCCCTCCCACAAATCCAGGCAAATGCGTTAATACATATATTATACCACATATGGTGTTATTAGCATACGAATATACCCACCTTACCTGATTGGAAATCCCTAATCTAAAGGGGATGATTCTTAGATAAGGGGGGGGAATAATTACTTGTGTGCGGAGCAGCAAGAGGAATCCAGAGATCCATTGATCCATCCATTCATTCAATCAAAAAGAAAACTTTACCAGAAGAAGCTTGGATTCTTTTTTTGGACTACTAGGAAGTTCTTGAGAACTGGTCCCATCTGAACGCTGTCTACCTTTGACCCGGTAACGTATATTTGTGTTTACTGCTCGTGATATTAATAAGATATTTCTCTCGGTATATAGCCAAGAGTTCCCATACAGTGGGAATATATAGTGTTAGGCGCCTCCATAATGCTGATTATTCTCTTAGCAAAGATGCATATTGTTAATAAAAGATCTGACATTATTTGAAAAGAGGACTAAAACCCTTGGAAAGTTATTTTCCATAGTCTGATTGCCAAGCTGAATATTTTATCATATTAATATCATATATTTTTGATTGGTCATAGGAAAACAGAGTCAAGGGATATCAGTTATTTTCCTGTATAATGCGTGTCTGTTTGTTAAAAGTATGACACTGGTTGTCAGAAATCACTAAGTCACACTGTGCTGATCAGATAGGGGTGGGTTAGCACCACTGTGTGGTACATTTTGGGTATTATTTTGTAACGTCATCATTTTTTTTGCAATTGTATTGATTTTATATTCTTTGTTTTATAATAAACGATATATATTTTGCATATACAATTGTCGCTTTGTTTCACTGCTTGCACAAATCAAATTAAGATACTTGATAAAAATAACTTAGAGGCTATTATGTCCGCCTGAAGGATAATATAATTTTTATGTTTTTTTTTATCCTCTCTTTTATATGAAGATTCTTTTTATATAGAAGATATATGACATTCCTCATGGCATTGAATAATTGTGTACTCTGCACACCTTGGATCCAGTGTGGGTGCCTGTGAGAGTGGTTTAGACAGTATAAGTTAAATCCACGGCACTCCAAAAGTCTCTTTGCCTTCAGACCCCGCTGAAGAAGGTTGCACAGACCGAAACGTTCGGGATATTTTTCTATCTGATATGGCATAAATACTATATGTAAATGAATTTGCACTTGATGTATACTAAACAGCATTCTGTTTATTAAGAATTAAATGAGATTATTTATCTTGCATCAACTTTTGGAGTGCCGTGGATTTAACTTATAATTCCTCATGGCATAACAGTCTTTAGTTATACAACATTCAGATATGCACCTTTCCCCGCCCCAGTTTAAAACAATTACACGAACCTGCAGCATGGCACATATTAACTCTTAACAATCTAAATGAATTGTGATAACATTGCCACAGATACAATATACAGTACATTCACAAAATATGGGAAAATTAGAGCAATGTGGATGTCTCCAATCCAGATTCCAGATACAAAGACACTCCCTATTACTTACTTTGTTTTCCTAATCTCCATTTCTAAGAGGTTTTACAACCGTATCAATTCCTATTAGTCTCAAAGTATCCACAATGCATAATGTTGTACAAAATATTGAGAAATTGCTGACATATGGTGTGCCTCCAGATTGGAGATATCCCATATGTGTTCACCAATCTGTTTATGTAGTTGTTTAGTAGTATATCCCACATATTGCAAGAAACACATTCAGTGCAATGTAGAACATGGTGGCACAGTTGATAAATGACTTAAAGGGGTTGTCCGGCATCAGAGCCCAGGCATATCCCCTTCTTCACCCAGGCAGCCCCTCTGAGTGGAGCTGTGTCACGCAGGGCAAAAGCTGTTTGTTTATACTTTTAACACTGCTAGGCGGGCTTTAGTGCTGCCCTAGCCTGTTTTACTGGTTAGGGGCACAGCTAAAGCCCACCCATTAGTGCCGGTGACATTACCGGGCTCAATGCTAGGCAGAGGCCTCCATCTCGCTTACCCATGAAGAGCCTGGTACATCACCGGATCTAAAAAAAATTGAAATGCTCAGATGCTCATATCAGATCTGATCTCCATGGTTTTATCAATATACTTGCATAGGACACAGTGAGTTTTCCCTCGCCGTACTCATATGATCCACAAGTATACAACCATGTAAAATTCTGTAATACTGTGAGATCTGGGTGTCATGTAGGGTAGGGAACAGTGCAGCTGTGTACTCCACTTGCACCACTGTCCTTACCTACTTGCACAAGCCACCCTAAATGGTGGCCCACAACTTGGAGACAGTCCCTGACTTGACTAGGTGCAGGGGCCTAAACCTAGTGGGGTAAAAGAATAGTCAAACAGAAAGACCAGAAAGGTAAAACCAGGACCAGATCAGAATCCAAAAGCTTTGTCAAAATAAGGCCAGAGTCTAAACCAAAGAGATTCGTCAAGACAAGATACAAATGCAGCTTAGTCAATATCTTGGAAATAGCTCACTAGCCCCCCAGTCATAAGAGGTGCACAATCTGATGAATTCACCCTTCAAATTGTGTAACTGTCAATGTAGGATTGGCACACTCAAAACATGCGGAGTCCCACGGAGTTATAACAATTTATTGTAACTACGTTTGATAAAATATAATAAAATACATAAAAATAAATTAAACAATGGTTGTAGTTTATGTAATATTCAGATCAACCTGTTGCAAAAATTGCCCTGGGTATTTTCAATAGTAAATGGGTCTGCAATGGCACATAATGGAATCTGTATATGTTCAATTGCAGATCCTAGCAACAGGTTGTTATCGTGCGAATATATCACACTCTATGTCACTGGAGTCCATACATATACAGGTTATGAGTATCCGAAAAACCTGTTTAAATTTCGGGAGTTACCGATCTCTCAAAAGATGGATATCTTACTATTGAAAATACCCAGGGCAATTTTTGCAACAGGTTGATCTGAATATTACATAAACTACAACCATTGTTTAATTTAATTTTATGTATTTTATTGTATTTTATTATATTTTATCAAACGTAGTTACAATAAATTGTTATAACTCCGTGGGACTCCGCATGTTTTGAGTGTGCCAATCCTACATTGACAAGATACAAATGCAGAGTCAAATACCGGACAGGGCCAGTACCAAGAGAGGAATAACCGGCATTCAGGAGCAAGTTCAGGGACATTCTAAAAGTCGGAATACCGGGAATCCGAGCAAAAGTACAATAAACGCTAGTGAAGCCAAGAAGACCAATCACAGGCACCTGTTTCCAGCAGCTGTCTGTGTGAATCTTCCACTGACAGGTAGCATGTGACGCTGGCACCAATCCTGAATGGCCTGGCTGGTTGCCACATCAATGGAATTATGACCCTGGCTCATAAAATACATACAAAAGATAACATGTAATGTAAGTAACAGTCACCAAAGCTGTGAACAAATGAGCCACCAGTTTCCAACACAGCATCTGGCCAACGCCCATATGATACAAAGAGAGGTGTTGGTAGCAAGACACATTTCCCCTTGATGATGTCCTCAATGGAGCTGGAGCTCTTTGTTGCGTGCCTGAATGTTTTCCAGCTTCCTGGGCCCCTCCTAAAGGACTTCAGTGTGCAGTATGCATGTACAATGCAGTTACTTCAGACCTCAGGAACACGGCCTGGTAACTGGTACCACTAACCAACTATATTACAAGGAATTGAAGGGGAAGAACCACTAAAAATAAAACTTGCCACACAGATTGTTTCTATTATTATAGCTATATTATGCCAATTTTCTTAAAATAGTGGATCTTTTGGTCACAAACAGACATCCTTCTTTCAAGATAGAATGTAAATCCTTATCCTTATTGATAATTGCCAAATATATTTTTAAGATTCAGATAATCTCCTCTCCACCACAGGAATGAGAAATGAGAATTTCTCTTTGTAGCGGGGGTCCAGAAGGGTGAACAACCAGTAATTGGTGTTGGCTAAAATGCGTATAATGTGAGGGTCACGGGAAAGGCAGCATAACATAAAGTCAGCCATGTGTGCCAGAGTCCCAACAGACAAGACTTCACTATCCTCATCAGGGGGATGACTTTCCTTATCCTCTTCCTCCTCTTCGGCCCATCCACGCTGAACAGATGGAATAAATCTGCTACACTCCGTAACGGAGGCAACCGTCTCCTTCTCCTCCTCATTATTATCCAATTTGTGCTGAGAAGACGAACTGAGGGTAGTCTGGCTATCACCCTGTGTACTGTCTTCCCCCATTTCCATCTCTTCCACATGCAAAGCGTCCACCTTCATTGTGAGCAACAAGCGTTTCAGTAGACACAGAAGTGGGATGGTTACGCTGATAAAAGCGGCATTGCCGCTGACCATCTGTGTTGATTCCCTAAAGTTGCGTAAAACCTCAGAGGTCAGACATTCATGCCCACTCGTCGCTTGTGAAAAGCGGAAGCTGACTGGAAAGGCGACGACTATGTTGCAGCTGGTATTCCACTACTGCCCTCTGCTGCTCACAAAACCTGGCCAACATGTGGAACGTGGAGTTCCAGTGCATGCTCACGTCGCACAACAGTCGGTGAGCTGGCAATTGCAAGCGCTGCTGCAGCGTTGCCAGACTGGCGGCAGCTGTAGATGACTTTTGGAAATGGGCACACATGCGAGGCACCTTCACCAGTAGCTCAGGCAAATTGGGGTAGGTTTTGAAAAACCGCTGAACCACTAAGTTGAATACGTGGGCTAGGCATGGTACTGAATGTGTGTGAGCTTGCCAAGCTCCAAACTAGTCAGCACATGTCTCCCCCGAGGTCAGGCAGGGGACTCCAGTGTTTGGGGTCCCCTACCAGCACTGCAATTGGCTGGAACAATGCTCCAGCCAATGACAGCGGTACAGCAGCAGAGGGAACAGGAAGAATCCCTCTGCATGCAGCCATTCTAGCTGGCGACTGCATGCAGAGAGGACCTGTGCCCCTCTGTGCTGTATATGCTTGCTGGGACTTGCAGTTCATGCAAGACAGCCCAAGAATTTAGGGGAACCGGAGGCTTTTTGCCAGAAAGAATAGGCAGCTTTACCATCTGAGAAGATAAAGAGCCACATCCACAACTACCACAAAAGACTTTAACCTGTCATTGATGTTAAAGGAGGCAATACATGGTATTAAGAACTGGGGTATGTAAACTTTTGATCAGGGTCATTTGGGTAGTTTGTGTTGTGATTATGATTTAAAAAGAGTAAAAACTGTTGTTTGACAATAAATGGCTTCAGCCAACCACTAACCACGAGTGAAAGAAAAGTTTTTGTGTTATTATTCATATTCTCTGAACAATGGTTAAGAAATCATAAATTCTGCAAGGATATGTAAACTTATGAGCACAACTGTATATATATATATATATATATATATATATATGTATATATATATATATATATATAAATCTCTCTCTCTCTCGCTCTATATACAATATATATATATATATATATATATATATATATATATTATATATATAGCATAACATAATATTTTTCCCTAAATGTTAATATTCATTTTTTTATCTTTTTTTTTTATTATTCTTTTTTTTTCCTTCCCCTAAATCTTATTGGAAATTTATTACAATCCCCCTCACGTGTGAAATCATTACATACACCTCCCTGACACTTTACATACACATAAAAATGTACCGGAGTATGTACTCGGCTGAAGAGGCATATGCCATCCTTGTCTCCAATCCTGAGTCTGCCAGCGAGGAAGACAAGGACTCCACTTTACTCTACTCCTCTACCCTCTCATCATCATCATCTGCTGATGAGGGACCCTCTAGGAGACGCCCTAGAACAACAGCTGAGACAGCCCCCCAGAATGAGCCCATATGGACCCCCACCCCCTGATGATTATCAGCCCCAAATTCCAAAATTTGTGGGAAAATCTGGAATCCAAATTGACTGCATGGGCTTCACAGAAATGGATTTCGAAAAATCTTTTTTTCAGTTCAGATTTAGTCAATTTTATCATGGCCCAATCAAATTTATATGTCCCAAGAAGTGACCCCATTTTGGAAAGTGCACCGCCGTATGAACATTTTAAGTGGTGGAAAGGGTACTTTTCAGCAAACAGGTGTCTCACAGAAGGCAGAAACATTTGTCAAAGGATTTTAAATCACAAAAAAGTAAAATTGAAAAATTACTGCCGGACCCCAATATTTCACTTTAACAAGAGGTTAAAGGAGAAAATGCACCCCAGTATGTGTTGCCCATTTTCTCCCCATTATGGCAACACCCCATATGTGCTTGTAGCTCGCTGTATTGGCGCACAGCAAGCAATCTATAAAATATGCAATTTGGCAAGCAGCCCTGAATAAACAGACATGGATTGTAGGTGCTATGTCTCATTTAAAAAATTGAGGTCCCCAGCAATAAAACCTCCCAAAAAGTGACCATTTTGGAAAGTGCACCCCTGTACGAACATTTTAAGTTGTGGAAAGGGTACTTTTCAGCAAACAGGTATGTTTTGGTTGGTGAAAAGTGGATATGTAAGCAATGCTGACAAAATTTGAGATATAAGGTGGTAAAACTACAGGGAGCATCAATGATAAAATTATTCCATGGATGAGTGGTAGATTCTGAAACACTCCTTCATGCACAGGCCAGGCTTTTCAGGGCAGGTTTCGCAGTGGTAAATGGTGTCCTTCCTAATCCCTTTTTTTGAACATACTCTGCATCTTTTTTGGGTCCTTCACTGTCTTGGTATCTAGGGAACTTCACCTAGGAAATTATGTCCTGGTACAACACACCAACTGTAACTTACAGAAGTACTGGGACCCTCTTCTGCTTGGTTTGGAAGAACTAGGGCAATTTTCTACAGTTCCCCCCTGTGAAAGTGGAAAATTTAAGCCTAAAGTCACTTTTGCGTGAAATTTTTTTATTTTTTTATTTTCACTAATTCTATTAAACACCTTTGTGGCCAAGGTGCTCACTACATGCCTTGAAATATTCCTTGAGGGGTGTAGTTTCCAGAATAGGGTCACTTTTGGGGAGTTTTTACTGTAGTGGTGCATCAGGCAGTCTTCACTTGCAACATGGTGCATGAAAATTATTCCTGTAAAAACTGCCCTCCAAAATCTATATGTTGCTGATTGCCCTCTGTCTATACAGAAGTTCACGACCATAAGTGAGCTGTTTCTATAAACTGCAGAATCAGGGTAATAAATATTGACTTTTATTTAGCTGTTAACCCTTTCTGTGTGACAGGAAAATATGGATAAAAATGGAAAATCTACCAAAAAAAGCTGTATTTTCTTTATTTATTCTTGTGGAACACCCAAAGGGTTAACAAAGTTTGTCAAATCAGTTTTGAATAACCTAAGTGGTGTAGTTTCTGAAATGGGGTTATTTATTGCCAATTTATATGATGTAAACCCGTAAAAGTGACTTAATAACTGAATTGGTCCTTTCAAAAAAATGGGTTTTTGAAAGTTTCAGGAAAATCAAAAAATTGCATCTACATTTCAAAGCCCTCTAATATCTTAAAAAATAAAATGACATTTACAAAATGATGCCATCATAAAGTAGACATATGGGGAATGTTAAATAATAAATATTTTATGAGGTATCACTTTCTTGTTTTAAAAGCAGAGAAATTGAAATTTTGAAAATTAAAAATTTAGAAAATTCTTTGGTAATTTGGGGATTTTTTCATAAATAAAGATGAAATATATTGACTCAAATTTATGACTGTCATGAAGTACAATGTGTCACGAGAAAACAATCTCAGAATGGCTTGGATAAGTAAAAGCGTTCCAAAGTTATTGCCACATAAAGTGACGCATGTCAGATTTACAAAAAAATGCAAAAGATGGCCTGAGCAGAAAGGTGAAATCTTTCACGAGTTATTTACAAGTTTCTGAGTACTTATAAAATGTGTTCAATGTGCTGCCCATTGTGTTGGATTGTCAATGCAACCCTCTTCTCCCACTCTTCACACACTGATGATGTGTTTCCCTCTTTATGCACTGAAGCTGGCACGTTCCCTGAGTTTTACCAGTAAGATGGTGCACCACCACATTATGGGTGTCAGGTCCGAGCATTCCTAGATGAACAGTTTCCTGGAAAGTGGATTGGTCGTTGTGGGCCAGTTGAATGTCCCCCAAGGTCTCCTGATCTGACCCCCTTAGACTTTTATCTTTGGGGTCATCTGAAGGCAATTGTCTATGCTATGAAGATACGAGATGTGCAGCACCTGAAACTACGGATACTGGAAGCCTGTGCTAGCATTTCTCCTGCGGTGTTGCTATCAGTGTGTGAAGAGTGGGAGAAGAAGGTTGCATTGACAATCCAACACAATGGGCAGCACATTGAACACATTTTATAAGTGGTCAGAAACTTGTAAATAACTCATGAAAGAATAAAGTTACGTTAAAACCCAAGCACACCATTGTTTTTCTTGTGAAATTCCCAATAAGTTTGATGTGTCACATGACCCTCTTCCTATTGAAAAAACAAAAGTTGGATTCAAAATGGCTGACTTCAAAATGGCCGCCATGGTCACCACCCATCTTGAAAAGTTTCCCCCCTCACATATACTAATGTGCCACAAACAGGAAGTTAATATCACCAACCATTCCCATTTTATTAAGGTGTATCCATATAAATGGCCCACCCTGTATATACATTGACAGCGTGTTTACTCTATGTCCAGGTCACAAAGTTTATCAATATAAAATGATGTAATGCTTCATTTAGCTGTCATATATACTCTTTACATTTTCATTAGATCTACAGTACCTGCCAAAAATCCAAGACCACACATTAAATATAAATGGATCTTTTAGTTCATCATAAAATGTAATGGAGACAAAAAAAAATTACAAAAATGAAGTATATACTTATACAATATAGACAGACCCCACCTCCCAAAGCCCAGGTCTAGTAAAATCCCACCCAACACAAAAAGTAGTGGGTTGCACATAATCCAAATGGTAATCTCATAATGAGTTTAACCAAGACAAGGTATATGTAAGCTGTCACCCAATACACATAACTCCTAGGGGTGGCTAGCAAGTCATCATACCTGTATAAGAGCCATACCAACATGCTGCAAGACCATCACATTGTATAATAAATTACAGCATAATATAAGGTGCTAAATACCAAATACCAACTGAGTATATATACAGTTAACCAAATGATGGAACAAGCATAATAAAGTACAGGGGGTGAGAAACCCTGACGTACGTTTCACCTTGCTTTCTCTTAGTCTAATACATATATTTACCATTTGTATCACATTCACTCAGAGACCATGATACAGCCTATTGTCTGCATGTTCTATTCTAGATTCTTTTTTAACATTTCTTTAATAATTTCTGCTTTCATAATTTCTTATTCTATACATGATGAAAATCTTATACTCAATAAACCAATAATTTTATTCAGCAGGTTTGGATCTAAGTGCCCCCCTTCCCCAGTCTTTATCCTTTAAGTCATATATGGATTGCAGGGAAACCGCCAGGCCGCTACCTCCAGGAGTAGTCTCTATTCAAGTGAGTCAAGAGACCCCTTTGCAGAACTGTAGTCAGGGACAGGCCACGGTCAGGGCAGGCAGAGTTTGTGCAATCCAAAAAACAGTCCAAGGTCAGGGTGTGCAGCACAGGGTCAGAAAAGAGATGAGGTCAGGTCAGACAGTAAAGGGTCAAATTTGGGAAACAATCAGAAGTCATTACACCGGCAGATGAAAGTAAGACAGCACACCTGTGCAGAAACCTTTTGAACTAGAAACTATTGTTCAGACACCGTCCAAAAGAAGCTATCTACTTGAAATAAATTACATTGTATTGGAAAAGACTTCAAGTGTGTAGTGTCCATAATAGAATATTCTTTCCTTCATTCATTGTAATTGATTTCAGATCCCCCTGGGTACCAGCCACTGGCTGGGGAAGATTAGGGTGTGCATGCTGGCCCTTTAAGAGCTTGAGAGCATATATGCAATCCTGTGGTCAGCAAGAGGCAGTGCTGGCAAGCAGCGGTGTATTGGGAACTAAAAGTGGCCCTGGAAAAAAAACCTTAAAAGTGGCCCCATGTTGTAGGTAAGTCCAAACTGACAGAAGGCAACATAATTAGACAGGGCCAGCGATACCATAGTACAAAGCAATATACTGCCCTTGCTGAACCAAATACCACAGTGCAGCACAAAATACTGTGACCTGCCGCACAGGACATAGATGCTGTTGAATTCAGGAGGGCACCTGCAGCTGCTGCCTAAGTGCAGATTATTATGTACCCAGCTGGCGGCCCTTAAGAGGACTTGGGTGGACCTCCTAGGCATCGGCCCACTGGGAAATTTCCCTGTAGAGTCTATGGCCAATCTGCCCCTGCTGGCAAGAAGTAAACTGCAATCTATGTAAAGAACCAAGAAGCTACTCTATAAGATGGACCCGTTGGGAAGGAGAAGACAGGAAGGTCAGAGCCTCTGGAAGAACAGAGCAGTGGAGCAACTGTGCCTGCCAGAGAGAGCAGAGTGGTGGCAGGCACTGGTCGCCACTATAACAAATAATAGATATAATAACAATAGGACTTGATCAAATATTGCCAGCTGATGTTTTTTGCAGAAAACTTTGACCACACCTTGACTGATTTCTTAAACTTTCCCCACCACGACATTCCTGACATTGTATTCTATTCATGTTCGATTTCTTCTAATTGACTCTGCTGGTGTCTAAACACTAACTCTGACTCTTTTAATCCTTGTGTTAGAATATATAATAAAGGAGAGAAAGGAAAAAAGAATGCGGCACTCACCAAAGAATACTCTTTGCAGCTTTATTCACATAAAAAGGTCAGCGTCATGCGTCAAGCCCAAGAATATATAATAAACCTTTATGCTCTTTGATTTCTCCTGTCCACATATTACAATGGAAACTATCTACCAGGGATAAAAGAAATTCTTTTGGAAAAGACTTGTGTAGTGTAGTGTAGAATATTACTATTTCCTTTATTCATTGTAATTGCTTTCAACTTGTAAGCAAAGCTTTATGTTAATGACGTTATTAAATCATGCATTGTATGCGCATTTTCTCTGGGAGCACAACATTAGGTTTGAATATTAAAACAGGAATAAGAAAAGACTTAAAGGGCCAGATTCATCATTACACTTAGGGCCCTTTCACACTTGCGTTGTCCGGATCCGGCATAGAGTTCCGCCTTCGGGGCTCTATGCTGGAAGAATCCTGATCAGGATTATCCCCATGCATTCTGAATGGAGTGAAATCCGTTCAGGATGCATCAGGATGTCTTCAGTTCCGGAACGGAACATTTTTTGGCCGGAGACAATACCGCAGCATGCTGCGCTTTTTGCTCCGGCCAAAAATCCTGAACACTTGCCGCAAGGCATTAATGCCCATTAAAAAGGCATTGATCCGGATCCGGCCTTAAGCTAAACGTCGTTTCGGCGCATTGCCGGATCCGACGTTTAGCTTTTTTAGAGTGGTTACCATGGCTGCCGGGACGCTAAAGTCCTGTTTGCCATGGTAAAGTGTAGTGGGGAGCAGCATACTTACCGTCCGTGCGGCTCCCGGGGCGCTCCAGAGTGACGTCAGGGCGCCCCAGGCGCATGGATCACGTGATCACATGGAACACGTCATCCATGCGCATGGGGCGCTCTGACGTCATTCTGGAGCGCCCCGGGAGCCACACGGACTGTAAGTATACCGCTCCCCCGCTCCTACTATGGCAACCAGTACATTAATAGCGTCCTGGCTGCCATAGTAACACTGAATGCAATATTGAAGACGGCTCCGTCTTCAAATGCTTTCAGTAAACTTGCGTTTTTCCGGATCCGGCGTGTAATTCCGGCAAGTGGAGTACACGCCGGATCCGGACAACGCAAGTGTGAAAGAGGCCTTATTACATCTTACACCACTTTTACATATGTCCAAAGTCACTTTTGGCTATGTCAGATTTATTAATGGGCCTTTAATACTGTGATAAATGTGGTTTGACGGTAGCAGTTTATCCTTCAGTAAGCGGCTTTAATAAAGTCGCATGTCTTCACGAAAAAGTCACATGTTCTATTAAAAAGTCACACAAGATAAGCATGGTTCTCACTGGAGTGAAATTGCGCAGTTTTTTGCGACTTTTTAAATTGTCGCAATAGTAAATCTGTCTAGAGATTCATTTACATAAGAAAACACGCCCACTTTCAGAAAACTGGCGAGCATAGTGCAGAGCTAATAAAAGTTGCAAATTGTTGCGCAGTTTTAGCTATTGCGCAAAAATTAGCAACTTTTTCACTCCATTATTTTGACTTGAGCTAATGATAAATCTGGCCCTGTGTCTTGCTCAGGTAGACATTTTACCGTCGACTTAAAATGTAGATCTAATTGCTCAATATCTGAGGCAAAATACAGACATTGCAATTAATAAATGTATTGTGTGTTACTCATAGGAACCCCCAATGCATAGGTCTTTTCTACCTTCTAACTATTTACCATTAGTGTTGAGCGTGAATATTCGCATTGCAAATTTTTATCGCGCTCTATCGGCACTTCGAGAATTAGCGAATATTTAGAATATAGCACTATATATTAGTAATCAGGAATATTAGAGATTTTTTTTTTAACAGCTCACATGATCCCTCCCTGCTTCTTGCTTGTGGTCCAATGAGAAGGCTGCAATATCTTTGTCAGAGCTTAGCAACATCCCTAGCAACCAACAGGAAAGGTGCCTACCCCTTACTATATAAGAACCTCCCCAGCAGCCATTTCCTGCTGTTTTTTTCAGTTGTGAGAGAAAGGGGAATGTCGTGCTTTGCTGTGTCAGACTCATTACATTTGATAGCTAATATATATTATATAATACAGATAGTTAGTTAAGGGGAGATACTCAGCGTAGCTTAGTTAGTAAATAGTGTAGATGATAGGTTCGAGTGCAGGGTGTTAGGGAAATTATATAGTTAGTTAGTTAGCTCATATATATATAATACAGAGATAATCCATTAATTGCTCGAGACAACCCATCCCACCTCACAGGTGTGGCATATCAAGGTGCTGATTAGACAGCATGAATATTGCACAGGTGTGCCTTGTACTGCCAACAATAAAAGGCCACTCTGAAATGTGCACAGTTTTGCCTTACTGAGGAAGGGGGGGAGTCAGAAAACCAGTCAGCATCGGGTTTGGCCACCATTTGCCTCACGTAGTGCAACACATCTCCATCGCATAGTGTTGGTCGTTGATTGTGGCCTGGGGAATGTTGGTCCACTCCTCTTCAATAGCTGTGCGAAGTTGCAGAATATTGGCAGGAACTGGAACGCGCTGTCGTATACACCGATCCAGAGCATCCCAAACATGCTCAATGGGCGACATGTTCGGTGAGTATGCTGGCCATGCAAGAACTGGGATGTTTTTAGCTTCCAGGAATTGTGTACAGATCCTTGGACTATGGGGCCATGCATTATCATGCTGCAACATAAGGTGATGGTTGTGGATGAATGGCACAACAATGGGCCTCAGGATCTCGTCACGGTGTCTCTGTGCATTCAAAATGCCATCAATAAAATGCACCTGTGTTCGTTGTCCATAACATACGCCTGCCCATACCATACCTCCACCGCCACCATGAGCCTCTTGATCCACAACGTTGACGTCAGCAAACCGCTCACCCACACAACGCCACACACGCTGTCTGCCATCCACTCTGAACAGTCAAAAAAAACGGGACTCATCTGTGAACAGAACTCCTCTCCAACGTGCCAGACTCTATAGAATGTTAGCATTTGCCCGCTCAAGTCGGTTACGATGACGAACTGCAGTCAGGTCCAGACCCCGATGACAACGACAGTTTGTGCAGAAATTCTTTGGTTATGCAAACCGATTTTTGCTGCAGCTGTCCAGGTGGCTGGTCTCAGACGATCATGGAGGTGAACATGCTGGATGTGGAGGCCCTGGGCTGGTAGTGGTTACACTTGGTCTGCAGTTGTGAGGCCGGTTGGATGTACTGCCAAATTCTTTGAAACACCTTTGGAGATGATTTATGGTAAAGAAATGAACACTCATTGCACTGGCAACAGCTCTGGTAAACATTCCTGCAGTCAGCATGCCAATTGGACGCTCCCTCAAATATTGCGACATCTGTGGCATTGTGCTGTGTGATCAAACTGCACATTTCAGTGTGGTCTTTTATTGTGGGCAGTCTAAAGCACACCTGTGCAATATTCATGCTGTCTAATCAGCACCTTGATATACCACACCTGTGAGGTGGGATGGATTATCTCTGCAAAGGAGAAGTGCTCACTAACCCAAATTCAGATCTTTGAGTTCAGCTCATGCAAAATGGGAGCAAAACAGAAAGTGTTGCATTTATATTTTTGTTCAGATAGTTAGTTAGGGAGAGATACTCAGTGTAGCTTAGTTAGTGAATAGTCTAGCTGATAAAAAGTCTTTTGCTTGCTGTTTTGGTGTCATTGTCTTAGGGTTTTGTGTGCTAGGGAGGGATTATTGTCATTGTCGTTCGTCTGAAAAAAAACAAAAAAAACAAACATCTTTTGCTTGCTGTTTTAGTGTCACTGTCTTAGGGTTTCGTGTGCTAGAGAGGGAATATTGTCACCATCGTTCGTCTGTGAAAAAAACTAAAAATAAAGTCTTTTGCTTGCTGTTTTAGTGTCATTGTCTTAGGGTTTCGTGTGCTAGAGAGGGATTATTGTCATCGTTGTCCTCCACATGACAGATTTTTTTGGGCTTGGCAGCCGTCCCATTTTGTCTCAGGCCTCAGAGGTAGTAGTGTCTTTTATGACACAAGCCAATGGCATGGAGTCCTCTGCCCCGGCTCTGAGCAGCAGCAGCTCTCTGACTCCTGCAGGACTAGCCCCAGTCCCAAGACTTGTCCCTGCTGCTGTTTGACAGCGACAGTGAAAGGGACATCTTGGGGGAGGTAATGCAGGAGAGTGAGCTGAAGCTAGGTCTGGATGCGCAGGACTTTTTGGAAGTGATGGAGGAGGAGGAGGGGGTACCGCCCGTCAGTACCCCAGTGACATCCCTTCCAACTTGTTGGGTAGTTTCAGCGGAGCCAGGTCAGGTGCTCCACGTCTGCTGTTCCCCTCAGTCCACCACTGGTCAACCTTGGTTCTGACAATGCAGGTGACGGAGAGGAGGGTGACAAAGAATGGGTGCCACATCCCTTATCAGGTGATAGCAGCACTGATGAGGAAGGTAGGCACCCGAGACAAACGGTGCGCCAGGTCACCAGGGAGCCCAGTGGCAGCAGCTCCACTGGTAATGGCAGCAGGTGCGGCAGCAGCAGCAGGTGCCACCTCCACCTGTGCGCACCAAGCCTGAACAGGTGCAAGCAAGCACCACCCCATCTGACAGGAGGTCAGTGCGTAAGTTGCCTGTTTGGGTTTACTTCACCCTGGCAGAAGACGATCAGACAATCACCATCTGTCAGCTGTGCCATGCCAGGGTTAGAAGAGGGAGGTCTGTTGCTCGGCTGGGTACCCCTTGCCCTTACCCAGCACCTGAGAGTCAACCACTGGCGGGAGTGGGACCAGATGCTGGGTGGTCGCAGCAGCGCTAGCAGCAGTGCGCAGGGGACAGCAGCTCCTGCCACTGTCCTGCAGCCACCCCACCCCCTTACAACAATACATTCCCACTCCCCCACTCTTTCTCTTAGAGGTACTGGTACCGGCAGCCAGACCTCTGACTCCTCTGCACCCTCCTACCATCCGGCGCCAGCCGTCGGTCGCCAAGGCATTTAAACGCACCACGGCCCACGCACCCGGGGACCGACCGGTACCTTCACTCAATGGGCTCCTGGCAAGGGTTATCTCCCAACATCTGCTGCCCTCCAATATTGTGGATTGCAATCCATTCCGGCAGATGTTGGAGTAGTCCCAACCCAGATGGCGTGTCCCCAGCCGCCATTTCTTTGCCAGGACCGGCGTCCCTGCCCTACATCAGCACATTGTTCAGAATGTATCCCTGTCACTGGATCATGCTGTCAGCGACAGTGTGCATCTGACAACGGATACCTGGACCAGCAGACATGGGCAGGGATGCTATATTAGCTTCACAGCCCATTGGGTGTCCCTCAGAGGCGCCAGGGATGGATCATCAGATGTGGCGGCATCTCAGTTTGTGGTGCCACTCAGTGTGTCCAGGGAAGAACTGCTTTCCCTTAAGCCACTGTCTCCACCGCTGGTGAGCCCCCAGCAAGTGTCCACGTAGCTACACAAGTGTGGGACACGTGCACTGCCAGGTCATGCTCCAGCTTGTCAATTTAGGGGAACAGAGACACACTGGCACTGATGTTCTGGCTGCCCTCCAGGCTCAGGTCCACAAGTGGCTGATACCCCGAAGGCTCCAGGCTTGTATAATTGTCTGTGACAACAGCAGCAACCTCCTCGCCGCCCCCCATGCTGGCAGTCTAACACACGTGCCTTGCATGGCACATGTCCTCAACCTTGTGGTACATAAGTTCCTACGCACATACCTAAGGTTGAGCGACATCGTGCAACGGGTACGGAGGATTGCCAGCCACTTCCAATGCTCCCAAACTGCCACCGCATCCCTGTCCAAACTGCAGTAGGACAACAGCCTGCCACCTCACAGGCTGATTGTGGACAGTGTGACACAGTGGAACTCCACCCTCCACATGCTGGAGAGGTTGTGGGAGCAGTGACAGGCAGTGAAAGAGCACCTGTGGACCAAGGCACTTCTGGGCCATCACACCCACTCCCCTACATCACCAATGCAAAGTGGGGGCAGATACACCAGGTCTGCCACGTGTTGACCCCATTCAAGCAGGTAACCAAGATGGTCAGTGGGGAGCATGTCGGCCTCAATGACCTGCTCCTCATAGTGTTCCTGCTGGACATGACACTAGAACGCCTGCTCGATGCTGGGGAGAGTGCCTTGGTGGAGCAAGAAGAGGCAACACTGCTCCACCAAGACCAGAACGAGGAGGAGGAGGAGAGGAAGAATTTTGTGAGGAGGTTGTTGACATCCAGGAGTCTGGGCCTGGTGAGGAGGGAGAGCCGGTGCTGGGGGCACCGTTAATCCGGGGGTGGGGTGACTCCCAGAGGGAGCAACAGCTGGAGGACCCAGGCAGCCAAGAAGAGTCACAGCGGGCTGTGCTCTTCCCCATGGCTGCCCGCATGCTGTGCTGCCTCCGGAGGGACCCCCGGATCATGAAAATTAAGGAGAGGGATGATTTTTGGTTGGCCACCCATTTAGACCCTTGCTGCAAGGGGAAACTGGAGCAGTTCATCCCAGCCAGCCGGTGGGATGCCCGTATGCAACCCCTGCGGGCTTGTCTGCTCTGCCTGGAGCAGGCCAACTCTCTGCCTCACGCTCCAGTTCTCCCCGCTAATCTCACCCAGCAAGTGGCTGGCCCAAGCACCTCCAGCCGAGCAGGTGGTCTTATGGGTGAGATGAGGCTGTTCTACCAGCCTGCGCAATCCGGTAACAACAGCAGCAGTCACCACCAGTGGCTGGCCCACATGGTGGCTGTTTACATGGGGTCCGTCAGTGCTTCTGACAGTATGAGCACCGACGACCCCATGGAGTACTGGGTTGCCAGGCTGGATCCCTTCTGTGAGCTTGCTCAGTATGCACTGGAGGTACTGTCTTGCCCCCCTCCAGTGTACTATCTGAGCGGACATTCAGCGCGGCTGGTGGGGTGGTCACCGACAAGCAGACCCATCTGTCCACAGACTCCATGGATAGACAGACATTTATTAAAATGAATGAGTCCTGTATCGGTGGCGACTTTTTGGCCCCCGCAGTCGGTTCAGGACGCTGAAGGGTCCCTTGTCAATCTCTCTCCTTGGCTCTCCCTCCAAAACATCGTTGTTTTTTAACTTCTGTATATATTTCTGGATATATTTATTTATTTAGGGATGACTTTATTTATATATTTCTGTATTGATGAATTTATTTATCTATTTATTTATTGCTGAATGTATTTATGTATTTATTTATAAATTGAATTATGTATTTATTTATTGATGAATTTATTTATATATTTCTCTATCAATTAATTTATTGATCTATTTCTCTATCGATTTATTTATGTATTTATTTATCGATTAATTTATTTTTATTTTTGTCAATCGATGATTTTATTTATCTATTTTTTCATTAATTTATTGAACCTCTTATTTATTCATTCAATTAACTTATTATTGAAATATATACAGTACAGACCAAAAGTTTGGACACACCTTCTCATTCAAAGAGTTTTCTTTATTTTCATGACTATGAAAATTGTAGATTCACACTGAAGGCATCAAAACTATGAATTAACACATGTGGAATTATATACATAACAAAAAAGTGTGAAACAACAGAAAATATGTCATATTCTAGGTTCTTCAAAGTAGCCACCTTTTGCTTTGATTACTGCTTTGCACACTCTTGGCATTCTCTTGATGAGCTTCAAGAGGTAGTCACCTGAAATGGTCTTCCAACAGTCTTGAAGGAGTTCCCAGAGATGCTTAGCACTTGTTGGCCCTTTTGCCTTCACTCTGCGGTCCAGCTCACTCCAAACCATCTCGATTGAGTTCAGGTCCGGGGACTGTGGAGGCCAGGTCATCTGGCGCAGCACCCCATTACTCTCCTTCATGGTCAAATAGCCCTTACACAGCCTGGAGGTGTGTTTGGGGTCATTGTCCTGTTGAAAAATAAATGATGGTCCAACTAAATGCAAACCAGATGGAATAGCATGCTGCTGCAAGATGCTGTGGTAGCCATGCTGGTTCAATATGCCTTCAATTTTGAATAAATCCTCAACAGTGTCACCAGCAAAGCACCCCCACACCATCACACCTCCTCCTCCATGCTTCACGGTGGGAACCAGGCATGTAGAGTCCATCCGTTCACCTTTTCTGCGTCGCACAAAGACATGGTGGTTGGAACCAAAGATCTCAAATTCGGACTCATCAGACCAAAGCACAGATTTCCACTGGTCTAATGTCCATTCCTTGTGTTCTTTAGCCCAAACAAGTCTCTTCTGCTTGTTGCCTGTCCTTAGCAGTGGTTTCCTAGCAGATATTCTACTATGAAGGCCTGATTCACACAGTCTCCTCTTAACAGTTGTTCTAGAGATGTGTCTGCTGCTAGAACTCTGTGTGGCATTGACCTGGTCTCTAATCTGAGCTGCTGTTAACCTGCGATTTCTGAGGCTGGTGACTCGGATGAACTTATCCTCTGCAGCAGAGGTGACTTTTGGTCTTCCTTTCCTGTTTCTTTGTAGCGCTTGATGGTTTTTGTGACTGACTAATTTTTCAGACTGACTGACCTTCATTTCTTAAAGTAATGATGGCCACTCGTTTTTCTTTACTTAGCTGCTTTTTTCTTGCCATAATACAAATTCTAACAGTCTATTCAGTAGGACTATCAACTGTGTATCCACCTGACTTCTCCACAACGCAACTGATGGTCCCAACCCCATTTATAAGGCAAGAAATCCCACTTATTAAACCTGACAGGGCACACCTGTGAAGTGAAAACCATTTCAGGTGACTACCTCTTGAAGCTCATCAAGAGAATGCCAAGAGTGTGCAAAGCAGTAATCAAAGCAAAAGGTGGCTATTTTGAAGAACCTAGAATATGACATATTTTCAGTTGTTTCACATTTTTTTGTTATGTATATAATTCCACATGTGTTAATTCATAGTTTTGATGCCTTCAGTGTGAATCTACAATTTTCATAGTCATGAAAATAAAGAAAACTCTTTGAATGAGAAGGTGTGTCCAAACTTTTGGTCTGTACTGTATATATATATAATTATATATATTACACATTAAGCCTGTTACAATAATGGGTGACAGAACAGTAGTTCATAAACATTAGTAGGAACAGTCTATCTTAAATGGCAAGGGAACTTGACTACATTGGCATTTTGTGTCGAATTACTCACTTCAATTGATTAATCATTTTAGCCCTAGTATAGTGTACTCTATAGTCCTCTGTGTGATCTCTGGACACTGCCCTCTACACATAAACCATACTGGAAAATAGACCTCTCAGATACCAATCGGCACACAGTGCTCCACACGCCGCCCGTACCGGTCTTCTCTCTGTTTCCATATAGGGAAAATTGAGTCTGGATAATAACACTGAGGTAACGCAGCCTGCCACTCCGTGTGCTGATTCCTCCAAGCCAGAGGGCAGCAGGACTGGCGGGGTTTAGCAGCGGCTCTCTCATCCTCCTTTTGTCTGTGAGGAGGCATGGGTACCGCCGCTTGCCCCACCCATACATGATCAGCACTGCACAGACGCTGGGCTCCGGCTATCAGCAGCACCCAGCTGTCCTATGCCCGTCTGAGCACAGAAGCCAGTAAGGAGCCAGCCAGTCTGGAAGTGTCCCTGGCTCTGTCACCGGGATCAGTTCCCCTCCCCTCGGTGATGACTCAGTCGCGGTCCCTGGCTGCTGGCGGGTTGCTCGGAGGCTGCCTCCAGTGCGCAGACAGGATCATTGACCGTAGGTCAGGCTGCTGAATAAGCCTTTAGCTGTGAGGCTTGGCTACACACGGGTGGTAGTGTCACACAACCCGGGGCAGATATCACCAGGAAGGGGCTGACAGGCACCGACACTGTAGAGCAGAGTTTGTAGTCAGTTCTGAAGCCACCATGTGTTCTCGAGTTACATAGAACGGCAGGTAAACTTACCCCACAAAACGAATGCAGCTTTGTGGACTTAACATAGAAAATCAGATCCTGTAGGTTCATGAAAAATGGACAGTAATCCGGTCATATACAATGCAGATGTCTGGAGGATGTGAAGATTTTAGGGCTTCATGGGAGAGATGGGGTAGATAGATAGATTCTAGCAGGATGGACCACATGTATATATCTATCTGCGATCAATGATCCAGGCTGCGCACTGGAGTAAGCCACGAGCACCCCGCCAGCAGCATCACTGAGGGGAGTGGAACTGATCTCGGCGGCAGAGCCGGGGCCACTTCCAGACCCAGGCCGAGGCAAGCTGGCTCTTTACTTGCTTCTGTGCTCAGATGGGCAGAGGACGGCTGGGTGCTGCCGATGGCTGGAGCCCAGCGTGTGTGCGACGCTGATCATGTATGGGTGGGGCGAGCACAGTGGCGTAGCGTGGGTTGCCAGCACCCGGGGAAAGCCATGTATTGCGCCCCCCCAACCTGTGGACTCACCCCTTTTTACAGATAATGTAGTAGATGTCACCTGCAGTCCTATGTAACACGAGAGATAACTCAGTGATAACTCTTTGAGTACAGATAATGTAGTAGATGGGTGTGAGCCCCCAGAATTCAGAACACGCACAGTGTGACCTGAAGTCTGGGGCCAGGATGCGGCAGGGTGGGCCATATTCTCAATCCACCCCCCAAGCCTATCGTGAAACAGATATGTGGATGGACATAACATACATTGCTACGAAATATACAGTATAATACAGCACCACATACCTCATCCATCCAGTGACATCTCCTGTGATGTAGACTTTCCTCAACGTCTTCATTCGGAGATAAGACCACCATATGACACCTTCTTTCAGCTGCATCTCTACAGAGTTTCACAGGAAGCATTTTTAGATTCCTCACTGTACTATCATCCTCCCCTCCTTGTACCTCAACACTGTTATCCTGCTGCCCCCCAATACTGTGGAAGAGCCAGACAGATAGGAGGACCAGAGCTGAGGCACACTAATCTATACTAATATTACAGAGGGGCCATTATATATTATAATAATACAGAAGGGCCATTATATATTATAATAATACACAGGGGGCTATTATATATTATTATAATAATACACAGGGGGCTATTATATATTATAATAACACAGAGGGGGCTATTATATATACTAATAATACAGAGGGGCCATTATATATACTAATAATACAGAGGGGCAATTATATATTATGATAATACAGATGGGGCCATTATATATACTAATAATACAGAGGGGCAATTATATATTATGATAATACAGATGGGGCTATTATATATACTAATAATACAGAGGGGCTATTACACAGGTGAAACTCGAAAAATTTGAATATCATTCAAAAGTCCATTTATTTCAGTAATGCAAATTAAAAGGAATTGCATTAATGCAGCTTAACCCCTTAAGGACTCAGCCCTATTTCACCTTAAGGACTTGGCCATTTTTTGCAAATCTGATCAGTGTCACTTTAAGTGGTGATAACTTTAAAACGCTTTGACTTATCTGGGCCATTCTGAGACTGTTTGTTCGTCGCATATTGTACTTGAAATTTTTCAGAAATTTTCAAAAACCCAATTTTTAGGGACCAGTTCAGGTCTGAAGTCACTTTGCAAGGCTTACATAATAGAAAGCACCCAAAAATGACCCCATTCTATAAACTACACCCCTCAAGGTATTCAAAACTGATTTTACAAACTTTGTTAACCCTTTAGGTGTGCCAAAAAGAATTAATGGAAAATAGAGATATAATTTCAAAATTTAACATTTTTGGCAGATTTTCCATTTTAATAATTTTTTTCCAGTTACAAAACAAGGGTTAACAGCCAAACCAAACTCAATATTTATGGCCCTGATTCTGTAGTTTACAGAAACACCCAATATGTGGTCGTAAACCGTTGTACGAGCACACGGCAGGGCGCAGAAGGAAAGGAATGCCATACGGTTTTTGGAAGGCAGGTTTTGCTGGACTGTTTTTTTTTACACCATGACCCATTTGAAGCCCCCTGATGCACCCCTAGAGTAGAAACTCCATAAAAGTGACCCCATCTAAGAAACTACACCCCTCAAGGTATTCAAAAAAGATTTTACAAACATTGTTAACCCTTTAGGTGTTCCACAAGAGTGTTTGGCAAATGGAGATGAAATTTCAGAATTTAAATTTTTGGGCAGATTTTCAATTTTAATCAATTTTTCCCAGTAACAAAGCAAGGGTTAACAGCCAAACAAAGCTCAATATTTATGGCCCTGATTCTGTAGTTTACAGAAACACCCCATATGTGGTCGTAAACAGCTGTACAGGCATACAACAGGGAGCAGAAGAAAAGGAATGCCATACGGTTTTTGGAAGGCAGATTTTGCTGGACTGTTTTATTTTTACACCATGTCCCATTTGATGCACCCCTAGAGTAGAAACTCCAAAAAAGTGTCCCCATTTTAGAAACTATGGGATAGGGTGGCAGTATTGTTAGTACTAGTTTAGGGTACATATGATTTTTGGTTGCTCTATATTACACTTTTTGTGAGGCAAGGTAACAAGAAATAGCTGTTTTGGCACCGTTTTAATTTTTTGCTATTTACAACATTCGTCTGACAGGTTAGTTCATGTGATATTTTTATAGACCAGGGTGTCATGGACGCTGCGATACTTAATATGTACACTTTTTTAAATTTATGTAAGTTTTACACAATGATTTCATTTTTGAAGCAAAAAAACCAACAAGTTTTAGTGTTTCCATAGTCTGAGAGCCATAATTTTACCTTGGGTAGGGTATAATTTTTGCTGGATGAGATGACGGTTTTATTGGCACTATTTTGGGGTGCATGTGACTTTTTAATCGCTTACTATTATATTTTTTGTGATGTAAGGTGACAAAAAATTGTTTATTTAGCACTTTTTTTTTTTTTTTTTTTTACGGTGTTCATCTGAGGGGTTAGGTCATGTGATATTTTTATAGAGCCTATAGAGCCAGTCGATATGGACGTGGCGATACTAATATGTATACTTTTTTTAATTTATGTAAGTTTTACACAATAATATCATTTTTTTTCCTCAAATTTTTTTTATTGTCAAATATGTGTAACATACGAAAATCATATTTTGTGGACGCAGCCACTCATCGCATAGTCAAGACAATACACAAAATGACAAAATGTAGTGGTCGCAGCCACATATAAAAGACATTGACCAATTTTGTATATTAAAGATGTTCTACGGCACCCAACGTAGAACCGCGACATTTAAGAAAAAGACAAGAACAAGAACAATAATATCATTTTTGAAACAAAAAAAATCATGTTTTAGTGTCTCCATATTCTGAGAGCCATAGTTTTTTCAGTTTTTGGGCGATTATATTAGGTAGGGGCTCATTTTTTAAGGGGTGAGGTGACGGTTATATTGGTACTATTTTGGTGGGCAAATGCCTTTTTGATCGTTTGCTGTTGTACTTTTTGTGATGTAAGGTGACAAAAAAATGGTTTATTTAGCACAGTTTTTTTTTTTTTTTTACTGTGTTCATCTGAGGCGTTAGTTAATGTCATATGTTTATAGAGCCGGTCGATATGGACACAGCGATACCTAATATGTATACTTTTTTACCCAATTTTTTTTACTTTATTTGGGGAAAATGACGGTTTTTTAACTTGAAACTTTTAATTTTTGGGGGGAATTCTTTTTTTTTTTACTTTATTTTTACTTTATTTTTTGTCCCACTTTGGGACTTGAACTTTTGGGGATCTAATCCCCTTTACAATGCATTCCAATACTTCTGTATTGGAATGCATTGGCTGTATGAGTAATACAGTGTGTGTTACTCATACAGCTTCCGGCCTGTGAGATCAAGGGGGCTGTATCTCACAGGCTCGTCCCCGGAAGGCAGCGCAGATGCCTCAGGAAGGCATCGCGCTGCCTTCCATGCCATCGGGTCCCCCCTACAGCCGCATGGGGACCTGATGGCATCCCGTTTTAAAGTTAGGACGTACCGGAATGCCCTGGGTCCTTAAGGACTCACCAAACATGGCGTAGCGGTACGTCCTAAGTCCCTAAGGGGTTAAATTTGTTTTTTTTTTAAAAGGTTTAATATTCTAGGCTCAAAGTGTCACACTCTAGTAAACTAATTAATCCATACGCCCTGAGCAAATGGTACCTCAAAATTGAGACTTTGGGGTTTCATAAGCTGTAAGCCATAATCATTCAAACTATAACAAATAAAGGCTTGAAATATCTCGCTTTGCATGTAATGAGTCTATCTCATATGTTAGTTTCATCTTTTAAGTTGCATTACTGAAATAAATGAACTTTGAACGATATTCAAATTTTTCGAGTTTCACCTGTATATACTAATAATACAGAGGCGGCCATTATATATTCTAATCCTTGTGGAGGGGGCACAGAGGAGGCAAAACCACTGTGTAGGAATGAGCGAATTTCATGTTATAAAATTAGTTTGTGTTTCGTTTGGTGGTAGAAGTAGAATTGCGTTATGGATTTCGTTACCACGGACCATAACACAATTCTATGATGGAATGCATAACGGAGTGCCTTTAGAGGCATTCCGTTATTCATTCCGTCATATTAGAAGTCTATGGCCTGCATAACGGAAACGGGACGGATCTGTTATGCAGCCCATAGACTTCTATAATGACGAAATGAATAACGGAATGCCTCTAAAGGCATTTCGTTATGCATTCCATCATACAAGTTTGTTATGGTCCGTGGTAACGGAATCCATAACGCAGTTCTGCTTCTACCACCAAACGAAGTGTAAACAAATTTCTAAATCTGAAATTATCTCTACCACTGTGTGAAGGGGGGCACAGAGGAGACAAAACCCACAGTGTGGAGAGCGCACAGACGTGGCAAAACCACCTTATGGAGTTAAAATACCTAATGTAAAGGGATGTACTGTATGGTGAGCAATGTAACTGTACGTGACTTTATAAAAGCTTCTAACAGCTCTCACACCCCTCATATACTCCACTACAAACTTAAAATACAGCCCCCAGACCCCTCACCAGAAATCACTGACCACAGCATACTGTAAGTGCCTGCACTCTCCCTGCTCTGGACGCTGCTCTGCTTCTCCTTACAGACCTTTTTCTGCATCTGGCACAGTCTGTAAAGGGGCGGGAGGAAGCAGTCACATGATCTCATGACATCATGCCCTTAAATAAGCCAATACATTCTAGGCCTGTCCTGAAGCCTATGAGGCAGAATGGAAATGCCTGCTGCCCTCCTTTAAAAAATGCCTGCTGCCGGGCGCCCCCTGCAAGTTGGTGCCTGGGGCAACAGCCACCCCCCCCCCCACGCTAGGCCACTGGGCGAGCGGCGGTACCCATGCCTCCTTACAGACAAAAAGAGCATGAGAGAGCCGCTGCTAAACCACGCCAGTCCTGCTGCCCTCTGGCTTGAAGGAATCAGCACATGGAGCGGTAGGCTGCCTTACCTCAGTGTTATTCTCCAGACTCGATGTACCCGATATGGAAACTGAGAGCAGACCAATGCAGGTGTCGTGTGGAGCTAATTTTGTACTCATTTATTGTGGGCTTTACAAACTTAAAATGCCTTTGAAAAAAATTGACAAGGGAAAAAAATTGAATTTTGTATTAGGCCTGCACAATATATCGCCAAAGCAACAGCAATAGATCGCCATATCGCAATCGCCAATTGGCCGACCCAAAAATGCTGCAATTGTATTACCATATTTTTCGCTTTATAAGACAAACTTTTTTCCCCCCCAAAAGTGGGGGGAAAATGGCAGTGCACCTTATAAAGCAATGGTTGACTTTTTAAGTGGCTGACATGGATGTATCGCCGTCCGCTATGTTGCACAGCGCGGCCGGCGATGCATCAGTTACAGTGCGGGGAGGGAGGAGGGGCTGGAGGCAAGTCGTTATTTTAATGAACAAATGTTCTTCTATTTATTCTATTTATCTGTTCTGTGCAGTGCTATTAAGAAAATGGCAAGTTTTGTATTTTGTACTTTTGCAGTAATGCAAATATGTTATTTAATTTAGTAAAAGATGTTTTATTTTGAAAAACACTGTGCATTTCAGTTCTTGAGTTAAGCATAACTACATTTCAGCATTATCAGTAATTTCTGTGTGCTTTTGCCTTGAAAATCCAAGCAAATAGACCTCTACCACAATTCCCTTAAAATATTGCATCGCATATTGCAATTTTTAGGGCCCTAATCGCAATCGCACAAAATTCCCATATCGGGCAGCCCTATTTTGTATGCATGGGAGTACATTCCTGCTCTAGACGAAGAACCTGCGGCTGTCAGAGGTATCTAAGTTTATTTTTGGTGTTGCCCCAGTCTAATGGGGGCCCATTCCGGGGAACACATTCCTGCTGCAAGCAAAGAACCTGCTGCTGTCAGAGGTGTCTAAGTTTATTTTTAGTGTTGCCCTGGTCTGATGGGGGCCCATTCCTGGGAACACATTCCTGCTGCAAACAAAGAACCTGCTGCTGTCAGAGTTTTCTAAGTTTATTTTTGGTGTTGCCCTGGTCTGGTGGGGGCCCATTCCTGGGAATACATTCCTGCTGCAAACAAAGAACCTGCTGACAAAGAACCTGCTGCTGTCAAAGGTGTCTAAGTTTATTTTTGGTGTTGCCCTGGTATGGCGGGGGCCCATTCCTAGGAACACATTCCTGCTCTAGACGAAGAACCTGATGCTGTCAGAGATTTCTAAGTTTATTTTTGGTGTTGCCCCATTCTGGCAGGTGCCCATTCCTGGGAACACATTCCTGCTGCAAACAAAGAACCTGCTGCTGTCTGTTCCTGCTGAGTTAGGCCGAGCTATGTGTAGGCCTTATACTCAACCCTTACCATATACCTGCTGCTTTCTGTCCTGATCATGCTGAGTTATGTGTAGGCCTTATACTCCACCGTTACCTTTACCTGCTGCTGCTGCTGTCTGTCCTGATCCTGCTGAGTTATGTGTCGGCCTTATACTACAGCGTTACCATTTACTTGCTGCTGTATGTCCTGATCCTGCTGAGTTTGGTCGAGCTATGTGTAGGCCTTATAATCCAGCGTTAACATTTACCTGCTGCTGTATGTCCAGATCCTGCTTAGTTTGGTTGAGCTATGTGTAGGCCTTATACTCCAGCATTACCATTTACCTGCTGCTGTATATCCTGAGCCTGATGAGTTTGGTCGAGCTATGTGTAGGCCTTATACTACAGCATAACCATTTTCTTGCTGCTGTATGTCCTGATCCTGCTAAGTTATGTGTAGGCCTTATACTCCACCGTTACCTTAACCTGCTGCTGCTGTCTGTCCTGATCCTGCTAAGATATGTGTAGGCCTTATACTCCACCGTTACCTTCACCTGCTGCTGTCTATCCTGATCCTGCTGAGTTTGGTCGAGCTATGTGTAGACCCTATACTCCAGCGTTACCATTTACCTGCTGCTGTATGTCCAGATCCTGCTGAATTTGGTTGAGCTATGTGTAGGCCTTTTACTCCAGCGTTACCATTTACCTGCTGCTGTATGTCCAGATCCTGCTGAATTTGGTTGAGCTATGTGTAGTCCTTTAAGTCCAGCGTTACCATTTACCTGCTGCTGTATGTCCTGATCCTGCTGAGTTATGTATAGGCCTTTTACTCCACCGTTACCTTTACCTGCTGCTGTCTGTCCTGATCCTGCTGAGTTATGTGTTGGCCTTATACTCCAGCTGTTGCCATTTACCTCCTGATGTATGTATTAATCCTGTTGAGTTTGGTCGAGCTATGTGTAGGCCTTATACTCCAGCGTTACCATTTACCTGCTGCTGTATATCCTGATCCTGCTGAGTTTGGTTGAGCTATGTGTAGGCCTTATACTACAGCGTAACCATTTTCTTGCTGCTGTATGTCCTGATCCTGCTGAGTTATGTGTAGGCCTTATACTCCACCTTTACCTGCTGCTGTCTGTCCTGATCCTGCTAAGATATGTGTAGGCCTTATACTCCACCGTTACCTTTACCTGCTGCTGCTGTCTGTCCTGATCCTGCTGAGTTATGGGTTGGCCTTATACTACAGCGTTACCATTTACCTGCTGCTGTATGTCCTGATCTTGCTGAGTTTGGTCAAGCTATGTGTAGGCCTTATACTCCAGCGTTACCAAATACCTGCTGCTGTATGTCCAGATCCTGCTGAATTTGTTTGAGCTATGTGTAGGCCTTATACTCCAGCGTTACCATTTACCTGCTGCTGTATGTCCTGATCCTGCTGAGTTTGGTCGAGCTATGTGTAGGCCTTATACTCCAGTGTTACCATTTACCTTCTGCTGTATATCCTGATTCTGCTGAGTTTGGTCGAGTTATTTGTAGGCCTTATACTCCAGCTTAACCATTTTCTTGCTGCTGTATGTCCTGATCCTGCTGAGATATGTGTAGGCCTTATACTCCACCGTTGCCATTACCTGCTGCTGTATGTCTTGATCCTGCTGAGTTTGGTCGAGCTATGTGTAGGCCTTATACTCCAGCGTAACCATTTATCTGCTGCTATATGTCCTGATCCTGCTGAAGACAACCAGCATGGACCACTTATTCGCCCTAGGACCTTGTCAACTATCTAGTATAAGAATTCTCTTAAACTGGTGCGCATGTTTCATTTTTGCGCATGTGATCTGTTCATCATATATTGTCAATATATATATACAGTGATGCCCATAATGATTCATACCCCTGGCAAATTTTGACTTAAAGTTACTTTTATTCAACCAGCAAGTAATTTTTTGACGGCAAATAACATAGGTGTCTCCCAAAAGATAATAAGGTGATGTACAAGAGGCATTATTGTGGAAAAAAAAAAATCTGCTTTTATTTGCATTTGAGCAAAAAATACATGATGTTCGCACTGTGGAAAATCTCAGAGGACGTGGTCGGAAGCCAAAAGTGACACCTGTGCTGGGCAGGAGGATAGTTAGAGAGGTGAAAAAGAATCCAAGGATCACCACTAAGGCCATCCTGGTGAATTTGGGCTCTGCTGGTGGCAATGTCTCAAGGCAGACAATCCAACGGACACTGCACAATGCAGACCAAGGAGGATGCCACTTCTCCAGATAAGGCACACAAAAGCTTGCTTGGCCTTTTCAAAAGCTCATCTGGACAAAGAAGAAGACTTCTGGTCTTCTGTGTTATGGTCAGATGAAACAAAAATTGAATTGTTTGGTCACAATGATGTTTCCTTCATTTGGCGTAAAAAAGGAAAAGCCTTCAACCCAAAGAACACCATCCCCACTGTCAAACATGGTGGTGGGAACCTGATGCTTTGGGGTTTTTTTTTCAGCCAATGTACCAGGGAACCTAATCACAGTAAATGGCACCATGAAAAAAGAGCAATACATGAGGATTCTCGACGACAACATCAGGCAGTCTGCAGAGAAACTTGGCCTTGGGCACCTGTGGACATTTCAGCATGACAATGACCCAAAACACACAGCAAAAGTGGTGAAGAAATGGTTAGCAGACAACAACATTAACATTTTGTAGTGGTCCAGCCAGAGTCCAGACTTGAATCCAATTGAGAATCTGTGGAGGGCGCTAAAGATCAGGGTGATGGCAAGAAGAACCTCCAACCTGAAAGATTTGGAGCTCATTGCTAAAGATGAATGGGCAAAAATACCTGTGGAGACATGCAAAAAGCTGGTCTGCAATTATAGGAAGCGTTTGATTGCTGTAATAGCCAATAAAGGCTTTTCTATTGATTATTGAGAAGAGTATGAATAATTTTGGACTGGACACTTTTTTCTTAAATGTAAATAAAAGCTGAGAAATGGTTTTTCCCCCACAATAATGCGTCTTGTATATCGTCTTATTATCTTTTGGGAGACACCTATGTCATTTCCCGTAAAAAAATTACTTGCTGGTTGAATAAAAGTAACTTTAAGGGGGGGGGGCGGAGCTTGCCAACGGCTGAGTGAGACACGTCTTGTGTGAGCTCCCGATAGACTCCAGCATTTACACATCCAGCAGGACTTAGTTTGTTCTCAAGACCCCATGGGAGGCCGTAGAAGAGGTGCCCCATCTACTCCTGCTCTAAAATCTACGAGAGCGATTACCCGCTTTTTCAGCACCCCTAGCCATCCGGAGGCTCACGGCGGGAACGAGGTGCCTAAGATGGCGCAGGCTTAGAGTCAGGCGGCCGCTTCCTCCAGCAGTGCGCTGCACAAACCCGATCAGGACACTATCCCTGGTTCCGGGAACCCGCCGGGTAGCCACTCACCTACGTCCTATGCAGCAGCGGTGAGTCCACCTTTAGCTCCCCCGTCCACTCCAGCCCTCTTCAAGACGGTGGACGCATCCATGAGCTCCTCACCACGTGTCCGCAGCTCTCCGGAGTCATCACCCAGGTCAGTGTGCCCGAGTGTCCTGCAAGAGGATGGGGGTGACTGGGACTGGAAAACTCATCTCAAGTCCCTTCCCACTAAGTAAGAGATGGACGGATTATTCATGAGACTTGAGGCGTCCCACAAACAGGACATGGCAGCTATACAGCATGACATACAGCATGTCGGCAATCGGGTAGAGGAAATTGAATCTACCCAGGAGCAAATTCAGGCGACCATAGATTCGCACAGGATGGTCTTGCAAGATCACACTGACCAGATTCAGGACATACTCTCCCATCTGGAGGACATTGAAAACCGTAACCGGAGGAATAATCTCCGGATACGGGGCCTCTCTGAGAAAATTCTCCCTCAAGACCTTTAAGCCTGGGCCCTGTCCTTCTTCGGATCACTCCTACAAAAAAATCCTGATCAACATATTGAGCTGGAAAGAATCCATAGGGCGCTGGGCCCCAAGCCAAGTGACATATCGCATCCCCGTGACGTTATCTGCAGGGTACACTTTTACAAGGATAAAGAGGCAATCCTAAAAGCCTACAGAAATGCTGAACCTGTCCGGTCTGAGGACAAAGAGATCCTCATCTTGCCAGACTTGGCCAGACGCACCTTGCTCCTCAGAAAGACCTTGAAACCCCTTCTTTCTGAGCTACAGAAGCGCTCCATTCCGTATAGGTGGGGTTACCCTTTTCAACTAATTGCCAACAAGGATCGGAAGACGGGGTCATTTAAATCTATATCAGACCTTCCTACATTCCTGGAGACCTTCGATTTACCTCATCTGGACTTGCCAGAGTGGCCTAGACCTCGAGAAATCTCGGCGGCCTCACGTCGGGAGCATTGGCAGAGTGTGGCGGCTAAACTGAAGAGACCACCCAGACGTCCTCCTGTGATCTCTGATTAGCCCGTATTATCTCACTGGTCGCTTGTGACTTTGAATAATATGCTACTCATTTATAGTTCGGAGGCTGTGCCATTGTCGCAGTTGTACTACGCATTTAGTTTGTCTTTCCCTGTCATTTATACGGGTCACATTGAATATTTTATATGTCCTGCACTGTTATAAGTTCACTTTCTTATGTTGCTGGAGTCTAAGGTGGAGTCCACTTAGTTCTAGGCTTCTTCTCCCACCTAGGGGTCTGCAGTACGCAGTACTGCCTGTGACTGAAGTCACGACCTAAGTTCTTTCTTTTTGTTTTTCTAGTCCGGGATCTTTGTCCCTTTCCCTCTCCTACCCCCTGTATGTTTTTTCTTTTCTTTCGGCTGCCTTTATGGGCCCTCAGTGTGTGTCTTGTCTAGTCTTGTACTTAGTGTATTAGTCCCTAGCTCCATCTGTCTCATCCCCCTCCTTGTGTCCCTCCCTACCCCTCTTCTTATACAGGTCTCTCTAGAGCTCCATAGAGATGGCGCCTCTCTCTTTTTGTACATACAATGTTAGGGGTTTCAATGTACCAGAAAAGAGGAGTCAGATCCTGTACAGATTACATAGGAAAAGGGTATTGATCGCTACGGTGCAGGAAACGCACTTTAAAGCTAATGCTATCCCGAAATGTGAATCTAAATATTTCCCGACCTGGTATCATGCTCCCAATCCTGAGAGAAAAGCAGCGGGGGTGTCTATTGCTTTCCATAAACACTTCCGCCACTCAGTATTAGCCTCTGAGGTGGATCCTAGAGGCAGATATCTCTTTCTTAAGGTCTTGGTTGACCAAACTGTTATTTCTATTGCTAATGTTTATTTCCCCAACCAGGGTCAATCCGCATTTGGGACTAAAGTCTTGAGGAAAGTGGCTAAATTCGCGGATGGTTCCCCGATCATCGTAGGTGGCGACTTTAACTTAGTGATGGACCCGGCCCTAGACTCATCCACTGGTAAGTCCTCAGTCTCGGTACATCAGTTTCAGAAGGACTTAGGTGTCCTTGGATTGGTGGATATTTGGCGGGTCCTGCACCCAGGCATCAGAGATTACACCCACTTTTCTCATAGTCATAATAGTTACGGCAGGCTGGACCTTCTTTTCATATCACAGAAACTTCTTGACCTCGATCCCAAATGCTCCATAGACACTATTGTGTGGTCCGACCATGCCCCTGTTTATGGCCTTCTGATGGGTTCCGCGCTAGGGAATAGGGCGTCCTCATGGCGGCTAAATGACAATCTGCTGAGTGATGGGGTGTGTATGGCTGACGTCAGGAAAGCCATGGCGGATTTTTCTGTAATTCACGAATCCAACACTACTGCTCAACCGGTAAAGTGGGAAGCCCTCAAATGTGTGTTACGAGGCCTCTTTCTCTCACATGGGTCGAGATTGAAAAATGAGCGTTCCTTGAAACTTTCCAATCTTTTCTCTTAGCTTACTCGGAGTGAGGAACGGAATAAGCTGTCTCCTGCGGATTCCCTGAGGGCGGACATTTCCTCCCTTCGTCAGCAGATTTTAAAGATATTAGATCAGAAATCCCTGTGCGCTAGAGATAGAGTTAGACATGTTTTTTATGAATATGGAGATAAAAGTGGGCGGTGGTTAGCAGGAGCCCTCCATCCCAAACCCTCAGTGACAAGTGTGCAGGCTATCAATACAAACACATATGGCTTAGCCCATGCCCCTTCAGTAATCTCCACGGAATTTAAAAATTATTACTCCGCCCTTTATGACTTGCAGGCCTCCCGAGATTTATTTCGGCACCCCCGTCGGAGGACATACGTCAGTACATAGCCTCTCACGGGGCCCCAAGCCTCTAGATACTGTGACCTCTTCCAATCTGGAAAGCGATATTTCCATCTCAGAAATTAAAGCAGCAATCCAGGATCTGAAAATAGGGAAATGCCCCAGACCCGACGCGTTCACCCCTCGATTCTGGTGGAGGACTTAGCTCCAGTCCTAACTGAGACCTTTAATTCTATTTCTGCTGTATGCCCCTTTCCATATCAGGCCTTACAGGCGCACGTTGTAGTCATCCCTAAACCGGGTAGAGATCTCACGGTTTGTGGAAACTATAGGCCCATTTCGATTCTTAATGTCAACCTAAAAATGTATGCTAAGATACTGGCCTTGCGATTGCGCCTACACATCCCTGGCTGTGTTCATAAAGAGCAGGTGGGATTTGTCCCGGGCCAAGAGGCCCGTGATAATACCCTGAAGTCGCTGGGTCTCATAGCCAGAGCTAGACAATATAAATCACCCTTATGTCTTCTAACGAACGAATGCTGAGAAGGCATTTGACCGGGTGGACTGGAGGTTTCTATCTGAAACCCTAGCCCACCTAGGCCTAGGGGACAAGATGCTCCAGCGCATCATGGCTCTTTATTCCTCACCATCGGCATGTGTGCAGGTCAATGGCACTCTGTCCTCACCGTTTCAGATTCGTAACGGCACGCGCCAGGGATGCCCCTTGTCCCCTTTTTTAACATACTGACTATGGAGTCCCTGGCCAATGCCCTTAGAGCAAACTCTACAATCAAAGGTTTTTGGATCGGACAAACCGAACATAAGTTATCGTTGTTTGCAGATGACTTGCTTTTATACCCCACGTCCCCCAGAATAGGCCTTCCGTCCGTTCTTAAGGAATTTGGTATATTTGGATGACTCAGTAACTTCAAAGTTAATGTACATAAGTCCGAAATTTTGAATATTACACTTCCCCATAGGGAGGTGCAGTCCCTCTGAGAATCCTTTTCCTTTAAATGGGCGGAAGGCTCTATCAAATATTTGGGAGCACACTTACCTGCCAATCCCTCGCATCTTTTTAAAATAAATTATACTCCTCTCCTTAAATCCATTACTGCGAGTCTGCAGAACTGGGCGCCCCTGCGAATCTCCTGGTTTGGTAAAATTAATACCCTTAAAATGGACATATTACCTCGTCTGCTCTATTTTTTTCAAACTATACCATGTAAAATCCCCTTGATCTACTTTACTCGCCTCTGGTGCTTGACTTCTCAATTCGTGTGGAATCAGTCAAGAGCACGGCTAGGTCATAGTCTTTTGACTCCCCGTAAATTAGAGGGAGGGACAGGTTTACCTAACTTTTTGACATATTATAGGGCTGCAGTGATGAACTGCGTCTTAGATCTTTTTCACAACAAGGCTACTAAGTTGTGGGTAGAAATTGAGCATGTTATGAATCTCCACCTAGCGACAGGCATATTTTGGCTGCCCCCTCACTCCTTATGCAATCTCCCGCATGCCCAATCTGATATGCTCCTCCCTACTTTACCCGCCTCATGGATTAAGTTTGCATCTAAACTAAAGATAGCTAGGATCCCAGGTCCCCTCTCAATGCTCACTGACCACCCAGACCTACCTGTGGGACTTAAACAGGTGCCCGCCTTTCGAGTTAACTATACATCTACAATCAGACTGAGAGACGTCTGTTCTTCTACTGGGATACACCCTCTCGAAGACTTATCGCAAATACTCCTGCCATCTCCCGGAAGGTGGTTCCTTTATTTTCAGCTCAGGGGGTTCGTGGGTTCTCTGATGCCTGGTTTGCAGTCCCGAACATCTTTAACGGAATTTGAAAAGTTATGTGTTGCTCAGGCGGCTCCTGGCCATGCTATTTCTCTACTGTATGCCATACTGAACACCGGGGTGACTGAGGACAACCAAGTTGGAGATTCCTACCCCAAACTCAAGTTTATGCTTGATTGGGAGACGGGATTGGATGAAACCTTTACTGGGGATCAATGGAAACGTTCTTTGCTTCTTACGCATAAGATCTCTATATCGTGTAATTTACAAGAACTCAATTATAAAATACTTACCAGATGGTATCGGACACCGGAGAAACTGCATCGCTTCTACCCATCGGTTTCTGAGCTATGTTGGCGGTGCCTGGGTGCTAGGGGGACTATGACCCATATATGGTGGGAATGTCCGAGGCTCAACCCGTTATGGGTAGACGTCTTCAAGCTTTATAATTTTCTATTCCGGGCCTCCATAGCATTGTCCCCTTCCATCGCTCTGCTATCTATTTTCCTGGGGCGGATTTTGCATATTAAACAGGGGTCATTGCGGCTTTTTATGTTGGCAATGAGACAAATTATAAAGCGCAATTGGAAGTCAGCCGAGAGTTTGAGTAGGATCACTTGGGTCTCTGCACTGGATGTACTGATCCACATGGAGGAGATGTGTGCCTCTGATCAAAACAAGGTTCCAGCGTTTCTTAAGAGTTGGGAGCCATGGTCCAGGTTTAGAGCCTCTTCCTCTTTCTTGGTTTGGGTAGCTTCTGGGGTTCTCCCTGATTCCCCTCCCTAAGTGTCTAGAGATTCACCTGCTATGCCCTATGATTTTTCCCCTTCTCCCACCCCTCCTAGTGTGTGTCGTCTTGTCTTCCCCTCTTTTATGTCAACGTTTGTCTAGAATTATGGGCCTATGTACCTTTTATTTGAGGCCTTTTTAAGCCCTTCTGGGGCCTTTTGATTCCGCTGTCTATATTACAGCTGGTTGTTTGCAATACAGTTATGGTTACATGCTTGTACCATGTCCTTAATGCTATACTGCTGTTTAAGATTGCATGTCGCATTGTAACTATTTATGTGGTTTCTATACTGCAAATTGTGATGTTTCCTTTATGATTATAAATGAAAATAAAAACTTATTGAACCATAAAAGTAACTTTAAGTCAAAATTTGCCAGGGGTATGAATAATTATGGCCAGCACTGTATAAATACATATATATATATATATATATATATATATATATATATATATATATAGAAAAGAATCGTTTGAATAAAAATCAATCATGCAGTGTTACTCTTCATTCTCCCTAAATGTTTTTTTACTTTATTTCATTTTATATGTTATAATTTTGCTTTACTTAGGTCTTAGGTGGCCCTGGTGTGGTTCTTACTAAAGCTAGGTGGGGATCAAATGTGGGCTTCCCTTGTCAAAAGGTCTTGTTCAGTTAACATTGTACAGGACTGATTGAGGAACCTAATTACATTTTATTATTTTATTGTTTTTTTCAGGATTTAGGTTCGAACATGATGTTGTCTGTCGTCCTGAACAGGATTGTCTGAGTTTCATGTTGACCTCTCTACATGGTTGGGCGTGACTGGCGTTATACTGATCCGTGTGGTAATCAGGTTTTGGGAATGTAGCGTAATTGCCACATGTATATATCTATATATATACATTTATATTTTATGTTACTTCTTGACAACTATGTAATAATAAGTTGCACATGCTATTTTTATATATAATCACATCTTTTCACTTTGCAATATAAACTTTTGAATATATAATGTTCTTGAAGCAAGGTCACCAGTTTGAAAAGTTGGTCTATTCATTTCCGTGGTTTCGATCATGTAACTGCATAGACGTGAGGTGCTTGCGGCTCAACATGAGTTCCATTTCAGGTGCGAACACGTGATCTGTTATCATGTGACCACCCTGTCTATGGACTCTCGCGCCTTTGTGTGCGTTCGTTCTTCGATGCGATCATGCAATTGCATCACATGTTTCTTTATGTAATGCAGAAGCTATGCGCTGACATGTGCAGTTAACCAAACAGGACGCTATATCGGATCCATGCTGGTTTGTTCTTGGCCCCCTTCATTATGTTTTTAATCGGTACACCTGATTTTTTAATGACACAATTGGTTTTGGACATTTTTTTATATGTAATTATGATGAATTAAGCACATAGTATGAATTTACATAGTTTAATTGAAGTTATTAATGTCTTCACATTATGAATACTTGTATATAATGGCTTTTTTTATACAGTATTTTTTATTTTTAGACAATTTCCCTGTAGGTCTTATACTACCCGGTTACCATTTACCTGCTGCTGTCTGTCCTGATGAGTTTGGCCGAGCTATGTGTAGGCATTATACTACACCATTACCATTTACCGGCTGCTGTATGTCCTGATGATTTTGGCCGAGCTATGTGTAGGCCTTATACTACACCATTACCATATACCTGCTGCTGTCTGTCCTGATGATTTTGACCGAGCTATGTGTAGGCCTTATACTACACCATTACCATTTACCTGCTGCTGCTGTTTGTCCTGATCCTGATGAGTTTGACCCTGGACTAAAGGGTCCTTACTGAAACCTTATTGTTTAAAATTAAACAAAAACAAAACAATATTAAAAAACAGAAGCACACGTTAGAACAATTTTTTTTTTAATTTACAAACATGGCACTAAGGCAACTTTTTTAGTTGGTCATGAAGGTCCAACATCACCTGCATCCTTTTGCGGTGCAGCACCACCATCTTCTGCATCTGCTTGCACATTAGCATCTGAATCTCGTGTATGCTGGGTTCATGCTCCTGATACATCTGCCTCATTGCTAAAACTGCAGAAAGAATTGCGACTTTTATTGGCTCTGCGCTATGCTTTCCAGTTTTCTGAAAGTGGGCGTGTTTTCTTATGTAAATTAATCTCTAGACTCTTTTACTATTGGGACAATTCGCAATAAATTCGCAAAAAAATTGCGCAATTTCACTCCAGTGAGGACCATGCTTATCTTATGCGACTTTTTAATAGAACATGCAAATTTTTCGTAAAGCCGCTTACTGAAGGATAAACTGCTACCGTCAAACCACATTTATCACAATATTAAAGGCCTATTAATAAATCTGACTTAGCCAAAAGTGACTTTGGACATATGTAAAAGTGGAGTAAGTGTAATAATAAATCTGGCCCATAGTTCTGTGATGTCACAACAATACTTAGTGCACCAATCAGTAATATCTACTGAGCCCTGATAAAATGTGAAGTTGTATGTATTGCGAAAAAACATTTGCATCATTAGCGACAATTTTTATCGTGAATATTTTAAAACACTATCTGCATATAAAGCGATTGTTCGGACATGCATGTGAAATGTAATCAAATACACTGCTGTAATGTCAAATTGCTGCCAACCATATTTTCTAATCTCATCAAACTTCGGGTAGTTTGAGAACAGTTGCTAAACTAGGCCACACCCATTTTGCGCATGCGCAATACGTGATTATATTACGTTGCCTATTTTCACAATGAAGAAAATAATGAATGGATATCGGGAATTTGAGAATAGCCCCTTCCGCTCATCACTATTTACCATATTTTTGGCTTTGTAAGGCACGCTTTATTTCCCCAAGAAGTGGGGGGAAAATGGAACTGCATCATATACAGCACATACTAGTGAGGATTTCCATTATGGAAGTGCTCACTAGTGTGCAGGAGGCGCATGGAGCAGTGACTCTAGAGCAGAAAGACCTGTCAGATAGACTCAGGTGCTGTAAGTGTCACGGCCTTTGTTTGCCACACTTGCCCGCGGCAACGTGTTCCTGTGAGAGCATGCGGTGGCAGTGTCTCGGCCTTCTGGGTGATTGCCGGGTCATGGTTGCCACGCATGCTGTTGCCGGTGGTAACATGTGGATTGGTATGCTTGTATGTGCACTTCCCCTTTAAGTGGCTTCCTCCCCTTGTCTGGTGTTGGAAGGGTTAACTCCCACTGGGTTTATGTGTGTGTGGGTGTGGCTGCTTGGGCTATTTAGCCTCTGCTGGATGCCTGAAGCTCTGGGTTCCTCCAGCCTTGGTGTATGCTGGTGGTTCACGGTTCATGGCTTGTTCCATCTGCCCAGTGAGGGCCACCCTTGTGGTCATAGATGTTCTATGTCATCCCGGTGTCTCCTTCCCTTCCTGTCCCTATTTGTATGGAGTGGGTTATGTGCAGGGTGTTTGATTGTCTAGTTTGGTGTTACATGTCTGGTTGTGTTTGGTGTCATGTTTACTAGACATTCCCCTGTCTCAAGTTATTGCAGCTATGGTGTCCTGGGTTCCTGTGTGGTTCGTGGTGTGTGCTGTGTCCTTTATTGTTGGTGTGGACACTAGCACTTGTGCAAGGGTTCCAGTCAGTGTGTCTGTGGCAGGTAGGTGTGTTACTGGTTTCACTTACCTGCCATCTCCTTTAGCTGTATGTGTTCCCCTCTCCTTGCAGCCTGGCCTCAGATAGAGACTCCTGTTCCTCCATGACTGGGATGAACAGGTTGTCTCTCCCCTGCTCCTAAGTGAGGGATTTCCAGGGCGACTCAGGATATTAGGTATCCAGGGCATGATCCACCCCACCATCGGGGTCCGCTCATACGGTGAGGAGTCAGGAAGAGGATTAGGGACGTGGTAGGAGGTGAACTGCTCCCTTATCAATCCTTTTTGGCCTGGCTGATCCCCTTTTCCGTTTGACACCGCATAGTGAGGGGTTTCCCCCACTGTCTGCCGTGACAGTAAATCTATCCGATCTCCTCAGATCCCTCACAAGGCAGGCAGTGACAAGCAGACCCTAACCCCTTATGTTTTAGAGGGTCAGATCAGCAGCAGGCCCTCGCCCCTGTTTTAGAGGGTCACCAGCAGCACACCCTCACCCCTAATGTTTTAGAGGGTCACCAGCAGGCCCTCGCCCCTAATCTTTTAGATGGTCAGCTCAGCAGCAGACTCTCACCCCTAATGTTTTAGATGGTCAGCTCAGCAGCAGGCCCTCGCCACTAATGTTTTTGAGGGTCACCAGCAGGCCATCAATCATAATTTTTCAAGGGTGAGTATGATGCCCTCCTTTATGTGTAATAAAGTGCCGGTTCCTTGTAATTTTTGGCAGCCCTTTCACTTCACGTGCATAGGCTTTATGAGTGTAGGAGTCCCACTACCTGAACAATTGTACCACAATGTGAATGAGGCCCTCCTTTATGTGATATACAGGTTGTATCGGAGTGCCTCTTCCTTGTAATTTTTGGCAGCACTTGCACTTTATATACAAGGAAATATACAGGAAAGAATGTTTCCTAACAATTTTTCCTCTAAAATGGATTTTATCTTCTGTTTTGTGCGTATTATTGTCAGTCTGTAAAAGTGGCGTACTACTCGGACAACATCGTTACCAGCAGCGACCTGGGAGTCCGAGATGCATCCAGACATCCTCCTCATGCTGTTCCTGAACCATGTCAGTGGTGTTTCCATCAATTTCTGACCTTTTACTATGAACCAGACACCCTCTCCTCTTAAGAGCAGGGGGTGCCTGGTTTAATGCTCTGGTTATCCCATTGACTTCCATTGTGCTTGGGTGCTCTGTAGAGCACCCGAGAATCCCAAATTGTTGTACTCGAGCACCAGAGCACTATTCATTACCCTTTATCAATGTATTCTAGAATTATGCATCTGATGCGTATTATAAGGTACCCGTTCTATTATTTTGTGTTTTTACTGTGTAATTTGTTCTGGGTCCTGTTTTAGGATGCAGTTCAATGTTCGTATTATGCTTGGAATGTAACTATGCAGCATTTAACTCCGCAACCCATACTAATATTTTCTTGGATATGTCTGGTATTGTCTCCAAGATGCTTTTCAGTAGATCTTCCAGGGTGAATCCTGTTGCCGTACGTTGATGTAATGTCTCTTAATTGGTCAATTATTTCAACATCATTTGTCTTATAAAGTATTAAAAGACTTCTTTCTTCCTAAACTGCATTAATAGCAAATTGAAATGAACATCAACAGACGTAAAGCCCCCATCATATAGCAGCATCTTCTGCAAACAGCTTCTGCTTGAGGTGGATCTTTGGTACACCTGGTCATCATGGGCATGTTGTTTCCTGTAGTTTTTCTTGCCTCGATCCATGCCTTGTGAGGGAAAAAAGCAATATCATTACTTTGCAATATACAATTTTCATTTTTCTACATGTACCCACAATTTTGTTGTTTGTGGGTTATGTTGTTTTGTTGTTTGTGGGTTCTTGACTGCATTAGCTGCTCTTTGTACCTGAATCATCACCTGTTCCATTGTATCTATAATTTCAAAGGGATCTTCCCAAATACTTTCCCATGATTCTCTCTTCCTGAAAGGGGAGCCAGAGGCTCCATTTACAAACTTGAAATAATGAGGTGGTTTCATACACTGTGTTCTGTCTTCATACACGTTCACACAGTGTGTAGTCTGACATTCAGTATAAACCATTCCTGCCTTCCAAATAAGAGGACTGTTTTCTGTAGTCTAACTTGTTTATTGGTCAACAGGATTGTAAATTGGTAAAACTACAAGAATACAAATGGCTTGTGTAAGTAAAACATATAGAATAGCATGTACAGTAATACATTGACAGAGAAAGCATATGTATGTCCAAAATGACTGCCTATACATAGAACTGCATGTCTAGCTAACATAAATAACTCCCTGAGTGACACTTATACCTAGCTATACAACGCTGCATAACATAATGTCCCTGAAACAAGGTAGATCTCACTCACCGGATATACTTGCACAAAGATGGAGGAGTTTAAGAAGATGAACTGCATGGAACAGCTTTGCTGATGTCCTGTAGTCTGTATGTAGACTGAAGACTGTGCTTCTCCTTCCCAGAATGCCTTGCACTACCCACAATGCCTAGCACCTCACACAAAGCAATAATCTTTATTAACAAGAAAACAAGGTGCAATACATTTTTACCAACACTAGATGGTGCTGTTATGCTGTTACATAACTAATAACTACAGGAATACAGAAATTGCAACAGAATGAATTAGAAATGAAACAGACATGAACTGAAATGATGTGTGATGAAATCAGGCGGCACAGCGTACTGGTTAAGGGTTGCTCTGTTTGTGTGGACATAATGCCAAAATCAGAAAAATGAAAGAAAACCAGCACTCCCAAAAATCTTTGCTGGTGATAGATTTATTGGTCACTCATATTAGGGTGACGCGCGGCGTTTCGCCACTTACAGGTGCCTTTTTCAAACAATAAGTGAGCAGCAATATGAGTGGAAGAACATACAAACAAAACAGGTTTAAATAACCCACCCCTGGTCATGTGATGATGACATCACGTTGCCGGGGAGACACATAAACGACAATGTGAGTGGACGCCTCCTGTTGAGTCTTCACAGAGGTCACACCCTGGAAAGTAAATTTCAGTTGCACTGTGAAGAGAAACATTGTTGCAAGTAAGTGACACAAATTGTGCATATGAACATATCCTGGTAGCAACATTCATTAATTGCTATACAGGTCCTTCTCAAATAATTAGCATATTGTGATAAAGTTCATTATTTTCTGTAATGTACTGATAAACATTAGACTTTCATATATTTTAGATTCATTACACACCAACTGAAGTAGTTCAAGCCTTTTATTGTTTTAATATTGATGATTTTGGCATACAGCTCATGAAAACCCAAATTTCCTATATCAAAAAATTAGCATATTTCATCTGACCAATAAAAGAAAAGTGTTTTTAATACAAAAAAAGTCAACCTTCAAATAATTATGTTCAGTTATGCACTCAATACTTGGTCGGGAATCCTTTTGCAGAAATGACTGCTTCAATGCGGCGTGGCATGGAGGCAATCAGCCTGTGGCACTGCTGAGGTGTTATGGAGGCCCAGGATGCTTCGATAGCGGCCTTAAACTCATCCAGAGTGTTGGGTCTTGCGTCTCTCAACTTTCTCTTCCCAATATCCCACAGATTCTCTATGGGGTTCAGGTCAGGAGAGTTGGCAGGCCAATAGAGCACAGTGATACCATGGTCAGTAAACCATTTACCAGTGGTTTTGGCACTGTGAGCAGGTGCCAGGTCGTGCTGAAAAATGAAATCTTCATCTCCATAAAGCTTTTCAGCAGATGGCAGCAGGAAGTGCTCCAAAATCTCCTGATAGCTAGCTGCATTGACCCTGCCCTTGATAAAACACAGTGGACCGACACCAGCAGCTGACATGGCACCCCAGACCATCACTGACTGTGGTTACTTGACACTGGACTTCAGGCATTTTGGCATTTCCCTCTCCCCAGTCTTCCTCCAGACTCTGGCACCTTGATTTCCGAATGACATGCAAAATTTGCTTTCATCCGAAAAAAGTACTTTGGACCACTGAGCAACAGTCCAGTGCTGCTTCTCTGTAGCCCAGGTCAGGCGCTTCTGCCGCTGTTTCTGGTTCAAAAGTGGCTTGACCTGGGGTATGCGGCACCTGTAGCCCATTTCCTGCACACGCCTGTGGATGTTTCTACTCCAGACTCAGTCCACTGCTTCCGCAGGTCCCCCAAGGTCTGGAATCGGTCCTTCTCCACAATCTTCCTCAGGGTCCGGTCACCTCTTCTCATTGTGCAGCGTTTTCTGCCACACTTTTTCCTTCCCACAGACTTCCCACTGAGGTGCCTTGATACAGCACTCTGGGAACAGCCTATTCGTTCAGAAATTTCTTTCTGTGTCTTACCCTCTTGCTTGAGGGTGTCAATGATGGCCTTCTGGACAGCAGTCAGGTCGGCAGTCTTACCCATGATTGCGGTTTTGAGTAATGAACCAGGCTGGGAGTTTTTAAAAGCCTCAGGAATCTTTTGCAGGTGTTTAGAGTTAATTAGTTGATTCAGATGATTAGTTTAATAGCTCGTTTAGAGAACCTTTTCATGATATGCTAATTTTTTGAGATAGGAATTTTGGGTTTTCATGAGCTGTATGCCAAAATCATCAATATTAAAACAATAAAAGGCTTGAACTACTTCAGTTGGTGTGTAATGAATCTAAAATATATGAAAGTCTAATGTTTATCAGTACATTACAGAAAATAATGAACTTTATCACAATATGCTAATTTTTTTAGAAGGACCTGTATATTGCAACAATGTGCAACCAACAGAGAGAGAGAGGAAAAAAAGAGGACTAAGCGTTCTTATAAAAAATCTTATAAGAAGCTGTTAATCGCATAGTCCCGGTTTAACCCTTTAGGAGCCAGTGTCTGTAGCCGATAGATCCAGAAAGCCTCGCGTCTGAGTAACATTTCTATACGGTTCCCACCCTGTCTAGGTAAAATGACTTCTTCAATGATCTGAAACCGAAGTTGTGAGGTATTGTGTCGCTGCTGGTGAAAGTGTTGAGGAATGGGGAGTAATACATTGAACTGAAATGAATCCCCTTCGGCTGGAGGCAGAACACACTGCATTCCTGATGCATGTAGGAGGATTGTCCTTTCGTTCTCTGCAACAAGTGTAACCACCTGGCCCTTGCAATCGCATCTTTTTGAGGGGTTGACATGTGGAAAAAATAATGGAATTATTTTCTTCTTCCTGTCATTAATTCAAATGGAATGAATTGGGTTGTAGAGGCAACTGTTTCTCTTATACTCATAAGCACAAAGGGTATTATGTCAATCTACTGTATGTTCTCTCTTTTCAAGTAACTTTTTTTTTTTTATCAGATATCTTTTTATTGAGTTTTATCCAAAAACAAACAAAATGCACATGATGTGCTTACAGTGTCCAAAACAGTTCAGACATAGTAGGATAGAGTATTGACACAACAATCATAATTGACTCATAAGTATGAATTAAGTGCAATACCACAACTAACTCCCCTTCCCCCACCCCTCACGAGGCAATCACAGTAACAGTTGGCTGCCAGCAATCAAGGAAGAAGAGGAGAAATAAAGATTCAGGGTTGGCTTCCTGAAGAGAAGGAGAGCGAAGGGGCTCCCCAGGGGAAGCAGCAAAGCCCAATCATCAGCACATATCCTTAGTTAGATATAGGTATACACCACATCATAACTCCAGGTTCCCTAGTATCATACCCCCCCCCCCCCCCTCAATTATGGATGCATAAGTCCCCTAGTAAGTGCCAACCACGGACTGCAGATTCCAGATCTATCAATCCAGGAAGCCCAAATAGCCTCACATTTCGAGAGGCGGTTTCGCTTGAGAGAGACCCCCCCCTTTCCAGTCTTATAACAACATCCAGTCTTGCTAGGTACTCTGCTATAACAGGAGGCAGTGGTTATATCCACTTGGCTGCCAGTATTTTACATGCCTGGTACAACATCCTATTTATTCCTATAATGATAGGCGTCTGTAGTTGATCAGATTCTGCTCCAATTAATAAGCAACCCAGATTGCTTGCCAAATTCAGAAATCAGAGATATTATAGGATCTATTGATGAGGCTAAATCTCCTACATATAGCAGCATATCATCTGCGTAGAACGAGACTCACTCCTCTATACCTCCCCTTTTAAAGCCATTTATTAGTGGTGTAGTTCTGAGCAGGCACGCAAGAGGCTTTATGGCAATGGCAAACAGAAGAGGGGACAAAGGACAGCCTTAACCTTGTCCCTTTCTCTAAGGCCAACGCTGGGGATATGCCCCCAGTGACCCGGACTCTAGCCCTGGGCTCATTATAAAGCAGTTTCACCCACTTTAGAAAAACCGAGCCAAACCCTATTTTTGTCATAACTGCCCAAAGGTACTCCCACTCGACACTATCAAAAGCCTTGGCCGCGTCAAGTGAGAGCACGGCGATACATCCCCCCTCACCTCCCCCCACTTGAATGTTAAGGAACAGGTGTCTGAGATTTAAGGATGTAGAATTCCCATAAAGCCAGATTGATCTTCATGAATAACAGTATTAATGACGCTCAATAACCTATTAGCTAGGACATTGGCTAGTACTTTAATGTCTACTGTCAACAGGGAAATAGCCCGGTAAGAATCCACCTGTGTAGGATCCTTACCAGGTTTTGGGATCACCACCATAATCACCTCTCTCATCGGGCTGGGAAGAATGCCAGTCCGAAGAGAGTCATTGAAGACATTAAGGAGATATGGGAGTAAAATGTCTTGTTTTTTCTTGTAAAATTCTCCTGGCAAGCCATCCCCACTGGGCGCCTTGTCATAAAGAAAGACCTCAACGCGATCTCAAGTTCCTCCAGCGAGATTTCCCCATCAAGCAGCTGTCTATGCTCCACAGAGAGAGTAGGCATGGATATGGCTGATAAATAATCATCTCTGTCTGTCGATCAACCATCAGCTTAGACTTATATACATCCCCAGGAGGGGCCAGATTGTGCTTTGATGACAGTAGCCAGTAAGTGACCAGCGCTCTCCCTGTCAGTAAAAAACCTCTGGGTCTTAAAAAATTGCGTATCCCCAGCTCTAACTTGCAAATGTTCCTTTAACAAACCCTGGGTTTCCTTACAACTAGTTGCATTCTCTGGTGACGGACTTTCGATATATTTAAACTCCGTGGAAAAAACTTTAGAGAGTTCCACTGTTAGGCCTCTTGCAGACAAGAGTGTGCGGATTAGGTCCGGATGCGTTGCGAATGCTTTCAGTGAAAGATGTGCGGTTTCGCGAACAAAGTCATTCAGTTTTGTCTGGTATCGCGTTCAGTTTTTATCGCGCGCGTGCAATGCAATTTAATGCATTTTTCACGCGAGTGATAAAAAACTGAATGTTTACAAACAACATCTCTTAGCAACCATCACTTGCTTGCGGATGCGATTTTCATCCAGCCCCATTTATTTCTATGGGGTCAGCGTTGCATGAAAATCACAGAATATAGAACATGCTGCGATTTTCATGATGCATCAAAACCAATGCTCATGTACACAGACGCATTAAAATGAATGGGTCCAGATTCCGAGAGGATGCAATGCTTTCGCATTACGCATTGCACCCGCATGGAATACTCGCTTGTGTGAAAGGGGCCTTAGAGCCCTGCTTTTGGTCTTGTGCACACTAATACTTTTGATATATAATCCTCTAACATATGCCTTCATAGCGTCCCATACCATGGGTTCAGATGCAGACCCTATATTGTGACTAAAAGAGTCTACAATGGCACTAGAAATTGCAGTACCCGTGTCCACTAGATGAAACCAGAATGGATTTAGACGCCATATGGGCCTCGGATTGTGTCCCAAATTCCCTAGATGCAGCTGTAACAGAATCGGGGAGTGATCAGAGATGCTGCGGGGAAGGTAAGTGACCTCCTGAGTTATAGCCATTACGGATGGAGATCCAATATTCTGGACACTGAGTTTTGTGAGGAAGAGCAGCATGAGTACTGCCGCTCCCCCAGGTGCATAACCCTCCATAGGTCATATAAATCAATCTCCGATAGCAACCTAGCCAGTGAGGTGGAGAGCTACCCAGGCCACAGGCAGCTGGATCAAACTTATCAAGGAACCTGTCCAAATACATATTAAAGTCACCCCACAACAAAATGGGTACATTAGGGAATTTAGCTGTGAATGCTAGAATTCTCTTCAGAAACTCACTAGAGTACGGAGGGGGAATGTACACCACCACTAATATCAGGCTAAAGTGGAATATGGCGCATTCAACACATACAAACCGTCCCTCACTATCAATACAGGTACCTCTAGCAGAAAAGGAAAGAGTTCTATGTACCAGGATACTAACTTCTTGTGCATGTGTGGAATAGGTAAAGTGGAACTCATGCGCCATCCATGCCTTATAAATCAGATGGGTTTTGTCGGGAGTAAGATGTGTTTTAGGAAGACAGAGGATTGCTGGTTGGTGTGTTTGCAAAGTGTAAAATACAGCATGTCGTTTAGAAGTCTGGCCTAATCCCCGTATATTCCAAGCAATAATCTTAAGGGTACCTATCATCAAACCATCTCCAGAAAAAAACAGCCCAGTGCCACTTACCCCAAGGGAGCCATTGCACAGCCAATGGAAAACATGCATAATGTCTTGTCTACCCCCCTCCCCAACCCACCCAACCAAACCCACTAACAAAACAGACATTTCTTCCTGCAGTAGAGGATCTGGGGTAAAAGAAATTCCTGATCCCTGAATATAGATACAGACTAATAGAGCTAGCATACGATCTGCCTCAATAGTGCTACTGATGCGTTGGGACCTGGAACAGCTCAATATTGTAACCTGCCGCGGTACAGAACAATAAAAACTAGCCAAAACAAAAGGCTGAAAGGAAGGTCATAATAAAACTCCCCCTGCCTAGTGCAACATTTATCCAACAGAGAGTCCTATTAGGAACTGGTATATAGCCAGCTAACCCATAAAGTATTGGATGCAGCTCAAATACCACACAGAGTCCACAGTGTCCTCAAGTGTTGCCACGCAGATCCTTCTCATGAGCGTCTAGCCACTGGCACGCTGCTGCTGGATTATCAAACATATGCGTCGTATCTCCCACCACCACACACAGTCTGGTGGTGTAGATCATCTAATAGGGTAGCTGTAGACCTCGTTTTTTGACATCTAGGAGGTTTGCTCTTTGTTTTTGTACCTCTGCAGAAAAATCAGGAAACGAGGATACACTATTGCCATAAGATCTGCACAGTCTCGTGCACCTCTCAAAATTGTATCCCGATCTCTAAAATGCAGAACTTTGATGAGCGCCCCTGGTGGTGGAGGGCAAAATGGTAAGCGGTAATACAGTCTCTGTCTTCCAATTTTATAAGCAAGCCATTTCTCCATAAACGTAACAGCATCAGCTCCCTCAGCGTGTTCAGGCACACCAATTATTCGGACATTATTACGTCTCAGTCTATTCTCAAAATCATCAGATTTAAATATAAGCAGTGAGACATTGTACAAACCGGATTCCAAAAAAGTTGGGACACTATACAAATCGTGAATAAAAACTGAATGCAATGATGTGGAGATGGCAAATGTCAATATTTTATTTGTAATAGAACGTAGATGACAGATCAAACGTTTAATCCGAGTAAATGTATCATTTTAAAGGAAAAATACGTTGATTCAAAATTTCATGGTGTCAACAAATCCCCAAAAAGTTGGGACAAGTAGCAATAAGAGGCTGGAAAAAGTAAATTTGAGCATAACGAAGAGCTGGAAGACCAATTAACACTAATTAGGTCAATTGGCAACATGATTGGGTATAAAAAGAGCTTCTCAGAGTGGCGGTGTAGAGGATCACCAATTCCCACAATGTTGCGCAGAAAGATAGTGGAGCAATATCAGAAAGGTGTTACCCAGCGAAAAATTGCAAAGACTTTGCATCTATCATCATCAACTGTGCATAACATCATCCGAAGATTCAGAGAATCTGGAACAATCTCTGTGCGTAAGGGTCAAGGCCGTAAAACCATACTGGATGCGCGTGGTCTCCGGGCCCTTAAACGACACTGCACCACAAACAGGAATGCTACTGTAAAGGAAATCACAGAATGGGCTCAGGAATACTTCCAGAAACCATTGTCAGTGAACACAATCCAAAGTGCCATCCTGCCGTTGCCAGCTGAAACTCTACAGTGCAAAGAAGAAGCCATTTCTAAGCAAGATCCACAAGCTCAGGCGTTTTCACTGGGCCAGGGATCATTTAAAATGGAGTGTGGCAAAATGGAAGACTGTTCTGTGGTCAGACGAGTCACGATTCAAAGTTCTTTTTGGAAATCTGGGACGCCATGTCATCCGGACCAAAGAGGACAAGGACAACCCAAGTTGATATCTACGCTCAGTTCAGAAGCCTGCATCTCTGATGGTATGGGGTTGCATTAGTGCGTGTGGCATGGGCAGCTTGCATGTCTGGAAAGGCACCATCAATGCAGAAAAATATATTCAGGTTCTAGAACAACATATGCTCCCATCCAGACGTCATCTCTTTCAGGGAAGACCCTGCATTTTTCAACAAGATAATGCCAGACCACATTCTGCATCAATCACAACATCAGGCTGCGTAGGAGAAGGATCTGGGTACTGAAATGGCCAGTCTGCAGTCCAGATCTTTCACCTATAGAGAACATTTGGCGCATCATAAAGAGGAAGGTGCAACAAAGAAGGCCCAAGACGATTGAACAGTTAGAGGCCTGTATTAGACAAGAATGGGAGAGCATTCCTATTTCTAAACTTGAGAAACTGGTCTCCTCGGTCCCCAGACGTCTGTTGAGTGTTGTAAGAAGAAGGGGAGATGCCACACAGTGGTGAAAATGGCCTTGTCCCAACTTTTTGGGGATTTGTTGACACCATGAAATTCAGACTCAACATATTTTTCCCTTAAAATGGTACATTTTCTCAGTTTAAACTTTTGTTCCGTGATTTATGTTCTATTCTGAATAAAATATTAGAAGTTGGCACCTCCACATCATTGCATTCAGTATTTATTCACGATTTGTATAGTGTCCCTACTTTTTTGTAATCCAGTTTGTATATTACATGCTAAAGGTATCTTTTTATAGGCAGTACCTAATCCTCCATTGTACTTAGTCGGCCCTCCATCTCACCAATCCGCTCCTTCACTTGCCTCATGTCTTGTCTGATAAATAAAATGTCCTCCTTGAGACCCCCATATGCGTATTCAACAAGGTAAGCGCCATATTGCATTGTGCCACCGGTGCAAAGACATCATTGATGGAGGGTTCTATCTCAGGAGCAGCCTCCATGTCCAGTACTGTATTGACCTCCGTCTCTGTGAGTGGTATGGGGCAGGAACCGACATTCCCAGTGGCGTTTTTAAATTCAGATGCCTTGTCTACCTCCAGATTTGGGGCGCTTGCTGAGAGTGTTGTGAAGGATGAGAATCCACTTTTTTAAATATGTCCTCCATCTTGTACATACAGGTGAAACTCGAAAAATTTGAATATTGTGCAAAAGTCCATTTATTTCAGTAATGCTAATTAAAAGGAATTGCATTAATGCAGCTTAAAATTAGAATTTTGTGAAAAGGTTCAATATTCTAGGCTCAAAGTGTCACACTCTAGTCAGCTAATTAATCCCTACCCGCTGAGCAAAGGGTACCTCAAAATTGTGACTTTGGGGTTTCATAAACTGTAAGCCATAATCATCCAAATTATAACAAATAAAGGCTTGAAATATCTCGCTTTGCATGTAATGAGTCTATCTTATATGTTAGTTTCACCTTTTAAGTTGCATTACTGAAAGAAATGAACTTTGCACGATATTCTTATTTTTCGAGTTTCACCTGTGGAAAGATGAATGAGCCAGCTGGCAGGAAGTCTCTGTGTATATAAATCAAATGCTCATAGCTGCAAGGCCAAGGTAGTAGCCCCCTCGCTTCCTTAGTTTGACATACAAGAGAGAGTTATACTCCTTGTTAGTTTGGAATGCCCTGCTAATGAATACTAACTTTGAGATAAGATTCTGCAGGACCTATTTAATTAGTAGAATTCTGTTCTATGATGTAGAAGTATTACCTTTTATGAATAACTAATCAAATCATTAGTTTTGCTTTCCATCCCCTTGGTGGTGTGCCAGATTTGTCTGTTATCTGTACTGTTATAAAAATGGATGTTTTTGTGGAATAAAGGAGAGTAGTTGGATAATCCGGACCGGGGCGGACAGACAGCGCTGCAAGGTAAGATACTTTATCTTACATTATATCTGTGCCTCCCTGACCGGTTGTCTGGCTTGAGGGATTGTTGAAGGAACGTACGTATAAAAGTCTTTTAAGGTTACTTTCACACTGGTGTTTTGGCTTTCCATTTGTGAGATCCGTTAAGGGCTCTCACAAGCGGTCCAAAACTGATCAGTTTTGCCCTAAAGCATTCAGAATTGAAAAGGATCTGTTCAGAATGCATCAGTTTGCCTCCGTTCCGTCTCCATTCCGCTTTGGAGGCGGACACCAAAACGCTGCTTGCAGCAATTTGGTGTCCGTCTTACGAAACTGAGCCAAATGTTTTCTATGACACAATCTGGCACAATAGAAAATAGATCCGTCCTCCATTGACTTTCAATGGTGTTCAAGACGGATACGTCTTGGCTATGTTAAAGATAATACAAACTGATCCATTCTGAACGGATGCAGACGGTTGTATTATCTGAACGGATCCGTCTGTGCAGATCCATGACGGATCCGCCCAAAACGCGAGTGTGAAAGTAGTCTTACAGTCAAGTTCATATTGATAAAGAACCTTGAAAGTTGAAAATACCTATGATTGTTGGGTTTAGTTTCTGATCATGAGTAACTTTGATTGGGATGTTTTTGGTCTGGCTTTAGGAGTCATGGTATACGTTTTGTTGTTCTTTACTGTGTTTGGAAAATTGCTGAACATTATAGAAAGGGAAATCAAAGTCCTTGGACTCCGCTGTCCGGTTTGTAGACTTGATTTCTATAATAAATCTCAGTACAGAGTACACTAGGTGAATAGTGAGGAAGCTCTGGGAAAACTAAGGAAAAATTTGTGTTACTTTCTATAGTTGTTCTGGTACACTTGAAGAGCAATGGGGAATACATTTTGTATACCTGAAGGTTATAAGACAGCCAAAACATTGATGAAGTAAAGAGGAGGTAAAGAGGGCCTGAAGAATGTGGACAGAGTGTTGGAGAAGGCAGGGATGAAGTATGGGAATCTTACCTTAGAAGTCTGGAAAAAATTCAGGAGTATGCAATGTGGTTGGATAAAGGATCATGGATGTGAAGAAGTGGTTGATATATGGATAAAAGTAGCTTGTCAGGTTGAAACTGAGGGATGGAGAGGAGAGGTAGTTGCTATAGTATTGTATGTACTGATAATTTATTTGTCTGATCAGAAAGAAGAAAAAAATTTCGGCGCTCCAGCTCTGTGACGTCAGCCAGCAAGGAGGAGATTCGGAGGACGCGGGGTGGTGCTGGGCTCCTTTCCGCTTGACTCATCTCCGGATACAGGACTCATATCAGGTCATTTGCATATGGATCAAAACTGTTTTTTAACACAATAAAAGCGCAGAGAGCTATGGGGACTGGGTATTGCAGATGTGCTAGTGGCCATCTAGCAGTCCATGTCCCCAGCTCTATTCGCAAAATCCTGGTGACAGGTTCCCTTTAAAGAAAACCTGCCAGAACCTCTTTTAGGTACTGATGTTTTTCAAGCTCTGGGAGCCCACATAGACTTTGACCCCAATGGCACTACCCGTGTAGAGGAAGTATTACGTCCCTTAATAGTGACACTGGCTCTGCCTGAGACTGAACCGTCAGAATTAACCCTTGTAGACCAGGTGGTACTGAAGGATTTATGGACAACATAAAAAACAGACATAGGGAAACTTCCCGTGTCTCTGGTCACTGTACAGTCGTGGCCAAAAGTTTTGAGAATTACATAAATATTGGAAATTGGAAAAGTTGCTGCTTAAGTTTTTATAATAGCAATTTGCATATACTCCAGAATGTTATGAAGAGTGATCAGATGAATTGCATAGTCCTTCTTTGCCATGAAAATTAACTTAATCCCCAAAAAACCTTTCCACTGCATTTCATTGCTGTCATTAAAGGACCTGCTGAGATCATTTCAGTAATCGTCTTGTTAACTCAGGTGAGAATGTTGACGAGCACAAGGCTGGAGATCATTATGCCAGGCTGATTGGGTTAAAATGGCAGACTTGACCTGTTAAAAGGAGGGTGATGCTTGAAATCATTGTTCTTCCATTGTTAACCATGGTGACCTGCAAAGAAACGCGTGCAGCCATCATTGCGTTGCATAAAAATGGCTTCACAGGCAAGGATATTGTGGCTACTAAGATTGCACCTCAATCAACAATTTATAGGATCATCAAGAACTTCAAGGAAAGAGGTTCAATTCTTGTTAAGAAGGCTTCAGGGCGTCCAAGAAAGTCCAGCAAGCGCCAGGATCGTCTCCTAAAGAGGATTCAGCTGCGGGATCGGAGTGCCACCAGTGCAGAGCTTGCTCAGGAATGGCAGCAGGCAGGTGTGAGCGCATCTGCACGCACAGTGAGGCGAAGACTTTTGGAAGATGGCCTGGTGTCAAGAAGGGCAGCAAAGAAGCCACTTCTCTCCCAAAAAACATCAGGGACAGATTGATCTTCCGCAGAAAATATGGTGAATGGACTGCTGAGGACTGGGGCAAAGTCATATTCTCCAATGAAGCCTCTTTCCGATTGTTTAGGGCATCAGGAAAAAGGCTTGTCCGGAGAAGAAAAGGTGAGCGCTACCATCAGTCCTGTGTCATGCCAACAGTAAAGCATCCTGAGACCATCCATGTGTGGGGTTGCTTCTCATCCAAAATAACAGCCATGAATAAAGAATGGTACCAAAACACCCTCCAACAGCAACTTCTTCCAACAATCCAACAACAGTTTGGTGAAGAACAATGCATTTTCCAGCACGATGGGGCACCGTGCCATAAGGCAAAAGTGATAACTAAGTGGCTCGAGGACCAAAACGTTGACATTTTGGGTCCATGGCCTGGAAACTCCCCAGATCTTAATCCCATTGAGAACTTGTGGTCAATCCTCAAGAGGTGGGTGGACAAACAAAAACCCACTAATTCTGACAAACTCCAAGAATTGATTATGAAAGAATGGGTTGCTATCAGTCAGACATTGGCCCAGAAGTTGATTGAGAGCATGCCCAGTCGAATTGCAGAGGTCCTGAAAAAGAAGGGCCAGCACTGCAAATACTGACTCTTTGCATAAATGTCATGTAATTGTCGATAAAAGCATTTGAAATGTATGAAGTGCGTGTAATTATATTTCACTATGTAATTCAAAGGAGAAACAAGAATACTGAGATAATAGCCGCACATCTAAAAAGTATCAAATTTATTTAGAACAACAGACACAACAAAGAATAGATTAAAAACATTGTATACAATGGATCCGGGCCATGTGAACTAATCATATGCACATGCCCCCCTGACTCACCACAAAACCATGAACATTCCCCCACAAGTGCAAGTAAACAGAAGATTAAAGTGCATGTAATCCATCAACAATAAAAATATTGGAGAACTATAATACTTATCATTTAGAATGACATAGTGGGGGTATGCGTGGTGGTCTGGAAACAAGCCCAACGCGTATCGCCAGGCTCTGCTGGCTTCTTCAGGGGTGCCTGTTTCTGAATAGCACATAGGTTCATATATATACACATAATAGTGGGGCGTGGAGGCGGCAACCTTCCATTCAGCTGGTCAATGGGAGGGGAAAGGAGGGAGAAAGAGAGGAGGAAGGGAACAGAGTGTATCTAATATGCGCTTTGAAATTCGCGCTTATCATTACTGCCAAATACCGGCGTGGATAACAGCCGGAAATGACATGCACCCATGTGCGCCGGCGCGTCCTGCGTTCCAGACAGCGGAAACGGCAGAACGCGCATGCTCACAAAGCACACAATGCGTGCCAAACACCGGAAGTTCTCCGGTGTAGTTTAAGTGCCATAAGCACACCCAGAAATAGGGCCCCGTGGCCAAAGAGACAAAGCGGAACACAACAAAAAAGGAAGAAGGGAAAATAAAAAGAAACAATATTACGGGAGCTGACCTAAATTAAACACACTGAATAAAAAGTGCACAATCAAGTGTGCTATGAAAAAAGGTGTAGATCGGCATAATATATAAGAGAAAAAGGAAACAACTATAAGACGCCAAATAAGGGCGGTACCGTGGTCTTATGGGACATTGATCTGTATACACGGGAAGCAAATCGACAGCTTAAGAATCAAATTTTTTATACACCTCTGCCTTCCGATCCAACCACGGTCTTTAAGAAGAAATTGGACCAGCTATTAAGGGCAGCCCGGGAGATGTTTGTAATCACCAAGAAGGAGCACCAATTTTTGGAGGTGAGTCAACCCATCATTCCAACATTTTATATGCCCCCTAAGGTCCACAAAGATCTTCAAGACCCCCCAGGGCGACCAATTGTGGTATTGGGGGTCTGTGTGAACAAGCCTGTACCTATATTGATTTCTTTCTTCAACACCTAGTCCAGGAGCTACCCTCCTATGTACGGGATTCCTTTCACCTGATTGAGATGCTGGAACACGTGTCTTTTACATCCGACGTACTATTGGTGACTTGTGACGTCGAGTCTTTGTCTACCAACATAGCGCACAAGGACAGGATTGGGGCTGTTTCCCATTTTTTGGAGAGGTCGGTCTCTGCGGAGCCAGCCCACTGCACATTCTTGGTGAGTCTCCTGCATTTTGTTTTACACCATAATTATTTTGTTTTTGATCGCAATTTTTATAGGCAGGAGTCCGGAACGGCGATGGGTGCGCGCCGCGCACCTTCGTACGCCAACCTTTTTTGGGGCTGGTGGGAGGGGGTGTGCATGTACCCGTCATCGTTTTTCCATGATTGTGCGGTGGGCTGGTTCCGTTATATCGATGACATTCAGTTTTTTTGGCAGGGTTCAAAAGAGACTAAATGAGAACTATTTGAATATTCATCTGACATACACCATCTCGGAGGTTGCAGTTGACTTCTTGGACCTAAAAATACGTAGGGAGGAAGGACGGATCACTACCTCCCTCTTTCGAAAAAGCACCGCCACTAACAGTCTGTTGCATTACGGGAGCTTTTATCCGGCGCATATGAAAAATGGAATACCGAAAGGTCAATTTCTCAGACTACGCCGTAACTGCACGCATTTGACCGATTTCAGGACAGCCTCAGAGGATCTGTCTTCACGTTTTAAGGACAGGGGCTACCCCAAGAAAATTATATCCCGTGCCTACGAGGCTGCCAAGAGCTCCGACCGAACCAAGTTATTTACCCCAAAACCCCAAATCAGGGGCGGCAAAATACATCTCATTACTCGTTACAACAATCAGTGGACAGCACTATATAAGATCTTGGAGAACCATTGGTTCCTGCTTATCCACGCCGGTATTTGGCAGTAATAATAAGCGCGTATTCAAAGCGCATATTAGATACTACTCTGTTCCCTTCCTCCTCTCTTTCTCCCTCCTTTCCCCTCCCATTGACCAGCTGAATGGAAGGTTGCCGCCTCCACGCCCCACTCTGCCGCCATGACACAGGTGATCTTGACTGTTATTAGCTACCCCCACTATGTCATTCTAAATCATAAGTATTATAGTTCTCCAATATTTTTATTGTTGATGGATTACATGCACTTTAATCTTCTGTTTACTTGTACTTGTGGGGGAATGTTCATGGTTTTGTGGTGAGTCAGGGGGGCATGTGCATATGATTGTATACAATGGATCCGGGCCATGTGAACTAATGTTTTTAATCTATTCTTTGTTGTGTCTGTTGTTCTAAATAAATTTGATACTTTTTAGATGTGCGGCTATTATCTCAGTATTCTTGTTTCTCCTTTGAATTACATTACATTGTATTTTATACCGTGTGCCGGCACTCTTGCTTTAATTCTGATGTGCCCCCGTTCTCTGGATTACATAATTATATTTTACTACATCACAGAAACAACTGAAACAAAGATCTAAAAGCAGTTTAGCAGCAAACTTTGTAAAAACTAATATTTGTGTCATTCTTAAAACTTTTGGCCACGACTGTACATCTTAAGCCAGGATGTCAGCCCCCTCAAGTGAAGCAGTACCCCCTCAGTTATGCCCAGGAGATAGCAGTGGCCAGTCAAATTGATGCTTTTCGTGTGCTGAAGACAATGAGACTTGCTGTGAGGAAACTATATCTTGTTTACTTTTCTTACATCGGAACGGGTGTAAAGCCTCAAAACAGAAGCTGTAGTTTTGTAAAAAGCAAGGTTCAGGACACTGCCTCTCCCACGGAGCTCGCCACCTAACCCCAGACAGAAAGGAGGATGTTGAAAGGATGCAAGTGCCAAAAGGAGCACAAAGGTGTGTAAATTGGCCAAGGGGAAGAAGGTGAACATCTACACGGACTCAAGGTATGCTTTTAGTATTGCACATGACTTTGGACCCATATGGGCAGCTAAAGACTTTCTAACATCAGCAGGCCAACCAATTAAAAATAAAGGGGACTTCCGGTTCCGGCGCCAACATGGTGAGACGCACCTAGTCACTCCTCTGAGAAGAAGTAATCTGCACACAACTCTTCCCCTACATACCGAAGTTAATTTCGGGACTACCGACACCAGCGCTACGGTGTCTCTGCATGGAGCGCCACGTACGAAACATAGGGAGCAGAAATAAAGCTAAAAGCCAAAATAAACTACAGAAGCCAGCAGCCCGGGAAACAGACATGGCGGGAGATGATCCCGTAACGCCAGAACATACTGGGCAGACAGAGCCCACAAGCGCTGATTGCGAAGGCTTGAGAGATGACGACAAACATATAGATTATTTAAAGAGAACCTATCACCGGGATTTTGGGTATAGAGCTGAGGACATGGGTTGCTAGATGGCCGCTAGCACATCCGCAATACCCAGTCCCCATAGCTCTGTGTGCTTTTATTGTGTAAAAAAAAACTATTTGATACATATGCAAATTAACCTGAGATGAGTCAGAGCTTGAAAATATGACTCTTCTCTGGTCACACAAGTAAGATATGACTCTTTTATGATAATTTGCATATGTATCAAATAGTTTTTTTTACACAATAAAAGCACAGGGAGCTATGGGGACTGGATATTGCGGATGTGCTAGCGGCCATCTAGCAACCCATGTCCTCAGCTCTATACCCAAAATCCCGGTGACAGGTTCCCTTTAAGGCTAGCAATAGAAGTGGCAAAAAGGATTCTTCCAGATCTCCAAGACTCACTGTCTGGCCTCATGCACACGACAGTTTATTTTCACGGTCCGCAAAAACGGGGTCCATGATCCGTGACCGTTTTTTCGTCCGTGGGTCTTCCTTGATTTTTGGAGGATCCACGGACATGAAAAAAAAATCGTTTTGGTGTCCGCCTGGCCGTGCGGAGCCAAATGGATCCGTCCTGAATTACAATGCAAGTCAATGGGGACGGATCCGTTTGACGTTGACACAATATGGTGCAATTGCAAACGGATTCGTCACCCATTGACTTTTAATGTAAAGTCAGGAGTCCCTTTATACCATCGGATCGGAGTTTTCTCCAATCCAATGGTATATTTTAACTTGAAGCGTCCCCATCACCATGGGAACGCCTCTATGTTAGAATATACTGTCGGATATGAGTTACATCGTGAAATTCAGATCCGACAGTATATTCTAACACAGAGGCGTTCCCATAGTGATGGGGACGCTTCTAGTTAGAATATACTAAAAGAACTGTGTACATGACTGCCCCCTGTTTTTAACTTATTGGTGGCCAGTGCGGCCGCCCCCCCTCCCCCCCTGTAGTTAACTCATTGGTGGCCAGTGGGACCCACCTCCCTCCCCTGTAGTTAACTCGTTGGTAGCCAGCCCCCCCTCCCTCCCCTGTAGTTAACTCGTTGGTGGCCAGTGGGCCCCCCCCTCCCTCCCCTGTAGTTAACTCGTTGGTGGCCAGTGGGCCCTCTCCCCTCACTTCCCCTCCTAATTAAAATCTCCCCCCCTATCATTGGTGGCAGTGGAGAGTACCGATCGGAGTCCCAGTTTAATCGCTGGGGCTCCGATCGGTAACCATGGCAACCGGGACGCTACTGCAGTCCCGGTTGCCATGGTTACTTAGCAATTTGTAGAAGCATCATACTTACCTGCGAGCTGCGATGTCTGTGTCCGGCCGGGAGCTCCTCCTACTGGTAAGTGACAGGTCTGTGCGGTGCATTGCCTAATGATCTGTCACTTACCAGTAGGAGGAGCTCCCGGCCGGACACAGACATCGCAGCTAGCAGGTAAGTATGATGCTTCTACAAATTGCTAAGTAACCATGGCAACTGGGACTGCAGTAGCGTCCCGGTTGCCATGGTTACCGATCAGAGCCCCAGTGATTAAACTGGGACTCCGATCGGTACTCTCCACTGCCACCAATGATAGGGGGGAGATTTTAATTAGGAGGGGGAGGGAGGGGAGAGGGCACACTGGCCACCAACGAGTTAACTACAGGGGAGGGAGGGGGGCCCACTGGCCACCAATGAGTTAACTACAGGGGAGGGAGGGGGGCTGGCCACCAACGAGTTAACTACAGGGGAGGGAGGGGGGGGCCACTGGCTACAAATTAGTTAACTACAGGGGAGGGAGGGGGGGCTGGCTACCAACGAGTTAACTACAGGGGAGGGAGCCCACTGGCTACCAACGAGTTAACTACAGGGGAGGGAGGAGGGGGGCCCACTGGCTACCAATGAGTTAACTACAGGGGAGGGAGGGGGGGGGGCCCACTGGCTACCAATGAGTTAACTACAGGGGAGGGAGGGGGGGTCTGCCCCCTGCTGCCTGGCAGCACCTGCCAGGCAGCAGGGGGCAGTCATGTACACAGTTCTTTTAGTATATTCTAACTAGAAGCGTCCCCATCACTATGGGAACGCCTCTGTGTTAGAATATACTGTCGGATCTGAGTTTTCACGAAGTGAAAACTCAGCTCTGAAAAAGCTTTTATGCAGACGGATCTTCGGATCCGTCTGTATGAAAGTAACCTATGGCAACGGATCACGAACACGGATGACAATCTTGTGTGCATCCGTGTTCTTTCACGGACCCATTGACTTGAATGGGTCCGTGAACCGTTGTCCATCAAAAAAATAGGACAGGTCATATTTTTTTGACGGACAGGATACACGGATCACGATCTCGGCTGCAAAACGGTGCATTTTCCGATTTTTCCACGGACCCATTGAAAGTCAATGGGTCCGCGAAAAAAAAAAAAAAATGGCACAACGGCCACGGATGCACACAACGGTCGTGTGCATGAGGCCTCTAATACAGTGGGGGTGACTTTGCAAGAGTTCCAACACACTGCCGCAGAGCATGGCACTAGATTAGAAGTGGTGGAACACAGAGTGCATGAAGTAGAAATCTCCTGCCACAAGCTGCAAGCCCAGCTAGATTCAGTCCTGAGAGATAACAGATTCCTGAAGGAAAAAGTAGACGATTTGGAAAATCGTTTCCGCAGAAGCAATTTGAGGATTGTTGGTCTCTCAGAGATGATCCTGACACAAGATCTTAAACGCATTTGTGAAAATGATATTCCAGCGGCTTTGGGGCTACCCAACAAATGCAAAGCGGAAAGAGCACACAGAATAGGCCCGGATTTGTGATCTGGAAAAGAGGACAAGAGTCTAAAGTCCTTAAGTGCTCTAGCCAGACGTCCTAGACCAGTAATTGTAAAATATCTGGACTTTACAGATAAAGTGGCAATCCTGAGATCTTACAAAAAACGCAAGGCAGCGTTGTAGATCAATGGTCAGAAACTACCTTTTTTTCGGAGATTACTGTCACGGCGGGGAGCGGGGAAAACCCCCCACCATGCAATGGCAGTGGCTGCAATGCCAGATAGCAGGGCACAGGGAGCTGGTCACCACCTAAAGTAACCCTGAGCTCTCCCTGGACTCCTAGCGCATGAGCCGCCTCAGATGGTAAGGGGGCTCATGCTCACGAACCTAGGACCCTACTATCCCTGTAATGCCCTAGGCCTAATGACAGGGCAGAGACCACCCATTCATCCTACACCACGGATGAAAAGGTGTCTCCAGAAGCCCAGTGGCAGACAGGAAGCAAGACCATGGGAAAAACAGTACGGCAGGCAGTGGCGTCGCCAGGGGGGGCCAGAGGGGGCCAAGGCCCCCCTACATCATGCTGTGCCCCCCATGTGCCCCCCCAACTAAAATGCCCCCCCAAGTGAGCCGCCGCCAGGCACAGGGAGATGAGCGCTTCCATTGCGCTCATCTCCTTAGTAATCTGCCTGTGCCATCAGCGGTGCAGGGGAGGGAGAGGCGTGTCCCTTCCCCTTCCTCTGATAGGCTGCAGGCACTAGGCCGGCAGCCTATCAGAGGCCGGCGCAGGCGGCGCGATGACATCATCGCGCCGCCTGAGCCATACAGCGTGGGACACAGGCCAGAAGAGGCCTGCATCGCATCGCTGACACTGAGGTAAGTATAAGTGTTTTGTTTTTTTTGTTTACAATACTGATACTGGCACATGATGGGGGGGACTTAATAATGGCACATGATGGAGGTGGGGACTTACTTAATGCTGGCACATGATGGGGGGCCTTAATACTGGCACATGATGGGGGGACCTAATACTGGCACATGATGGGGGGGCCTAATACTGGCACATGATGAGGGGGACCTAATACTGGCACATGATGGGGGGCTTAATACTGGCACATGATGGGGGGCTTAATACTGGCACATGATGGGGGCTTAATACTGGCGCATGATGGGGGGGCTTATTACTGGCACGTAATGGGGGTCTTATTACTGGCATGTAATGGGGGGGCTTATTACTCGCACGTAATGGGGGGCTTATTACTGGCACATTATTGGTGGGCACTATAGGGGCATCTACTGAGGCCACAAAGAAGAGGTGTTTTATATGGGGGGCTCTGTACAGTAGCATTTTATACTGGGACACATTATGGTGGGTACTATGGGGAAGGGGGAGAGGAGTACTATGGAGTCATCTACGGGGGCACTAAGAAGGGGTAATTTATATTTGCAAATTATGGGGGACACTGAAAGCATCTACTGGGGCATTTTATACTGGTACATTATGGGGGGCACTAGGAAGAAGGGGGAGAGGAGCACTATGGGGGCATTTACTGGGGGCACTATATAGGGGTATTTTATACTGGCACATTATGGGGGACATTAGCTCAACTGGGGGCATATGGGGGTATTTTTTGCATTGTCACATTATAAGGAGAATTATTTCTACTGGGGGGCATTATGGTGGGCTTTATTACTCCCCCATGGTATGACCCCCTAGTAGCAGCACCAGCCTCTCCCTGCTCTGCTATCCCTCTGCCCCTTCTCCAAATCCCCCGGCCAAAGTGTGGAAGTGGCGTCCGAGACCCCCAAGGGCCAAGCCAAGTAACTGTAAGTGTTCATGTGAAATATGTCTGTTATAGACATATAGCCTACACTGTGCCCCACAATATTCTGTATACCTCTACACTGTGCCCCACAATATACAGTATACCACTACACTGTGCCACACAATATACAGTATACCGCTACACTGTGCCACACAATATACAGTATACCGCTACACTGTGCCCCACAATATACAGTATACCTCTACACTGTGCCACACAATATACAGTATACCTCTACACTGTGCCCCACAATATACAGTATACCTCTACACTGTGCCACACAATATACAGTATACCTCTACACTGTGCCACACAATATACAGTATACCTCTACACTGTGCCACACAATATACAGTATACCTCTACACTGTGCACACAATATACAGTATACCTCTACACTGTGCACACAATATATAGTATACCTTTACACTGTGCCACACAATATACAGTATACCTCTACACTGTGCACACAATATACAGTATACCTCGACACTGTGCCCACAATATACAGTATACCTATACACTGTACCCCACAATATACAGTATACCTCTACACTGTGCCACACAATATACAGTATACCTCTACACTGTGCCCCACAATATACAGTATACCTCTATACTGTGCCCCACAATATATAGTATACCTCTATACTGTGCCCCACAATGTACAGTATACCTCTACACTGTGCCCCACAATGTACAGTATACCTCTACACTGTGCCACACAATGTACAGTATACCTCTACACTGTGCCACACAGTATACCTCTACACTGTGCCACACAGTATACCTCTACACCGTGCCACACAGTATACCTCTACACTGTGCCACACAGTATACCTCTACACTGTGCCACACAGTATACCTCTACACTGTGCCACACAGTATACAGTATACCGCTACACTGTGCCACACAATATACAGTATACCTCTACACTGTGTAGTCTGTTCCATAAGCACCCTTGTTCTGTGGCGGCGGACAGAAAATAATCTGGAAGTGCCCCTCCCGAGTCCAGGCTCTGGATCCGCCACTGGTCTGGACCACTCCCAGGAGTGTACATTTCTTCTAAACTGTAATCCGTATCCTCTGACCTGCAGAAATCAGCACTCGCTCAATAACAACTAACAGGCAGTACCTAAAGGCTGTAGCCTGACCCTGTTACCGAAGCTAGCCGAGTGGTGTAAGGTTAAGGTACTAGTAGAGATGAGCGGCCGCTTAATCCTGATTTAAAGTTAAAGTTACTGCAGGATATGGATTACAGTTTAGAAATTTCAAATGTACACTCCTGTGAGAGGCAGGGAGGGAGATCTGTGGATGACACTGTTATGGAGGGGGAAATGGGGATGACACTGTCATGGGGTGGATCTGTGGATGACACATATAGCATAAGATGCTATACACGGTATGTGGCATCCACAGATCCCCCCCATAGCAGTGTCATCCACAGATCCCCCTCTCTATAAAAGTGTCATCCACAGACAGCTGGACTTTTCTTCCCTGTTGCGGTTTTAGGTATTGGGTAAAGTATCGCAGCATTTCTAAGCGTACTTGTGTAAATGTATCGTTGTTATAGCTGCCCCCCCTACTTTTGTCCTGGCCCCCAGTGTGCCCCCCCAAAATTTGGAAACTAGAGACGCCACTGACGGCAGGTAAGTTACACAGCAACATAACTATGCTATCCACACTTACCTGCCGTAGCCAAGATGGAATGCGGATCCAGGCTGGGAAACCCACAGTCTTGTCTTCGCTTAAACCCCTCCGGGAAAGCACACCCCTTTCAGAGCCAAGACACACCAGAAAACCTCCATACACCAACCACACCAATACAACATACACCAGGTGGGGGAGGAAAACAGAGACACACCGGAGGGGACACACAGCCAGGGCAAGGAAACAATATAATAAATAAGGGTGACTCACACAGACACAAAGACATACCGCCAGGGAGCAGAGCTCCTACACAGGCAGACAACAAAATAAGACTGACCACAGGCTCCAACACACCATCATATGAAGAGGCCTGAGGTCACACCCACCACACCTAGCAGACACACCTAAATTAACCCCGTGACAACCAAAACGGGGAAAGCACCAAATAAAGGAAAGTGTACGTGCAAACAGAAAACGACACGTTGCCCCCGGCAACCAATCTGCACGCAACAGCGTCACGGTCAAACATAAATTGGCTATGACAATTACTCTGTAGAGGTACAAAGAAAACTAAGAGCGTTCTCCGCAATCTGCTCAGCGCTTTATGAGAATCACATTAGATTTGCGCTATTATATCCAGCTATTTTGAAGATTTGTCAAGAAGATGGCACAGTAACCACCTTTACATCGGCACAAGAAGCCAAAGACAACTTGGGGATTCAAATTCCACACCCGCCATACCGAGGACCTTCCAGGTTCGAAAAATCATACCCATTGAGAGAAGAAGATGCAGGCAAAACAGAAACCTAATAAAGCTGGAAATAACGATCAAGTGAACTTTGCGACATCCAGCGACAGACTGCTAGATTCATTCTTTTAACCATTTGGTGAGTCTATATGTCTGAGACTGGGTATTCTAATGGCGGATATGAGAGATGTCACCTTCCACCAGAGTGGACTCATAATAACAGGTTTCTGAGGCATATAATCACTATGCGTCTGCCTGAAATAACAATGTTAATGTTATGTTAACTTACTATGTTGGGACTTTTAGTTCTGTTTATCAACATAATTGAGCATTGCAGAGGAATGACATGGAGTTAGAAGGCACTACTATTGTACCATGTTGGAAAAAATTTGGAGTTTTTGACAGTCAAGGGAAAGTGAAGCTAATTGAAGCTACACTATCACTCCTATGCTGGTTATTATTATGGTTTCTTTTTGTTTTATACCAGTTTAAACATACATGTCTAATTTTTTAAAAAGGGCAGTTGGGGTGGGCTATATTTGATGCTGTCACGATCTTATACCAGATGCTATGCTTCCTTATTTTTTAAAATAATAGGAAAGAGGTACATTGGAGCCAGGGATAAAAGTAATCGTAGAGTAAAAATATGCAAATAGTAACGTGTAATGTGAAAGGGCTAAAATCCCCCAAAAGAGAATGAAAGTTCTCTGACATTTGAATCGACTAAAGGCAGATGTGGCCCTACTTCAGGAAACAGATCTGCGCGAAGCAGAAGGCACTAGATTACAAAAGCTATGGGTGGGAGAGGTGTTCAGTTCTCCATCTGTTCATTCAAAATCAGGGGTCATAACACTAATCCGTAAGAATCTACCCTACACAGTCAGGGAAGGTTATAGAGATGGGGAGGGGAGATTGCTCCAGGTGTGTTTGGATTCTACTTGAGACGCTCTTAGTATATACAATGTATATGGTCCAAACAATGCTAATATATCTTTCTATGCAGACTTAGGGAATAGATTGCAATCTGACACTTATTCGCACCAGATAGTAGCTGGAGATATGAACGAGGTCTGTAATCATCTTGAAGATAGACACCGGGCACAAGGAAAAACCAAATAGAGACACTGCACTAACGCGTTATTGTAAGACACACTCCTTATGTGATATCTGGAGGGCTAAGAATCCAGAGGGAAGAGAATACACCCATTATTCACATGCCCACGAGTCCTGGTCTAGGTTAGGGTACTTTCACACTTGCGGCAAAACGGATCCGACAGGCTGTTCACCTTGTCGGATCCGTCCTGCGGCTATTTCACTGTGCCGCCGGACCGCCGTTCTGTCCCCATTGACTATAATGGGGATGGGGGCGGAGCTCCGGCGCAGCACGGCGGTGCACTGCGAAAGCCGCCGGACTAAAAAGCCTGACATGCAGTAATTTTAGTCCGGCGGCCTTTTGCCGTGCTGCACCAGAGCTCCGCCCCTGTCCCCATTATAGTCAATGGGGACGGAGCGGTGGTCCGGCGGCACGGCGAAATAGCCGTAGGACGGATCAGACATGGTGAACAGCCTGTCGGATCCGTCCTGCCGCAAGTGTGAAAGTACCCTTAGATTATTTTCTACTATCATCCACGTTACAAATCAGGGCAAGGTCAATCTCCATAGAAGACCTGGTGATCTCCGATCATTCGCCAGTCCTCCTCTAATTATCCGACACAATCCCCAGGGAAACTGATTACATCTGGAGATTTCCCTCAGCCTTGATAGGTAATGAGGAATTTGAATCTTCTTTGCTAACCTGGTGGGAGGAATATATGCGCTTTAATGCCACAACTGAAGACACCCAATTACTTTGGGATACAGGCAAAGCAGTACTATGAAGGAAGATAATAGCATATGCAGCATCACTCAAAAAAAGGAACATTAGAGACTCTGAATAAGTGTAGCCATAAACTGAAAGAGGCTTATACCTTATTTCAAACACTCCCAAATATGAAACATAAAGAGGCTTGGACACAGGCGAAAACAAAATATGAAGAGTGGATAAACAAAAAAGAAGCAATGTTTCAGACGAAATTTGAGGCCCAATTATTCAAATATGGGAATAAGGCAGGGAAACTAATGGCGCGGTTAGCGACGGGACCATACCAAAACAGCCCAATACTAGCCCTGAAAGACAATAAGGGAATTACCCAAACACTACCTTCTGAAATTAGTGGGGTTTTGAAAGGTTATTATTCAGAGTTATATTCAGATCCTCCAAGATGCAAGGCAATGGCTGAGAAATGGCTCCAGAACATATCATTACCACAAATAAAACAAGAAGACTTAGAGATCTTAAATAAACCAATATCACAGGAGGAAATTATAGAAACCATAGGCCAATTATCAGCTAATAAAACCCCAGGCCCTGACTGTTTTGTGGCTGAATTTTACAAATTGATGAAAGAGAAAATAGCACCAGTTCTAGTGACCCTATCTAATGAATATATGTCAGGAAGGCAGATGTCAGAAACAGCTAGAACTGCGTATATTAAAGTACTTCCGAAACCCGGAAAAGATGCACTATTGCCTGCTTCATATAGGCCAATCTCCTTAATAAATGTGGATATAAAATTAATAGCCAAGATATTAGCGAGTAGGCTAGCTAGATTAATGCCAGACCTTCTCTCTACCACCCCAAGCAGGGTTTACACAAAATAGAGCCGCAGTAACTAACATCAGGAAGGTGTTGGCAGTATTGGATGATCTGAAAATGAAGCCTAGGACTGGCCAGTCCCCGGCCATAGTAGCTATTGATGCGGAAAAAGCTTTTGACAATGTGGCCTGGGACTGGCTAAATAGGGTTTTAGACATGGTGAGATTGGTGGGACCCTTTAGACAATATCTCTCAGCACTATATAATTCACCCTTCACACAAGTTTATACACCAGGTTATCTGTCATTCAGGTTTGCTCTACAAAAAGGAACACGTCAGGGGTGCCCTTTGTCCACTTTGTTGTTCAACCTGGCTATAGAACCATTATCCAGGGCTATAGCTGATAACAAAGACATCAGAGGGATTGCAGTGGGAAATGTAATAGGTAAGCATGCACTGTTTGAAGATGACCTTTTGGTCTTCTTGGCACATCCGCATCATGATTTATCCAAATTATTTGACCTTCTTACTAGCTTTGGATCTTTGTCGGGTTTTAAGGTCAATGTGTCAAAATGTGAAATGCTGTACTTAATTAATAATAGGTATGCTGGGATGAGGAAGGATGTTCCAGTAAAAGTAGTGAATACCTCTATTAAATATCTCAGTATCCACATTGGAAGGACACCGGAATCTCTATATCTACTCAATTATCCAGATTTAATGAAACGCATAAAAGCAGACTTGGAGAGATGGGCACATCTTCCACTTTCTTTGATGGGTAGATGCCACCTAATAAAAATTATAAGTTTTCCACAGCTTTTATATCAGTTGCAAACAATACCAGTTTTATTGAAGTACTCAGACATTAATATCTTACAGAATGCCTTTCGTCGATTCATTTGGGCGGGTAAAAAGCCGAGAATTGCCCTAAAAACACTTATGTTTAGCAAAGATGAAGGGGGGGTTGGGTTTCCCTGATATACGACACTATAATATTGTAAGTCTGATGAGATATGGCATAGATTGGATTAGAGTCTCTTCCATATTTTCTAACTTATCTTTGGAATCACAGCTGGTAAATCCTTAGAGTCTCAACACTTTATTTGCACACTAGGTACTCAGCTTTTCCATCTGCGATTAAAAAGAGTGTATTAGTTAAAGACACAGTAGCAGCTTGGAAAGTAGCCAGGAAGCTATACAGACTCCCTTTTCTATTACCAAAATATTTATCTCCATGGCGCCACCCAGAATTTCAACCAGGGTCGCTAAATAAACATTTCTTAGAATGGGAAAGAAAAGGGATAATTACAGTGAAGGACTTGTGGGATGAACAAAGTCACAGTATTACTCCTTTACTGACCTACCAACACTATATGGTCTAGGCTCAAAACATTATCTGGCCTATCATCAAATCAAGAGCTTTTTAAAAAATTGATTGCTGAACAATATGGCAGAATTTATTCAAAATGATTTTGATGAAGTGATATCACCTAGACATGGCAAACCCTCCATAGCCTCCCTTTATAGGGAAGTGAGGAAAACACTTTTCAATACCACAGGAGATACTTTTTTTAGAAGCTGGCCAGGAGGCACTAATACTAAGATAGATACAAAAGATATATTAAGGGGTTGGAAGAGTGTACAAAGAGCAGTGTCAAGTGAAACATGGAGGGAGACTCATTTTAAGCTTTTACATAAGGCAATATACGGTTTTGACGTCAAAAGCACTAATACTGTTTCCAATGGTAAAAGACTGACAGCTTGCCCTAAATGCTTGCTTTCAGGAGCAACTTTATATCATTGCATGTGGGACTGTAAAGGGATAGGTGAATTCTGGGACAAGATAGCGAAAGAGCTAAATGACAAATATAAAAACAAATCTATCCATAGAACCGGAAGAACTATTGTTTCATGCCACTAATCCTCAGACCCCTTTAGTGGCTCATGCAGTCCTATTAGCCGCAAAAAGATGTATCTTAGCACATTGGTTGTTGCCAACGATACCCTCGATAAATGAAGTCATAAATCATACAAAAAAGTGTATATTAGCAGACAAATGGGCTGCAGACAAAGAAGGAAAGAAAGCTACAAAAGGATACCACGCAAAGTGGCTCAAATTTATACTACCCAGGGATATAGCTAATGACTTAATTTAGTAATCAGGGAGAATATTATCACAGAGTACAAGAATTGTATTGTGAGATGTTACTACAGCATCTGGGGAAGGGGGGTGGGGGGACAGTAGAGAATAACAAATGTATGTGAATATTTTGCTCATTTATTTAAATGACAAAAATCTGTTTTCTGTATATGATATGTGACTAAATGTCAAATACATGGAAAACTGAATAAAAATATGTAAAAAAATAAATAAAATAAAGACTCTGTACTTGAACTTATGAACTCTCTGTTATTACCAGAGGAGGTTGCTATCATTAAGGTAAAGGCTCACACAAGATGTACAACGGTGGCAGCAAAAGGCAATGATCGAGCAGACAAGGCAGACAAATGAGCTGCACTCCAGCCACTAAATGCTGATGCCACCCCAGTGAGAGCCTTGAGACCTGAGGACATTTCTGTAAGTACATTTCAAAGAATGCTCGAACAAGCCCCTCCTAAGGAAAAAGAACTTTGGGCAAAACAAGGGGCCAAACCTGATGAGCATGGAATTTGGAGAAACAAGGACAAAATTTGTCTACCGTGCCCTCTATACCCAGCTATGGTTCAGGAGGCCCAAGGGCCTACTCACCTATCAAAAGGTGCCATGGTAAGTGTGGTTAATACAGGGTGGATTGCTCCAAGATTTTCTACAGTAGCCTCTCGATTTGTACAAGTATGTATGGTCTGTGCATTGAACAATCCCAGTCAAGTGGTGAAGACTCCAAGCAAGCACACCACCAGGCCACTTTATCCGTTCCAGAGACTTCAGATAGACTATATACAACTGGCTAAGGTAGGAGTATATGAGTTTGTCCTTGTGTGTGTTGATCTCTTTTCAGGATGGTCAGACGCCTTCCCAGTAACAAAGGCAAATGCAAAGAACACAGCAGAGAAGCTGGTCAGTGAACTGGTGTGCAGGTATGGTGTCCCTGAAGTTATTGAATCAGACAAGAGAAGTAATAAAGGGAAGTGATGCAAGTCATCCCCATTTAATATTCTGTTTGGAAGTGCCCCCAGATTAGGATTGTATTTTCCACAACAGTTGCAAATGAACTATGATAGCCTAACAAGTTACATGCGGGCCCTCACAAAGAGGCTTGAGCACACCCATAAACAAGTGTTTGCTTCCCTTCCAGATCCATATTCAGTAGAAGGAACACAGTCTGTAACCAGGTGGTTATAAAAAGACACGTAGAGAAAAGGCCTGGATCCCAGATTTGAGGGTCCTTTCCAAGTCCTGTTGACTACTCGTACAGCAGTAAAGGTTGAAGGAAAGCATAACTGAATACACGCTTCTCACTGCAAGAAAGTTCTGACGCCCAAGAATGAGGATCCTCCTGCTGATGGCTGCCCTAATCCTGGGGACAACGGCATTGTACCAACAACTGAAGGATAACTGGGACAATGCACTTATCCGGCACCACCAGGTGCTCTTTAGAGGACTCAATGACACTGACAGTAAAATTAAAGACTATTGGATCTGTACTTACAGTCCCGTGAGTTCAAGAACTCGGCCTTATCTGGCAATCCCTTTGACTTTTAAAGAACTTATTCATATGTCTTGTTGGCAGTTTGTCTCACAAAGAAGACCAGGGCCTGATGATCAAAAGTATAGCCCCACTGCAGTCCCTCTGCCCATAGCAGGGTGGGTGGAGGCTCCCTGGTGGCAAGACAAACAATAATGCAAGTAGTGTTGATTATAATAGTAGTATATGATGTGATTAAGCTTATGTTTATGTGCGCCAACAGGTCCTGTACCAAAAGGAGAAACTATCAGGATTATTGAGAGGTCTTGGGAACTGCATCAATACCTGCAAGGGAATCTGGCCTCCGGCTGGCAGTTGGACCTATCCCACCTAAAGTACCTATGCGTTGTGATGTCAGTTCCAAGATATCTCAAAATGGGGAAATTGTAAGGGGTGAGAATCCATTTTGTATAAATATGTCCTCCATCTTGTACATATGTGGAAAAATTAATGAACCAGCTGGCAGGACGTAGGGAGTCTCTGTGTATATAAATCAAATGCTCATAGCTGCAAGGCCAAGGTAGTAGACCCCTCTGACATACAAGAGAGAGTTATACTCCATGTTAGTTTGGAATGCCCTGCTAATGAATACTAACTTTGAGATAAGATTCTGCAGGACCTATTTAATTAGTAGAATTCTGTTAGTATGATGTAGAAGTATTACCTTTTATGAATAACCAATCAAATCATTAGTTTTGCTTTCCACCCCCTTGGTGGTGTGCCAGATTTGTCTGTTATCTATACTGTTATAAAAATGTATGTTTTTATGGAATAAAGGAGAGTAGTTGATTCAGCAAGTGTGTCTGTGTCAGCTCCCTCTGAGCGCTCATAAACAAAACTTCAATTTGGAATCCCGACAGTCATAGAGGTGGGGGTTTTGCCCCAACAGTGCTGAGAAGCGGGCAAACTTTTGTAGCCACGCAGCCACTTCTGACATCTTTGCAGCTTGCGTGGCACCATGTTGTTTGGCCGGCATAGCAAGGTTGCATTCCTTCCCCTCCTTTTCTTTGCACTTTTGGCGTGTCATGTTGTCGCTGGAAGGTGTTGAGTCGCAGTAGGAGCAGTTCAACACAGGCTAGTGGTAAGTTGTCCAGCAAAACAGCAGGTAAACGGATAATATGCAGGAGACTTAGCCATGAACTCCACACCATGCGTATGCTTACATGCACGGTCAAGCCACGCCCCTCTTCAAGTAACATTTTAACAATTCTAGTTTTAATTGTTTGGTTCATTCTTTCCACAGTTCCAGCAGATTGTGGATGATAAGATACATGAAACTGTTGCTGTACCCCTAAAATAGCACAAACTGCTTGCATAATGTTTCCTGTAAAATGACTTTCTCTGTCAGAAGTAATCATTTTTGGGATCTCCTAAGTACAAAATACATAATTTATCAATGCTGTAACTTTGGACAAAGCATCATCCTTTCTGACTGGTAAGAGTTCCACCCGTTTTGAAAATACATCTACCACAACGAATGCGTACCTGAGACCATGTTTACTTGTTGGTATAGGACCTATGCAATTAGTATACAGGTGAAACTTGAAAAATTTGAATATTGAGCAAAGTTCATTTATTTCAGTAATGCAACTTAAAAGGTGAAACTAACATATGAGATCGACTCTGCTATTTTGAGCCACAGGGTTATGCTAAATCTTCCCCCTTTAGCTATCTGACATCCACATCTAAGGGATATTAGCTGCCACCACTGACACCTAAAACTAGGTAACTCACAATTACCCACTTCAACCTACTACTCTCTCTAGCATTCACAGGGTTACTACACCAAAATACATAATGCTTCTGAGGTCGTAAAATCGTTTAGAACACAAGAAGGCTGTGTTATTAAATTGAAGTTTTAATATCTAGAGGACAGTGCGTACAAAAATACAGTTATCAAAATGTAAAAATACATTGCAACAAATAACAGTTTGAAAATAAAAAGGATAAAAGAAAGGGAACGTAATACGTTACAAGATGGTAGAAGTCTAGTTGTCTGGAATAAGCAGAAAAGTCGGCCAGATGATCAAACAGGTTGTCCCCCAAACAACTTGTCCTACCTTTGGGACGCACACCTATGCCGAGAACGGAGCGGGGAGAGCAGATGCTGTAGGACCCTGGGTTTCCTGGGTTCTGGCCACCGCCAAGCGCTCTCCCCATACAAGTGAATGGGAGCGCACAGCGCTTTGCATGGCCATCGCTCCCATTAATTTATATAGGGCCGACAGAAATAGCCGAGCCAGTGCTCGGATATTTTTGGCGGCCCCATAGAAATGAATGGAGGGCAGCTGCACATGTGCAGTGCGCTCTCCACTACTTTCCCCGCTCCCTACCAATTTGCCCCATTGTCTATGATAGGCCAACCCCTTTAAGAAGGACTTCAGATTCCCCTACTAGCCCCCCTGCTTCTGATGTCAGGGAGAGGCTAGTGTGTATGCTATGGGGCTTTTACAACCATGTTTTATGAGGTCAGTGCTTGACTCAGAATCTGTCCACTAAGGCTACTTTAACACTAGCGTTTTTGCTTAATCCGGCAGGATCCATCAAAAACGCTTCCGTTACTGATAATACAACCATCAGCATCCGTTATGAACGGATACGGTTGTATTATCTTTAACATAGCCAAGACGGATCCGTCATGAACTCCATTGAAAGTCAATGGGGGACAGATCTATTTTCTATTGTGTCAGAGAAAACGGATCCGTCCTCATTGACTTTCATTGTGGGTTTGCTCCGCATCCCAGGATGGAAAGCAAACCGCAGCATGCTGCGGTTTGCTCTCCGGTATGAGAACGGAACAGAATGCATTTTGGAGCACTCCGTTCTGTTCAGTTACGTTATACCCCCATTGACAATGAATGGGGACAAAACGGAAGCTTTTTTTTCCCGGTATTGAGACCCTATGACAGATCTCAATTCCCGGAAAATATTAACGCTAGTGTGAAAGTAGCCTAAGATATATTTTCTTGTGGGCATCATAGCGAGTTCATGCCACATCCAAACCATCATAATGTTCCACATATGTGCATATCAAACTTGGAGGGATTAGAGACAGTACAGGGTATGTTCTTTAATTGCCACATTTTGCAGAACCCTGATTGAGGTGATGGTAAAAGGGGAGGCCGGTGGATGGCCTAATTCCAGTCATGAGCAGCACATGGCCAAGTTATGGATTAGGTCCAGTATTTCTTTGATGAGTATTCATCTGTATGTTTTTTGATACATGACCCCTTCTGCAGGTCATGGTATCCTCTACCTGACCTTTTGAATGGTTCCACCAGGTCTAGGGGGTCTGAGGACATCTCAAATGCTAAGATAAAGTTTGGGATGGGTAATACATTTTCTGAGTGCAGTTGTTCTGCTTCCCTGGTGACATACTTTGTGTTCTGTTTTTGGGAATGAGACATTGATGACTTTATGGCCAGCCACAAGAATGTCAGGGGAGTATCTACAAATTATTTTGATATCTAAACCACTCCCCCTTTAGATATAGTATGGTATTATTGATATATTTATCAATAACACGAGCCTGTCTCTGTCGTTTCTTCCTGGCAGGATAAGACATCAGCAATGCCATATTTGCTACCTTTCTTATGCTGGATAGTGAAATCATATTGCTGCAAGGCCAGACCCTATTGCAGAAGCTTCCCATTATTACGTGCCACCCAGTGTAACCAACTAAGGGGGTTGTGATTAGTCACTACTGTAAATCAGCATTAATACAGGTAGAGCTGCAACTTCTGCAAGGTCCACACAATGGCCAAACATTCTTTCTCTAAATTGGCATAAGCCACCTCCTTCAGTAAAAGTTTCCTGCTCAAGTATATGGTTGGATGTTCCTCCCCTTCCATATTTACCTGGCTGAGCACCGCACCTAAGCTATAGGCACTGGCGTTAGTCTGCACCACAAACTTGTGGGTATAATCTGGACTTTGCAAGCTGGGATAGCTGGCAGGAGCAGATTTTAGAGCGGACAGAGAATGCTCACAGTCTGCAGTCCAATTGACTATTTGAGGCAGCTTTTTCTTAGGTCAGTTAAAGGTTTAGCAAGGGTGCTATAGTTAGGAACAAACTTCCTATAGTACCCCACAGTCCCTAAAAAGGAAATAGCCTGCTACCTAGCCTGGCACCTACCTTCCCTACTTCTGGTTTCAGTGTCACTCCATCCACTCTGTGTCTAAGGAACTGTACCTCTGTCATGACTGACACTTGTCAGGCTTGATAGTTAGATCTGAGGATTGGATTCACCTGAGCACCTGAGACAGGTGGGTCAGGTGATCCTCCTAGGATGTCATCCACTGCAAGTCACTGCAAACCCTTCAAACTACCCAAGCAGCTGGTTAACCAAGCACTGGAAAGTGGCAGGTGCATTTTTCATGCCAAAGGGCATTACTAGGTACTCATAGATCCCAAAAGGAGTGATGAAGGCAGATCTCTACTGGGCTTCTTTGGACATTGGGAAGTGTCAGTATCACCTACTCAAGTCCATAATTATTATGTACTTGGCACTGGTGAGCTGATCTAGTTACTCATCTATGCAGGGCATTGGGTATGTATCAAACATATTGTTGGCATTCAATTTCCTGTAGTCCCCACAAAAATGGGTCATCCGATCCTTCTTGGGTATAAGGACTACAGTTGAGGCCCACGCACTATGCAAGTTCTGGATCATGCCCAGACTTAACATCTCATCTATCTCTTCATATCAGCCCTTACCTCTATGAAGATGAGATAGGCTGATTGCCTTAGAGGTGGACTGTGAGCTGGGTTCTTCCAGGTTTCCCTGTAAAGGTGGATAAGAAAGGAGTAAATACCTCAGATAGTTGGGAATTATTGGCCTCCTGATAGCTGTGGGGTAAATTGGGCATCCTCAATGGATCCTTCCTGCTGCACTATGGCTACTAGGTCTAATAGGGTTTCACTCTCCCCCTCATCTGGTAAACTACAGACTCGCAGGGCACACATATCCCGCTCCACATGGGCCTTTATCATGTTAACATGAAAAACTTTCTGTTTCTTACAAACATAATCGATCATGACTACATAGTCCACATTTTTTAGGCATTGATGAATAGGATACAGGCCTTCCCATACCACCGAAAGTTTTAGAGTACTAGTCCCTATGCCACAAAACACCTTTTGACCTATTTCATAAACTCTCTCACTGGCATTTCGGTCATACCACTTTTTCTGATTAGCCTGTGCCTGGACCATGTTTTCATGTACTAGACTTGTCAGGGTTTGCATCCTCTCCTGGAATCTAAGGACATAATCAATGATTGAGACCAGTTCTCCCTCCCAGGATTCCTTTATGAGATCTAGGTGGCCCCATACTCATCTGAAAAAGTGAGAAACCAGTTGAGGCCTGGGGTACTTCTCTGTAAGCAAATAGGTGTGGGAGATAATGGTGCCAGTCTGGTTTTTGGAACTTCATAAACATCTTGAGCATCTGTTTGAGGGTCCCATTGAACCATTCACACAGACCATTAGTCTGTGGGTGGTAAGGACTGACTACAAGATGTTGCACCTGTATTTTCATACAAAGGCATTGCATTAAGTTCAACATTAAATGGGTCCCTTGATCCGTCAGCATCTGCCTGGGGAATCCTACCCATACAAATATGCTTAACAAAGCATCTGCCAACTTATCAGCTTTGGTTGAAGATAGTGCTACAGCTTCTGGGTACCCTGTAGCATAATCCACTACTGTTAGGATGAAACGCTTTCCTGAGCTGCTGGATATGGCCAAGGGCCCTATAATATTCACAGCAGTCCTCTAGAAAAGGTTCATCAATTATAGGGGAGCCATGGGAATAGAACTAGACTTCCGCATTCTTTGGCGCGCAATATAGGAAAAGCAGTAGTTAGTGACATAATTTCCCATACAAGTCTTTTGCCTTGCACATTCTCAGATGAATGGCTAGTAGTAGCTCATGGGCTACTTGCAGTAGCTGTTCCCTAAACTGGCAAGGCACTACCATCTGCCTGCCTTGTATCCAATCTGACTGTATACCAGTGGGAATCATCTGCTTGTATAGTTGGCCCTGGTCCCATGTTAACCTCTCTGTGTCAGACTCATCTGGGGTCTTATAAGTCAGCTCTTCATTTTTGAAATGTTGCATTGGCATGAAGAGCCTCCTGGAACATTGGCCAGTGTGTGTCAGGGTTGGCTGCTAAGACATTCTTCTGTCTGATCTCCTGTGTGGGCTGACGGCTGCCAGCTGCTGCTGTTAACACCCCTCCCCCCTTCTTCTGTAGTGAGAATAGCAGGGGTTCCAGCACTTAAAGGGAACCTGTCACCGGGATTTTGTGTATAGAGCTGAGGACATGGGTTGCTAGATGGCTACTAGCACATCCGCAATATCCAGTCCCCATAGCTCTGTGTGCTTTTATTGTGTAAAAAAAACCAATTTGATACATATGCAAATTAACCCAAGATGAGTCCTGTCCCTGACTCATCTCACGTACAGGACTCATCTCAGGTTAATTTGCATATGTATCAAATCATTTTTTTTACACAATAAAAGCACACAGAGCTATAGGGGGTGGATATTGCGGATGTGCTAGCAGCCATCTAGCAACCCATGTCCTCAGCTCTATACACAAAATCCCGGTGACAGGTTCCCTTTAAAGGCTCAGAGTGGTAAAAACTCTGACTCTGTCATAGAAAACAGATCCGTCCCCATTGACTTACATTGTGTGTCAGAATGGATCCGTTAAGCCAGATTGTCACCAAGGTAGTCAGCTGTTAGGTGCAGGAGCATCCCTCTTTCTTTCTCCAAGCTGGTTCACTCGCAAACACTGCAGTTATACATCGCTGTGGCTGTTCCTTTGCTTCATGGAGTCTGGGAGTTTACTGCAGAGAAATGGAAAACAAACAAGCGGATCCAATGTAGTTTATTTAACCCCTTCCCGACATATGACATACTACTACGTCATGGGAACCACTGCGTTCCCACAATTTGACGTAATGGTTCGTCATAGTAATCGTGAGGGCACCGGAGCGGTGCGCGCGCGATCACTGCAGGGGTCCTGCAGTCCATGGTAGCCGGGCCCCTGTTGTATCCGCCGGCATCGCTGTAAAAGCTGATGGCGGCGGATTAACCCCTTCTATGCCGCGGTCCGTGCTGACTGCGACATAGAAGGGGTTTGTGTCGGGTGAGTGATCACATCGAGTCCCCGCGCTGCTGTTGCGGAGACCCGATGCATCACAAGGCAGCCCGAGGCATCGGGAACTGCCTTATACGGGTGCCGAGGAGATCCAGCCTTAGGCTGGGTCTCCTAGGCAACCTGTTAGTGTATGACTCAGTGTCATACTCTAACAGGCAATGCATTACAATACAGATGTATTATAATGCATTGCAGAGGGGATCAGACCCCCAAAAGTGAACATCATAAATAAAGTGTTTTTAATAAAATTAATAAAGTAATAAAATTAATAAAGTAAAAAAAAAAGCCCCTTTCCCCTTATTTTATAATAAAAACCAGAAAACACACATATTGTTACGCTGAGCGCTCCGGGTCCCCTGCTGGCCTCGGAGCGCTCACAGCGTATGCCCCCAGGCAGCACTCCAGTGTGCGTCCTCGCTTTCTAGGGCGTGCGCGCGCCGGGACTCTTAGATTCAAAGGGCCAGTGCACCAGTGATTGGTGCCTGGTCCAAAGGGGTTATTAAGGGTTAAGGTTTGTGAGAGGCAGTGCTGACTTAATTAGGCTGCACCTGTGCACTGCCCATTTATTCCTTCTCCTCCCACAGCTTCCTGCCGGATCTTTGTGCCTTGTGCCTCAGAGAAAGCGTTCCACTGTGTTAGTTTGCCTTGCCTGTTGCCGAACCCGTTGCTACCGTCTACTCGCCTTAGAACCTTGCCGCCTGCCCTGACCTCTGCTACATCCGACTACGCTCTTGCCTTCTCCCTGTGTACCACGCCTAATCAGCTGCCAGAGAGGTCGAGTTGTTACTAGGGGACACGACCTGGTAGTTACCGCCGCAGCAAATCCATCCCGCCTCCATGTGCAACAAGTTCTTACTCGTCTAAGGAGAAATCACCTGTACGCTAAACTTGAAAAATGTCTTTTTGAACGGACCTCCCTGCCTTTCCTGGGATACATTATCTCAGCCCAAGGACTTCAAATGGACCCAGCCAAGCTCTCGGCGGTTCTGGATTGGCCACGCCCCTCTGGTCTCCGAGCCATACAAAGATTTCTGGGCTTTGCGAATTACTACAGGCAATTCATCCCTCACTATTCCACTCTGGTAGCTCCTATCGTGGCCCTCACAAGAAAAGGAGCTAACCCCAAATCCTGGCCTTCCCAAGCCGAGGAAGCCTTCCAGTCCCTGAAATCCGCCTTTGCCTCTGCACCCGTTCTCTCTAGACCAGATTCCACCAAGCCTTTCTCTCTTGAAGTGGATGCCTCCTTGGTGGGAGCCGGAGCTGTCCTCACCCAGAAGTCTTCCCGGGGCAAGACTTCTACTTGTGGCTTCTTTTCAAAAACATTCTCTTCCGCAGAGAGAAATTACTCCATTGGGGACAGGGAACTGCTGGCTATTAAATTGGCACTGGAGGAATGGAGACATTTACTCGAGGGCGCCACACATCCTGTGTACATCTTCACGGACCACAAGAACTTGGCTTATCTCCAGTCTGCTCAGAGATTAAATCCCCGTCAGGCTCGTTGGTCTCTGTTCTTCGCCCGCTTTAATTTCGAGATCCATTTCCGTCCGGCTTGTAAGAACATTAGGGCAGATGCTCTGTCTCGCTCCTCTGATGTGGTGGGCGACGAGTTAACACCTTGATATATTATCCCTCCAGAACGCCTTATTACAGTCGCTCCCGTGGACCTGCGCCTTCTTCCTCCTGGCAAATCCTACGTACCTCCACGTCAGCGGCTGCGAATTCTCAAGTGGGGCCACGCCTCCCCTTTTGCCGGTCATCCAGGGGTGCAAAAGTCTCTCCAACTAATCTCCCAAAGGTACTGGTGGTCTTCTCTGGAGAAAGATGTCTCGGACTTCGTCCAGGCCTGTATGATTTGCGCCCGGGATAAATCGCCTCACCAGAAACCAGCGGGTCTCCTCTTGCCTCTACCTGTTCCTGAAGTTCCCTGGTCTCACATCGCCATGGACTTTATTACAGATCTTCCCTCCTCCCATGGCAAGTCCGTTATTTGGGTCGTGGTGGATCGCTTCTCCAAGATGGCTCACTTTGTACCCCTGCCCGGTCTACCCTCTGTGCCCATGTTGGCCAAACAATTTTTCCAACACATCTTCCGTCTCCATGGCCTTCCCAAACATATTGTCTCGGATCGTGGGGTACAATTCGTCTCCAAATTCTGGAGGGCTCTATGTGCTCAACTCGGGATCAAATTGGACTTTTCTTCTTCGTACCATCCTCAGTCTAACGGCCAAGTAGAACGGGTGAACCAAATTTTGGGTGACTATCTGCGTCACTTTGTATCCTCACGCCATGATGACTGGGCTGATCTACTTCCCTGGGCGGAGTTCTCCTACAACTACAAACAATCCTCTGCCTCTAACAAGTCTCCTTTCTTTGTAGTTTTTGGCCGTCATCCTCTTCCACCTCTGCCACAGTCTCCCACTCCTTCTTCTGTACCTGCCGTTGACAGTCTTGTACAGGATTTTTCCTCCATCTGGCGAGAAACCCACGCCGCTCTCCTCAAGGCTTCCACCCGTATGAAGGTTCAAGCTGACAAGAGACGCAGATCTCCTCCGGAATTTTGCCCGGGTGACAAGGTGTGGCTCTCCTCTAAGTACATCCGATTTAGGGTCCCAAGTTACAAGTTGGGCCCTCGTTTCCTGGGACCCTATAAAATCAAGAGTCGTATCAATCAAGTTTCTTATCAGCTCCATCTTCCTCCCTCCCTCCGAATCCATAACTCCTTCCATGTCTCCCTTCTTAAACCTGCTGTCTTTAACCGTTTTTCTCCCAAGCTTGTTTCTCCCACCCCTGTCGCCGGTACCTCCGATATATTCTCTGTCAAGGAGATCTTGGCGACCAAGATCTCCCGGGGAAAAGATTTTTTTGGGTCGACTGGGAGGGCTGCGGTCCTGAGGAGAGGTCATGGGAGCCGGAGGAGAACATCCTGGACCGCAGTCTCATCCGCAAGTTCTTCGGTACCAAAAAGGGAGGGAGACCAAAGGGGGGGGGGTACTGTTACACTGAGCGCTCCGGGTCCCCTGCTGGCCTCGGAGTGCTCACAGCGTATGCCCCCAGGCAGCACTCCAGTGTCTCGGCGTGTGCATCCTCGCTCTCTAGGGCGCGCGCGCGCAGGGACTCTTAGATTCAAAGGGCCAGTGCACCAGTGATTGGTGCCTGGTCCAAAGGGGTTATTAAGGGTTAAGGTTTGTGAGAGGCAGTGCTGACTTAATTAGGCTGCACCTGTGCACTGCCCATTTATACCTTCTCCTCCCACAGCTTCCTGCCGGATCTTTGTGCCTTGTGCCTCAGAGAAAGCGTTCCACTGTGTTAGTTTGCCTTGCCTGTTGCCGAACCCGTTGCTACTGTCTACTCACCTTAGAACCTTGCCGCCTGCCCTGACCTCTGCTACGTCCGACTACGCTCTTGCCTTCTCCCTGTGTACCACGCCTAATCAGCTGCCAGAGAGGTCGAGTTGTTACTAGGGGACACGACCTGGTAGTTACCGCCGCAGCAAATCCATCCCGCCTTGCGGCGGGCTCTGGTGAAGACCAGTAACTGCTTAGAACCGGTCCTTTAGTACAACCCGCTCCATCGCCTCTCTGGTCCAGAGGATCCACTACCTGTCCTGCCGGTACGTGACACATATTAGGTATCGCTGCGTCCGTATTGACCGGCTCTATAAATATATCACATGATTAGGGATGAAACGGTTATTCGAATAACTCGATTAAATCGAGTCAAAAAATTCATCGATGCAGTTTCCCTGCATCGAGTAATCGTTTACATAACGTGATCACCTAGCGGGAGTGAAATTAAGCGTCTCACTCACCACTTCCGTGTCCTCCGGAGGCCAGAGAGGCAGGACTGAGCCGGCCGGCACAGAGGAGGAGGGAGGAGGGAGTCTCTCCCTCCCCACTGTGCGCGGCTGCCGCTGAAGACCAATGAGGACAGAGTAGGAGGAGGAGGAGGGGAGGGACTGTGGCCACTGCGCCACCAATGAATGTGCCGGCCATATCCCACAGGGTCCACCTCCTTCCCCCCCATCATTGGTGGCAGTGTCAGTTCCGATCGGAGCCCCAGCAGTGTAATGCTGGGGCTCTGATCGGTTACCATGGCAGCCAGGACGCTACTGAAGTCCTGGCTGCCATGGTATGTTAGTGAGCAGAGAGCAGCGCATTATACTCACGTGCGCTGTGGCCGCCGGTCGCTCCTTCTTCTGTCTGTGCGGCGGATTGCTAATGCTTACAGCATTAGCAATGCGCCGCACAGACCTATGAGAAGGAGCGACCGGCGGCCACAGCGCACGTGAGTATAATGCGCTGCTCTCTGCTCACTAACATACCATGGCAGCCAGGACTTCAGTAGCATAACTCCTGGCTGCCATGGTAACCGATCGGAGCCCCAGCATTACACTGCTGGGGCTCCGATCGGAACTGACACTGCCACCAATGATGGGGGGGGGGGAGGGGGACCCTGTGGCCACTGCCACCAATGATTAATACTGGGGAGGGAGGGGGGGTTGCATTACCAGAGGGGGCAGGCAGATCAGAGGCTGGTGGGAGGCAGATCAGAGGCTGGGGGGAGGGGGGGAGGCAGATCAGAGGCTGGGGGCAGGCAGATCAGAGGCTGGGGGCAGGCAGATCAGAGGCTGGGGGGAGGGGGGAGGCAGATCAGAGGCTGGGGGGAGGGGGGGAGGCAGATCAGAGGCTGGGGGCAGGCAGATCAGAGGCTGGGGGCAGGCAGATCAGAGGCTGGGGGCAGGCAGATCAGAGGCTGGGGGAGGCAGATCAGAGGCTGGGGGCAGGCAGATCAGAGGCTGGGGGAGGCAGATCAGAGGCTGGGGGAGGCAGATCAGAGGCTGGGGGGAGGCAGATCAGAGGCTGGGGGCAGGCAGATCAGAGGCTGGGGCAGGCAGATCAGAGGCTGGGGCAGGCAGATCAGAGGCTGGGGGGAGGCAGATCAGAGGCTGGGGGGAGGCAGATCAGAGGCTGGGGGGAGGCAGATCAGAGGCTGGGGGGAGGCAGATGGAGAGAGAGTGGTTAATGGAGGCTGCAGGCACCACCTTGGCATGTATAAAGTTATTGGTTTATAGAGGGGTTAATGAAGGCACCTCCAAGGTGCTTTCATTAACCTCTTCAAACCAATAACTTTATACATGCCTAATGCCAAGGTGCTTCCATTAACCCCTCCAAACCCAATGGGTAATGTAATATTCGTTTACTGCAGCCCTACACATGATCCACCCTGTCCGATTAACACCATACATTTTTTTAAATAATAACGTTGTAAAAAAAAAGCCATTTTTATCACCTTACATCACAAAAAGTGCAACACCAAGCCATCAAAAAGGTGTATGTCCCACAAAATGGTATCAATAAAACAGTCACCTCATCCTGCAAAACTTTAACCCCTACCTAAGACAATCGCCCCCAAAAAAATATATAGCTCTCAGAACATGGAGACACTAAAACATAATTTTTTGGGGGGTTCAAAACTGCTATTATTGTGCTAAAGTGAAAAAAATAAAAAAAGTATACATATTAGGTATCGTCACGTCCGTAACAACCAGCTCTATAAAAATATCACATGACCTAACCACTCAGGTGAACACCGTAAAAAAAAAAAAGGCATATGCCCCCCCAAAATAGTACCAATTAGACCGTCACCTCATCCCGCAAAAAATAAGACCCTACCTAAGAGAATTGGTCAAAAAATATAAAAGCTATGGCTCTCAGACTATGGATACACTAAAATATCATTATTTTGGTTTATGCTATTATTGTGTAAAACTTAAATAAATAAGAAAAAGTAGACATATTAGGTATTGCCATGTTCGTTACGATCTGCTCTATCAAAAAGTCACATGACCTAATATCTCAGGTAAACGCTGTAAAAATTAGAAATAAAACGGTGCCAAAACATACATTTTTACCTTGCCTCACAAAAAACTTAATATAGAGCAATTAAGGGTACTTTCACACTAGCGTTTTTTCTTTTCCAGCATAGAGTTCCGTCCTATACCGGAAAATAACTGATCAGTTTCATCCCCATGCATTCTGAATGGAGAGTAATCCGTTCAGGATGCATCAGGATGTCTTCAGTTCAGTCGTTTTGACTGATCAGGCAAAAGATAAAACCGTAGCATGCTACGGTTTTATCTCTAGTGAAAAAAACCGAAGACTTGCCTGAATGCCGGAACCGGCATTTTTTCCCATAGGAATGTATTAGTGCCGGATCCGGCATTCAAAATACCGGAATATCGGATCCGACCTTCCGGCCTGCGCAGACCGGTAAAAATGTGAAAAAGGATACAAGACAGATCCGTCTGTCTGCATGACAAGCGGAGAGACGGATCCGTTCTTGCAATGCATTTGTGAGACGGATTCGCATCCGGATCCGTCTCACAAATGCTTTCCGTCACGGCAGATCGGCGGATCCGGCGGCCAGAACTGCTGACGGAACTGCCCGCCGGATCACACTGCCGCAAGTGTGAAAGTAACCTAAAAATCATATGTACCCCAAAATAGTACCAATACAACTGGCACCTTATCCTGTAGTTTCCAAAATGGTCACTTTTTTGAGTTTCTTTTTTTTATCAATTGTCTTTTTATTGACGATATTTGCAAGAATAGACATGTACATACAAAAAAGTATGACTTTGGAGTACAGTATTCACGGTACAAAGATACAACTAAGGGCATTGAGCGAAAGATAGCATATGTCACATTTTTATGTACAGTATATAGGTCATTACAGTGAATAAGTCTGAGAAAATACAGATACAATAGTCATGAATGGGCAGGACTGTAATAAGAGCCCAGAGGTTACTAAAATAACAGAGTATCTATTTTTGCGTTAACTGTGGAGAGTCATATACACACTTGACACAGTAGGGTTAGGATGGGTGGGGTAAGGCGGAGACTCAATCAGTCTGAGACATCAAACACCATGTCCCATTGCTTCCAAACTCTGTCAAATTTATCCACCGAGGCACGCAATGTAGCCGACATATGTTCAAGGTGTCTGACTTCTAATACACTATTGATGAGTTCAGCCCGTGACGGGCAATCTGTCCTTTTCCAAAATCTGGCTAGTAAACGTCTAGCCGCAGTCAAAATATATAACATTAACTTCAATAGGTGTTTCTTCAAAGGTATGTGTGGGATATTCAGCAAATACATGTAGGGGTCTAAGGGGAACCTTACTTCAAACAAGCTGTATAGTACTTCTTGTACCATGACCCAGAAAGGGGTTATAATCTGGCATTCCCAGAAGATATGAATATGTGAACCCTCTTCCATGCTACATCTCCAACAGCGATCCGAAATATCAGGATTAAACTTATGCAATAATCATGGAGTGTGGTACCAGAACATCATTATTTTGTAAGTGTTCTCTCTGTGAGTAACACAGGTTGATGTCATCGCAGCTCTCTGCCAAATTATTTTCCAATCATCCACTGAAATAGAACGGTGCAAGAGCGATTCCCATTTAGACATGTATGAATGACGGATAGATGCAGGAGAGGCCGGGGACGAGAGCAGCACGTATATTTCAGATATAAGACCCTTGGTTGACTCCGAAAGCTTACACATCTTCTCAAAAGACGTGGGGATAGATATTTGTTTCGAGTGAAACAGAGTAGTAAACAAATGCTGGATTTGCAAGTACTGATACCTAGTAGCCTCCGGAAGCGACCTAGAGCTTCTAAGTTCGTCGAATGAAAGTAGTTGTAGCGTTCTATAATCAATTAGATCTGCAAACCTAAACATTTTCTTGGAAAACCAAGGTTTAAAAAAGGAGACTTGTGACCCAGCACTGAAGAGCGGTGTAAACAGAAAGGATGTCATGGAGGACTTCTCAGAAATTAGAGAGAAACGGTGTTTACAATATTGCCATATTTTGTATGTATGTAGCATTGGTCCTAACAATTCTGGTAATTGGACTTGGGGGATTGGGGACCACAACAAAGAGTTAGGATGTATTGGGGCAATCCACAATTTTTCAATTTCCATCCACCTGGAGTAAGCATAGAGTCTAGACCACGCCGGTAACCGTCTAAGATGGGTGGCCCAATAATATTTGGCGATTTCTGGAACTGCCAATCCCCCCTGAGATTTCAGGGCCATAAGGGTACTACTAGATATCCTATGTCTCTTTCCATTCCATATGAATTTAAATATACCGGCCTGCAATGCTCGTAGTTCCGTCCTTGGTACATGTACCGGGAGGGTCTCAAATAAGTAGAGTCATTTTGGCAAAATGGACATTTTAACTGCCGCTATGCGGCCGAACATGGATATGGGAAGAGACATCCACTTAGTCATCTGACGCCTAAGTTCTTGAAAAAGGGCGGGGAAATTATGGGACTATATAGAAGAATATGTTGCCGTCAGGTTCACACCTAAATAGCGCAAGGCAGTAGCTTGCCAGCGAAAATGATAGTTAGACCGAAGCGGGGTTAGGACGTCTGCCGGCAAATTCAAGGGAAGGGCTTCTGTTTTCGTGGAATTAATTTTATATCCGGAGAGGCGACTATATAGTGTTAACAAACCAAATAAGTTAGGTAAAGTAATATGCAGGTCAGATAAAGTAAGTAGAACATCATCCGCGAATAATGATATTTTATATTCAACTTGGTTAACTACGATTCCATGAATGTCCGGGTGGGACCTAATTGCTGCAGCTAAGGGCTCAATGCAAAGCACAAACAAAAGAGGGGAGAGCGGACATCCCTGTCTAGTGCCGTTTTTAATCGAGAAGGGAGCTGAGTTTGCATATGGTAATTTAATTGTCGCTGTAGGGTGGCTATATAATGAATGAAGGGCTGAGAGAAAGGGACCAGAGAATCCAAAAGCCTGCAGAGTGGAAAACATGAACGGCCAGCTTAAGCGATCAAACGCTTTTTCAGCGTCCAGGCTCAATAGTAATGCCTGACGATGCTGCCTATTGGCAATATCTATCAGGTTGATAAGCCTCCTCGTGTTATCTCCACCCTGACGGCCTCTCACAAAGCCAATCTGAGTGTACCAATTGCGGGAGCCAATACGCCAACCGATCTGCCAACAGCTTGGTGAATATTTTTAGATCAGAGTTTAAAGGAGCAATAGGGCGGTAATTTGTGCAATCTAGGGGGTCTCTTCCTGGTTTCGGAATAAGAGTAATATGGGAATGGAGCATGGTTTCCGGTATAGCTGTGCCTTGTAAGAATGAGTTAAAAAGCGTACACAGATGGGGTACGAGAAGAGATGAGAATGTCTTGTAGTAAGAATAGGGTATACCATCCGGCCCAGGTGATTTGCCATTAGGTAACTGGGAGATTACTCCTTGGATTTCCTCAGCCGTGATCTGGGCATTAAGCGCAGACCCTGCTTCTGACGACAGCTTGGGTAGACTACCCTGAGCCAAGAAAGAGTCAAATAGTGTCTTGCGATCTACTGGGTCGGAGGGTGTCTGTGGTGTAAGGGAGTATAAAGAAGCATAGTATTTCTGAAATTGGTCGAGTATCGTTTTGGGGTCATACACCATGCCTCCACTGCTCGTTCTCAGTGCCATTGGGGCAGTAGTCACGGTGGACTCCCGCAATTGACGGGCCAAAATAGTGTGTGATTTATTCCCCCACATATAAAACCGTTGCCGCGAATACAATAGGAGTTTACCGTTTTTTTCAAAAGCCATTTCACGTAATCGAACACGAAGGAGTACTATACGCCGTAATAAGTGACAGGAACGATGAGACCCCAGACGAGCTTCTAACAGTTTTAACTGGGCGAGGGTGTTTTTATAGCGTAGATTATAATCTCTTTTCAATCTAGTGCTTACACTAATATACTTGCCTCTGAAAACAGCTTTATGTGCCTCCCACAGTATAGCTATGGATGGGGCTGAGGGTTGATTGAAGGCAAAATATTCCTCCAAGGAACTACCTAACTCCTGTCTAGTCGGTAATTTAGTTAGTAAAGATTCATTAAGCCGCCAGTGGCATACCCGAGGACGAGCACCCCCTGGATTAAACGTGACAGAGATTGGCGCGTGGTCTGACCACGTGATATTCCCTAACTCAGCATCTGTTAACATCCTAAGGGCGGGTGTATTCCCAAAGAAATACAAACCGGATTCCCAAAAAGTTGGGACACTAAACAAATTGTGAATAAAAACTGAATGCAATGATGTGGAGATGGCAAATGTCAATATTTTATTTGTAATAGAACGTAGATGACAGATCAAACATTTAATCCGAGTAAATGTATCATTTTAAAGGAAAAATATGTTGATTCAAATTTTCACGATGTCAACAAATCCCCAAAAAGTTGGGACATGTAGCAATAAGAGGCTGGAAAAAGTAAATTTGAGCATAACGAAGAGCTGGAAGACCAATTAACACTAATTAGGTCAATTGGAAACATGATTGGGTATAAAGAGCTTCTCAGAGTGGCAGTGTCTCTCAGAAGCCAAGATGGGTAGAGGATCACCAATTCCCACAATGTTGCGCAGAAAGATAGAGGAGCAATATCAGAAAGGTGTTACCCAGCGAAAAATTGCAAAGACTTTGCATCTATCATCATCAACTGTGCATAACATCATCTGAAGATTCAGAGAATCTGGAACAATCTCTGTGCGTAAGGGTCAAGGCTGTAAAACCATACTGGATGCCCGTGATCTCCGGGCCCTTAAACGACACTGCACCACAAACAGGAATGCTACTGTAAACGAAATCACAGAATGGGCTCAGAAATACTTCCAGAAACCATTGTCAATGAACACAATCCACCGTGCCATCCGCCGTTGCCAGCTGAAACTCTACAGTGCAAAGAAGAAGCCATTTCTAAGCAAGATCCACAAGCTCAGGCGTTTTCACTGGGCCAGGGATCATTTAAAATGGAGTGTGGCAAAATGGAAGACTGTTCTGTGGTCAGACGAGTCACGATTCGAAGTTCTTTTTGGAAATCTGGGACGCCATGTCATCCGGACCAAAGAGGACAAGGACAACCCAAGTTGTTATCAACGCTCAGTTCAGAAGCCTGCATCTCTGATGGTATGGGGTTGCATGAGTGCGTGTGGCATGGGCAGCTTGCATGTCTGGAAAGGCACCATCAATGCAGACAAATATATTCAGGTTCTAGAACAACATATGCTCCAATCCAGACATCATCTCTTTCAGGGAAGACCCTGCATTTTTCAACAAGATAATGCCAGACCACATTCTGCATCAATCACAACATCATGGCTGCGTAGGAGAAGGATCCGGGTACTGAAATGGCCAGTCTGCAGTCCAGATCTTTCACCTATAGAGAACATTTGGCGCATCATAAGGAGGAAGGTGCAACAAAGAAGGCCCAAGATGATTGAACAGTTAGAGGCCTGTATTAGACAAGAATGGGAGAGCATTCCTATTTCTAAACTTAAGAAACTGGTCTCCTCGGTCCCCAGACGTCTGTTGAGTGTTGTAAGAAGAAGAGGAGATGCCACACAGTGGTGAAAATGGCCTTGTCCCAACTTTTTGGGGATTTGTTGACACCATGGAATTCTGATTCAACATATTTTTCCCTTAAAATGGTACATTTTCTCAGTTTAAACTTTTGTTCCGTGATTTATGTTCTATTCTGAATAAAATATTAGAAGTTGGGACCTCCACATCATTGCATTCAGTTTTTATTCACGATTTGTATAGTGTCCCAACTTTTTGGGAATCCGGTTTGTAGTCTATACGGGTATGAGTCCTGTGAGGGTGGGAATAAAATGAATATGCTTTAGCCGAAGGATTATCAACCCTCCACAGATCATACAGGGCATATTGTCTAATGAGCTGTCTAAAGAGGCATGACATTTTCCGTTGGGCTCTAGACGGCGGTGTGTTTCCGGGGGTCAGTCTATCCCAGTGTTCTGAAAATGCGGCATTAAAATCTCCGCCTACAATAAGTGCTGCTGGCATATATTCTTCTATTTCCCGAAAACCCTTTTTCAGGAATGAGATCTGTTTCGAGTTTGGGGCGTAAATATTACATAAGATGAGTGGGGTACTGTGAAGGGAGGTCTGGAGTATTATCTATCTACCGTGGTCATCAATCCGGCTGGATTCAACTTGTATAGGGCAGGTAGCAGATAAAAGAATAGCAACCCCAGCAGTTTTTGTGCCAGCACTAGCTGAATACACTCGCGGATAGGATCGAGCAGCAAACTTAAAGGAGCCCTCTCTGTCAAAATGCGTTTCCTGCAGGAAAACAACGTCTGCCTTCTGAGATTTACATTCAGTAAGAGCCAACCGTCTTTTTGCGTTAGAGTTAAGACCTTTATTGTTCAAAGAAATGCACTTAATCATGAGTGTACGTGGTATAATAATACTTGCCAATGACCAGAGAGGGATCCTTCAGTGAGCACCCTCCTCCAAATACTGAAACTCGTCTCAGTGTAGCATCATTAAGGACCCTAGGGGGAAGACACATAAGGAGAAAAGGGAAGACAAAGGACAACATATACGACAAAGAACATATTATAATAGGTATATAATTCTGAACAATGGGTGTGATCACCCAGTCAAGACTCAATATAACGTGAGCAAAAATGAAAAATAAAGCCCACGTCTGTCCCGCCTCAAAATCTAGAGTGAGGGAAAGCGAGAGGGCAACAAATAGAGTCCCGTCGGTAGGGACCTGACTGGATGCCATAACAGGCGAGGCAAGAATGATATCTCAGGGAACACCTGAGATAAGACAGGTCAAAAAGATAGAAAAACAATGCAATAAAAACAATTGCACTAACTCTAAGAGCTGCTGCTCAGAACAGTCATCTGAAGGCCTCAGAGGGGGTCAATCCCTCAAAAATAAACTTTCAAGGAGGCACGTCACGAAGGGGAGATCCAGATGCTCCCGCTAGGGATGGGGGTCGGTTTCTTTTCTGCTGGACTGTGTGCCATAATGGAACAGGAGCTGGGGGAGGGTCCGGGATCTCCCAATTATAAAGGACCGGAGTATTAAGGCCCAAAGAGGAACAAAAATGGGATAAGTCCGCGTGCGTGCGTAGAACTGAGGATTTGCCATTCTTTGTAGCAATTAAAGCAAAGGGAAAGCCCCAACGGTATGGGATTTTAAGATCTTTCAGACAGGCTAAAAGAGGTTGAAGGTTTCTCCTTTTCTGTAGGGTCAGCCAAGATAAGTCCTGGTATAGGTGGACACTTGAGCCTTTAAAAGAGATCGTACGTAAGGCACGAGCCTTGGCCATAATGGATTCTTTCAGGCGGAAGTCATGTAGGCAACAGATCACATCTCGCGGTTGTGAAGTAGTGTTTTTCGGCCGAAGCGCTCTATGAGCCCGATCAAGTTTAATGGCCAGCGGTGTTTGGGGGGCCAGAATTAGATTAAACAGTTTGTTCAATATAATGTCCAAGTCCTCATCAGATTCTAATTCCAGCAGACCCCTGACCCGTATATTATTACGGCGCCCCCTGTTGTCCAGATCTTCCAGATGGTTAGTATTCTCTTTAACAGCTTGGGATTGAGTGGCTATAATAGACTGTAGCTTAGACACATATCGTCTGGTGTCATCATGCTCTGTTTCCATTTGATCTACACGGGCGGACACTTGTTGGAAGTCCAATCGTAAAGAGAAAATTTCTGCCTTAAAGGCATCATGCACCCCAGCCACCATTACTTTAAAATCCTCTTTTGTAGGCATTTGCTGTAATGTCTGCTGCAGAAATTTCATATCTTGGAAGGCACAAGGGGAATCATCCCCATTCTCATCTCCAGAGGCTGGACGTTGGCCCCAGACATTCAGGGGGGTGCAAAGGAACAGAAGCTGCATCTGCCTCAGCATCAGGGTTATCTCCCCATTCTCGGCGGCGTGCTGGCGTAGCCGTAGGCTGTTTGGCCTGTTTGGGAGCCGCTTTGGGCGGCCTAATGGTGGCTATAAACTGGGAGCCCTGCAAGCAGCCAGGAGACTTCAGGCTCAGGCCAGGGGTATCGGTGGGCCGAAGCGGCACAAAGTCTATAGCCAGGGGGCAAAGAGAAGATTCCCCTGCGATTACGCTGCTGCGCTCACCTGCCGTGGTGGAGAAGGTGGGAGCCGCCGGCACTGCAATGGCGTCTGTGACGGACTGTTGGAGAAGGCCGCTCTGAGAAGACGGGAGCTGGGAGCCGCGGGTAAGGTAAGCATCCAGGGTTCCTTCCCCTCGTGAAGACGGGCAGGTAGTGGGCTTCTTTAGGGGTAACTTTTTCCCAATGTGACGCGCCACTGTAAGCGAATTCGGCCTGAGTTAGAAGCAGGAGCAACGGAGCTCAGGGATCACGCCGCCATCACTGTAGATGTCCAGGACACGCCCCCTTTTTTGAGTTTCTAATGTAGGGGTGCATCAGGGGGGCTTCAAATGGGACATGGCATCTAAAAACCAGTTCAGCTAAATCTGCCTTCCAAAAACCATATAGCGTTCCTTTCCTACTGCGCCCTGCCGTGTGCCCGTACAGCAGTTTACAATTACATGTGGGGTGTTTCTGTAAACCGCAGAATTAGGCTAATTAATATTGAGTTTTATTTGGCTGTTAACCCTTGCTTTGCTACTGGAAAAAATGGATTAAAATGTAAAATCTTCCAAAAAAGTGAAAATCTGAAATGTCATCTCCATTTTCCATTAATTCTTGTGGAACACCTAAAGGGTAAACAAAGTTTGTAAAATCAGTTTTTGTCATGGTCTTACCTTCTTGCTGTTCTCCTTCGTTTGACATGTGCTGGCGGCCATCTTGGTTTCTGGGTTTCTTGTAGCCTCCCACCCTGCGGCTTCTCCTTCCCACTGGGAGGAGCTGGATGCCTAGCTCATATATATAGGAGGTCTATGGCTTCAGTTCCTTGCTTGGTCCTCCTGTGTTCACATGCTTCTAAGACTGCTGCTGCTTCTGGTTCCTGATCCTGGCCTCGTCTGACTACCCCGCTGGTTCCTGATCCTGGCTTCGTCTGACTACCCTTCTGGTTCCTGATCCTGGCCTCGTCTGACTACCCCGCTGGTTCCTGATCCTGGCTTCGTCTGACTACCCTTCTGGTTCCTGACCTCTGGCTACGCAAGACCCTGCTTCGGTTTAGCCATCCGTTTGGACTTTTGCTTACAGCTTGATTTTCAATAAAGCCTTTTTATTCCCACTTATCTCTTGTTGTACGTCTGGTTCATGGTTCCATGACATTAGGACCAAGCCATGAATTCTGACAGTACAGGGCCATCCTCGCTACCTACGCTGATTGCCAGACTTGATCAGCAGGATCACCTGTTGGGTCGGTTCGCTGTGGCGTTGCAAACCCTGCTTGAACGCACGGCTCATTTCGCTTCCGTTGCCGATGGGTCGGTTGTCGCTCCTGGGCCCGCTCCTACTGCCGCTCCGGTTGTTGCGCCAGAGTCTACCCCGACACCTGTTGCTGCGCCTGCGGTGTCTCGGGGTATGACCGGTTCTGCCCCCCTTCCACAGCGCTTTGGGGGAGAGCCAACTCAGTGCCGAGGTTTCCTTAACCAGGTGGGCATTTATTTCGAGTTGCTGCCACATGCCTTTCCTACTGAGAGATCAAAGGTGGGCTTCTTGATCTCGCTGCTCTCGGACAAGGCCTTGGCCTGGGCCAGCCCTTTATGGGAGAACAACAATCCGGTGGTTGCCGAGTTTTCCGGTTTTGTTGCTTCTCTTCGGAGGGTATTCGATGTGCCGGCTCGTGCTGCCTCTGCTGCGAAGCTCCTTATGTCCATCAGACAGGGTTCACGATCCGTAGCTGAATACGCCATTGAGTTTCGTACCCTGGCAGCAGAGGTGGGCTGGAATAATGAGGCTCTGGTCGCTGCTTTCTCTCATGGTCTCTCGGATGCCTTGAAGGATGAGGTTGCAGCTAAGGACCTACCAGTGGAGCTCGAGTCTCTTATTTCTTTCCTGATTTTGATTGACACCAGACTCAGGGAGAGACCTTCCTTTAAGGAGAGCCTGCGGAGGCCTTCTAACAGATTGGCGCCTACGTTTGCTGTCCCACCCGTGCCTCCCTCTCCTCCCACGCCTCCTGGGGATGACTTGTCTGGGGGTGAACCCATGCAGCTGGGGTTTGCTCGCCTGTCCGAGGGGGAGAGGGTACTCCGGAGACGGGAGGGCCGATGCATGTACTGTGGTCTCGGTGGGCATTTTCGGTTGGCATGTCCGAACCGTCCGGGAGACGCTCGCACCTGAGATCCTGTCGGGGGCAGATCTTGGGTGGAGTCTCCTCGTCCCCGGTTTCCCGTGTTGACAAACCACTGATCACTGTTGTCCTCTCCTGGGTCGGGGGCTCGGTGACGACCCAGGCGTTGGTGGACTCTGGTGCTGGTGGTTTGTTCATTGATAGTGTGTTCGCTGCCGCCAATTCCATTCCTCTGCAGCCTCGAGGTTCCCCACTGGCTCTTGAGGCGATAGACGGCAGACCCCTTCTGCCGCCACACGTGACTCATGGGACCCTTCCAGTGGGGATAGTCATTGGTGCCGTTCACAGAGAGTCGGTCTGTCTCCAGGTGATTTCGTCTCCACACTACTCGGTGGTCTTGGGGTACCCCTGGCTCCAGAAGCATAATCCGACTTTCGATTGGAGATCGGCCGAGATCCTCTCGTGGTCACCGCAGTGTGGGGCTAGTTGCATCCATGGGCCTGTCAAGTTGCTGTGTACTTCCTCGGACTCTCTGTTGCCTCCTGAATACGAAGAGTACCGGGATGTATTCGATAAGGTGCGCGCGGTTGCCCTACCTCCGCACCGCCCATACGATTGTGCCATAGAGTTACAATCTGGTGCCGTTCCTCCTCGTGGCAAAGTCTATCCACTGTCGGTAGCGGAGAATGAGGCCATGGAGGAGTACGTGAGGGAGGCGCTTTCACGCGGACACATTCGCAAATCCTCGTCCCCGGCAGGGGCTGGATTTTTCTTTGTGAAAAAGAAGGGCGGTGAGTTGAGGCCTTGCATCGATTACAGGGGTCTCAATCGCATCACGATCAAGAACGCTTACCCGATACCCTTGATTTCCGAGCTGTTCGATCGCCTCAAAGGGGCCACGGTCTTTACCAAACTCGACCTGAGGGCGGCATATAACCTGGTAAGGATCAAGGCGGGCGATGAGTGGAAGACCGCGTTTAACACCAGGACCGGTCATTATGAATCCTTGGTTATGCCCTTTGGGTTGTGCAATGCGCCCGCAGTCTTCCAGGAATTCATCAACGATGTTTTCCGTGACCTGTTGCAGCAGTGTGTGGTGGTCTATTTGGATGACATCTTGGTATATTCTGAATCCATGGAGGCCCACATTATGGATGTCAGACGAGTGTTGCAACAGTTACGAGAGAACAGGCTGTTCGGTAAGCTTGAGAAATGCGAATTTCACCGATCCCAGGTAACCTTCTTAGGTTACATCATTTCCGCTGAGGGGTTCTCCATGGATCCTGAGAAGGTTTCGGCTGTCTTACAGTGGCCCCAGCCCAGTGGTCTCCGTGCCCTGCAGCGCTTTTTGGGCTTCGCCAATTATTATCGGAAGTTCATCAGGGACTTTTCTATGCTAGCCAAGCCTCTCACGGATCTGACCAGGAAGGGCAGTAATTTCCAGGTCTGGCCGCTCGAGGCCATCCGAGCTTTTGAGGCTCTAAAGTCCGCCTTTGTGTCGGCTCCGATTCTGTCGCATCCCAACCCTGGGTTGCCCTTTGTCCTCGAGGTGGACGCGTCTGAGACGGGAGTAGGCGCCCTTCTGTCTCAGCGTAGAACACCAGAGGGTCCTCTGCTTCCTTGTGGGTTTTACTCCCGGAAACTGTCTTCCGCGGAGTGCAACTATCAGATTGGTGACAGGGAGTTATTGGCCATCGTGCAGGCCCTTAAAGAATGGAGGCACTTGCTCGAGGGTTCGGTGGTTCCGGTTCTCATCCTGACGGACCACAAGAATCTGACCTACCTTTCTGAGGCCAAGAGATTGACACCACGTCAGGCCAGATGGGCTCTGTTCTTGTCACGTTTTAATTACGTGGTCTCCTACCTACCCGGTTCCAAGAACATCAGAGCGGATGCCTTATCACGGCAGTACTCCGAGCTGTCCAGGGAGGAGTCGATTCCGACTTCGGTCATACCTCCGAATCAGATCCTGGCGGCCATTCGCACCAGTCTGACCTCTCCCCTGGGTGAGCAGATTTTGGCGGCTCAATCTGGTGCTCCCTCTGGGAGACCCAACGGCAGATGTTTTGTGCCTGAGGAGTTGCGCACTCGGTTGTTGCGAACCTACCATAACTCCAAGGCCGCGGGGCATCCTGGAAAGAATCAGCTGTCCTGGGCTGTTTCACGTCTGTTCTGGTGGCCTTCTCTACGTTCCGACATCGCCGCATATGTAGCGGCATGCTCCGTTTGTGCCCAGAGTAAGTCCCCTCGGCACCTTCCGTTGGGCCTTTTGCAACCCATAGCCACCGGGGAGCGCCCATGGTCACACCTGGGGATGGATTTCATTGTGGACCTCCCTGCATCCCGAGGCCATACGGTCATTCTCATGATTGTGGATCGGTTTTCCAAAATGTGCCACTGTGTTCCTCTCAAGAAGTTACCCTCTGCACAAGAGTTGGCCACGATTTTCGCCAGGGAGGTCTTCCGGTTGCACGGTTTGCCCAAGGAGATTGTGTCGGATCGGGGGAGTCAGTTTGTGTCCAGGTTCTGGCGCGCCTTTTGCTCCCAGTTGGGGATTCATCTCTCTTTCTCCTCGGCCTACCACCCTCAGTCCAATGGGGCCGCAGAACGATCCAATCAGGCCTTGGAGCAATTCCTTCGTTGCTATGTCTCCGATCACCAAGACAATTGGGTTGACCTCCTGCCTTGGGCTGAGTTTGCCAGGAACACGGCGGTGAACTCTTCCTCTGGGACGTCTCCCTTCATGGCCAATTATGGGTTCCAACCTGCCGTGTTACCGGAGGTATTCTCTCCCCAGGATATTCCGGCTGTGGAGGATCACCTTTCCGTCCTACGTGCTTCTTGGGTACAGATCCAGAGGTCCCTTGAGGTCTCTGCGCAGCGCCAGAGACTCCAGGCTGATCGCAGACGAGCGCCCGCTCCTTCCTACCAGGTCGGAGACCGTGTATGGTTGTCCACCCGCAACCTCAACCTTCGAGTGCCCACTCCCAAGCTGGCGCCTCGCTTTGTTGGTCCCTTCCGAGTGCTTCGCAGGGTAAACCCGGTAGCCTATGCCCTTGCGCTTCCTCCTGGCATGCGGATCTCCAACGTGTTTCATGTCTCCCTGTTGAAGCCATTGGTGTGTAATCGTTTCACTTCCTCGGTTCCTCGGCCCCGTCCGGTCCAAGTGGGCAATCGTGAGGAATATGAGGTGAGCAATATCCTGGACTCACGCCTGGTCCGCGGTCGGTTGCAGTTTTTGGTCCATTGGCGTGGTTATGGTCCAGAGAAGCGTTCCTGGGTTCCCTCCGCAGATGTCCATGCTCCTGCTTTGCTCCGAGCCTTCCACACACGCTTCCCTCAGAAACCGTTCCTTACTCCGCGGAGGAGGGGCCCTTGAGGGGGAGGTACTGTCATGGTCTTACCTTCTTGCTGTTCTCCTTCGTTTGACATGTGCTGGCGGCCATCTTGGTTTCTGGGTTTCTTGTAGCCTCCCACCCTGCGGCTTCTCCTTCCCACTGGGAGGAGCTGGATGCCTAGCTCATATATATAGGAGGTCTGTGGCTTCAGTTCCTTGCTTGGTCCTCCTGTGTTCACATGCTTCTAAGACTGCTGCTGCTTCTGGTTCCTGATCCTGGCCTCGTCTGACTACCCCGCTGGTTCCTGATCCTGGCTTCGTCTGACTACCTTTCTGGTTCCTGATCCTGGCCTCGTCTGACTACCCCGCTGGTTCCTGATCCTGGCTTCGTCTGACTACCCTTCTGGTTCCTGACCTCTGGCTACGCAAGACCCTGCTTCGGTTTAGCCATCCGTTTGGACTTTTGCTTACAGCTTGATTTTCAATAAAGCCTTTTTATTCCCACTTATCTCTTGTTGTACGTCTGGTTCATGGTTCCATGACAGTTTTGAATACTTTAAGGGGGGTAGTTTCTAATATGGGGTCATTGTTGGGTGGTTTCTATTATGTAAGCCTCACAAAGTGACTTCAGACCTGAACTGGTCCTTAAAAAGTGGGTTTTGGAAATTTTCCGAAAAATTTCAAGATTTGCTTCCAAACTTTCAAGCCTTGTAACGTCCCCAAAAAATAAAATGTCATTTTCAAAATGATCCAAACATGAAGTAGACATATGGAGAATGTAAAGTAATTACTATTTTTGGAGGTATTACTATCTATTATAAGAGTAGAGAAATTGAAATTTGAAAATTTTTCCAAATTATTGGTAAATTTGGTATTTTTATATGAATAAAAATTATTTTTTTTACTAATTTTTACCACTGTCATGAAGTACGATATGCAAAAAATGGCCTTGGCAGGAAGGTGAAAACAGGCCTGGGTTTGAAGGGGTTAAGGCTACTTTCACACTAGCGTTTTAGTTTTCCGGTATTGATGAGTTTAGTTTTCCGGTATTGATGAGATGACTTACACAACCTGATATGCTCGCTACCTTCCAAGACGGATCTCTCCAGCTTTGCCGCCAACATCTTACAAGAATGTAAAAGAGAGTTTACTCCAGTACGCTCTGAGATAGTCCTACTCGATACAAAGGTGGACTTAAACAGGACCATGCCTCTCCGCAGCTGTTCAAACCTTGAAAGACAAAGTACAGTCCCATGATGCACAACTGCACACCTTGCAACATCATCTAGATGACATTGAAAATCGAAGCCGTCGCAATAATCTACAGATCAGAGGCCTCCCTGAGTCAATAACACAGGCGGTTCTCCTACCCACAATTATAAAAATCTTCAATGGTCTCCTGGGACGACTGCCAAGCTCCAACATCGAAATTGACAGGGCTCACAGAGCTCTGAGACCCCCCAACCCTGACCCCTTCTTTTACTACAGGACCTTTCCCGTCACACTTTGGCACAACGCGCTGCCTTGCGCCCGCTCTTGAACCTCCTCAAAGATCGCGGCATTCCTTACCGTTGGGATAACCCTTTTGCTCTACTTGCGGGTCCCAAGGAACAGGTTGTCACCCTCTGTGACCCTTTAGATCTTCCCCACTTTCTACAACACAACAACTGGACCCGCCACCGGTGGATTTGGCACCCTGGCCATCTCTCCTTCCACCTGCTCCTGCATCATCGGGACGACCCCGTCTACTACCTGTTGACGGCACTTCTAGATCTTCTGCACCGACCCCACGAGGACGACGACAAAAAAGACCAAGAAGCCTAAAACGTGGATCCCCATCCCACCTCGTCACCTGAAGAGCTTCCTGCGATACCTGTCTGGGACTACTAATGCCTTTGCACATTAGTCTCTCCCCTTTAATTACTTGATATTTGCCTATCCTCTTTACCTGTTTTCCTGCTCTCAAACAGCTGGTGATCTTAATTTTCTATCTGTAGCTGCTGGGACTGTGGTAGGCCGGCTCCTGTCTGGCTGCTACTTTTCCCCAAATAACCAGAGACTCTCCCTTGGGGTGATATAGCCCCGAGCGATAGCCTCTTTAGACCTCTTGGTCACTCTAACTACCTTATCTCTCTTCATCTGTTTTTCTCTTTCCCTTTATCCTTCTTACACTTAATCGTCTCCTTTTCGTTTTTGTCGGCCGTCCTCCCCCTCTCTCCTTGTGTTTTTTCCTCTCCCCGCAGTAATGGCGTCATTGAAGGTTGCATCATTTAACGCGAAAGGTCTTAATACTCATGGAAAATGGGACCAGGTACCATGACTTTCATCGCCAAAAGCTACATGTTTCATCGCCAAAAGCTACATCGCCAAAGCCACGTTTGTTTTCAGAAAACGCACTTTAAGGGGGGTAGCGCCCCGAATATACGACATCGGCACTACACAACCTGGCACTTTGCAAACAATTCGGTGAACAAGACAAAAGGAGTCGCCATAGCGATCCACAAGTCTTTACCTCACCAGGTGCTGGGATGTACTGTCGATCCGGAAGCAAGATACCTGATCCTTGTACTACTTATTGGGGGACAAGAACTCACCTTCCTTAACATGTACGTCCCCAATCAGAACCACACATCCTTCATCGTAGACCTAATTGACAAAATCACACCTCTGATCTGGGGGACTATAAACTTTGTGGTGACCTTAACCTGACCCTTGACCCTACACTTGACAACTCAACTTGGGTGTGCTTCCCTCACATACTCCACTATTAAAAAGGTCAAACGGGCACTACTTCAACTGCAATTACGAGACCCCTGGCGTCTCCAACACCCAGCTGACAAAGATTACACCTTTTACTCTGCCCCTCATGACTCTTATAGCCGTATTGACCACATTCTTATTCAGCAACCGGCCTTATCCTGGCTGGATTCCACACAAATAGGAAACATTTTGTGGTCAGACCATGCCCCCATATACTGCTCCCTGAATCTCCCCTTTCTTACCAGACAGTAATGGACGTGACGGTTGAATGAAACTCTTTTCTTGACACGGGGTGTGCTGCTGACCTTACAAGCTGTATAACAAACGTTTTGTCAGATCACAAAGAGGATACCACCCCGCTCCCGGTCCAATGGGAGGCCCTGAAATGTGTTTTTTGAGGTGTTCTCATTAAACATGGCTCCCGTCTCAAGAAGGAAAAAGACCATTCCCTTAAACTCGCACTGCAAAGAGTTACTTCCCGAGAATTTTCCCACAAACGAGCACTTACCCTGCAAACTCTTTATGACCTCCAGAATGCGCGTATGGAAGCCAAACACCTCTTGAAGGCATCCTATAAATGCATGATACAAATATGCAGGAGTAAATTCTATGAATATGAAAACAAAAGTGGAGGTATGTTGGCAAGAGCTCTACGGGGAAAACTAGCCTCCTCCCACATTTCCGCTGTCAAAACTTCTCAGGACCGTATGGTACACACCACCACGGACATTGCGGCAACCTTTCATTCCTTTTACTCATAGCCCTATGACTAACCCCAAACATCTTCACAACGAATGGGTAATTCCCCCAAACCCTTTCCTCTACTTCCCAAATTATCTTCACTTGACTCTTCCAGTTTGGAGACCCCGTTCACAGACACTGAACTGCAAATAGTTCTCAAGTCTCTACCAGGTGGCAAAAGTCCTGGCCCCGATGGGTTCACAGCCAGATTCTACAAGTGTTTCACTTCTGCTCTTTCTTCTATTCTGCTCCATGGCATCCCATCCATGCTGTTCTTTCACACAGGTATAGGCCCGATATTCCTGTCAATGATCCTAACACTCTACCAACACCCCACAGCTCGAGTTAAAATGAATGGTGCTCTTCCCCCCCCTTCCCAATACACAATGGGACACGACAGGGATGCCCATTATCCCCCTTGCTATACGTCTAGGTCATGGAGCACCTACTGGCCCCTATTTGTGCCACTCCAGATATCTCAGGAATAAAGATTGGATCGCATGAATATAAATGTGCGGCGTTTGCCGATGATCTCCTTCTCTACATAACTAATCCACGCATTTCTTTGCCATCTTTGCTTCGGGCGATATCTCTCTTTGGCGCTTGGTCCAATTTTAAAATTAATATGTCCAAATCAGAGGCCCTAAACGTCTCCTTACCAGATATTCTGACCTCCTCCCTTAAAGCCTCTTTTCCCTTTGCTTAGCCACCAAATGGAATAACATATCTTGGAATAAAAATTACCACTGATCTCTCACGGCTCCACAAACTAAACTTCGCACCTCTCCTCCAGACGAGATTTCTCTTGGATTGGTAGGATTAGTATTTTAAAAATGACCCTGTTACCAAAACTACTCTACCTCTTACAGACCATCGCCCTTCGCATCCCATCCACATTCTGGTCTCAACTTCGTAGATGTTTCACGCACTTTGTGTGGGCACCTGGTCGGCCGCGATTAAAACGGGAAATAATGACCCGCACTAAGGAAGCTGGAGGGGTGGGTCTCCCAGACTGTCGACTCTATTATGCTCGATTATTGGACATGACACGTACTGACACATCCAAATCCTGGGTGCAAATTGCACGGAACTCTTCACAGTGTTCCGTAACAGTCCTCCCATGGCTGGTGGGCTCTCCGCGCCCTACACCATCGCAACTGTCCTTTACCACCCACCACAGCCTTGCAATTTTAGCATCCATAGGGCGACCTACTTCACTGATTGACCCCAAAGGCCTTTTGGTACCAGTAACTGACCACCCCAGATTTCCTCCAGGATATTCATCCCGACACTTCCTCCAGGGCACGAGAACCCGCCCGTTCAGGTTCTGGCATGTTCTCTCAGGCTCCGCACTGAAAACTCTGTCCCAAATACTTGAGACCCCGACCCCATCAGCCTGTAACTCCTTTGAGTATCTGCAACTCCAGCATTTCTACTTCTCTTTGAACAAGACTCACACCCTGACCCGAAAATTCACTGAGTTTAAGCAGATGTGTGTCTCTCCCTCAGCGGTCCTTCATCCCATATCCTCTGTGTACAGGCTACTGATACACCAGCGTTCCTCGTGCCGAGCGGGATCTGGGTAACCACTATACCCCAGCTTAATGGAACAAATTCTTCCTACTATCTCATAAATCCACATTTTCTACCAAAGCTCAAGAAACAAGCTATAAAATTGTATCTAGGATCCCCATTAGGGATCTCCGAAATTTGCAAGCAGACACCATGAAGCAGACACCATGAAATTTATCTGGGCAGGAAAGAGGGCTAGGATCTCCAGGTCCACAATGTGTAGACACAAATCCCAGGGAGGTCTCTCTGTTCCTGATTTTGTCAAATATTACAAATCAGCGGGTTTAGCTCAATTGTTCTTGACACACTTAAAGCCAGATTCCTTCCCCTTATGGGTCTCTTTGGAACAAACCCTGTGTGCACCCTGGACTTGGAGATCCCTCCTCTGGAATAATATACCCCTGCCTTCAGCTATTCGTACAGCCTCACCGTTGTCACATCACTCTCTGATCCTTTGGAGATCTGTTAGATTCAAGGCAGGCCTTCAATCTAAACATTCACCACTATTTCACCTATTTGGGAACCCAGCATTTCAACATGGCCTCAGGCTGGAAACTTTTAGATGGTGGATTTCCAATAATTTCACTACCCTTTATAAATTCCTAGCTAGGGGGAAGCTTATGTCCATAACTGACTTTAAGAACAAATACAACCTACCAGAATGTGAGTCATTTAATGCATTACAGATTTTTTCGTGTCTCCAATCCCTGAAGATTAACAACACAAATGTGGAATTTACACCTTTTGAAAGATCTGTCACTTACTCACTATATAAACAAGGGTTGTTATCTAGGATGTATGGTTTTCTTAATACCCTGCCAGAGGGATTTAAACTACCATATATGTTGGAGTGGGAGGGGGATATCCAGGAAGACCTTTCAATTACAAAATGGCGTCAATGCTCACAGACTTTAAATAAGACCTCTTGGCAAGTTACATTAGCGGAAACCTCTATCAAGGTTCTCCACAGGACATATTTAGTCCCCTCTAGACTTCACCGTATCTACCCTGAGGTTTCTCCTCTTTGTTTTAGGGGATGCGGGGTGAATGGCACGGTCTTTCACATTTGGTGGTCTTGCCCACATTCTGGAGTAAGATTTGTGACTTGACCTCCTCTGTGCTAGGCTGTGCCCTTCCCAGGATACCTACCTTATGCCTTTTAGGCGATAAACTCTCTAGAATGTCTTACTCCAAATTTAAGTTATCCCAATATATGTTATTAGCAGCCAGGATTCACATTGCATATAAGTGGCGGTCAGCAGACCTTAGCTTCCAAGCAGTAATTGATAGAATCAACAAACTATTATTATACGAGAGACTGAACGCAATTCGTCAAGACACATACGAAGCCTTTGAAAAATTGTGGGGACCCTGGATGTCCTCCTCATATTCTACAGCTTCACAGCATAGCTTGACTCATTATTGAACCCAATCCTTAGAACACGTGTCACGATGCATTTACATTGTAGGGAAGTTATGTGCATCTAAATATTTCATAACATCACATTGGTCTAAATTGGCTCTTCAACACGATCTTCGTATGTTGGTTTATTTTATGTTATTTAATTTGGCTTTTTATGTTGTATTTTTTCTTTTATTTTTTATTGCATACTTATCACCACAATCCATTCGGATGTATTGAATCCTGCTATACATATAGGTCATGTTCATCGTGTGGCATCTGTTTCACGCACCATTGTATGTATTTTACGTGATATGTGCAATTACATTTATTCTGAATAAAATACTTTGAAACATAAAATTGTATCTAGATGGTATAGAGTGCCAGCGTTACACCACAAATGGTTCCCAACAGTGTCGGATTGTAGTTGGAGATGTCTTACGGAGGAGGGCACGATGATCCACGTTTGGTGGCATTGTAGCGGCTTGCGCCCTTTCTGGAACTTTGTGTAAAAACAATGAAGGAAATCATGGGCGTCCCCATTCAGAATTCCCCAGATGCGTTACTGCTGTTCGACTGTGTCCTGGATGTCCCAGCATATAAGAAATCCCTCTTAAAATATATGGTGCAAGCTGCGAATGCGGTGATTCCTAGGCATTGGAAATCCACCTCTCCTCCCTCACCTAAGGAGTGGTTTACTGAAATCGCCCTATATTAAAGATTGGAAGACCTCATCAGTATTACGCCCTCAGACACCTCACGATATGTGAAAACGTGGGGCCCCTGGGAAGCCTCAAACTTATTTCGGAATGCACAGGTCTAGACTCCCCATGGTCAATTGCAGCCTTCTTTCCATTTCTCTCCTTCCCTCTCCCTTCTCCCATTGTCTATCGTCTTATTTGTATGTCTCTTTTGCTTAGGCACACAACCGCTGTTTGCTTCCGCGTCCGTTCTGCCGATTTTAGCATTTCAGGTGCGGACCCATTCATTTCTATGGAGCCGTTGAAAATGCGGATAGTGCACTGTTTGCCATCAGCATCCGTGATCCGTGGTTCCAGTCCGTCAAAAAAATATAACCTGTCCTATTATTTCCGCGAAAAACGGTTCGTGGACCCATTCAAGTCAATGGGTCAATTTGCATGGCAGATATGTCTTAGACTTTTTTTTACATTCCTTTGTGTTTGGTGCTCCTTCAAAAATAAAGGAAGAAACACGGAAACAAAAACGGAAACAGATCACAGAACCCCATTTTGCGGAACGGAACACAACAACGGTCGTGTGCATGAGGCCTAAGTATCATGTCCACTTAGGGCATTTAACTCCATGTTGTTTCATGATACCGGGTTGTATATACCCTTTACAACTTTATAAGTACCATAACTGAAGTGTTCATGTCACATGACTTTGAAACTGTTCTAATATGTTATGTTGGAAAATCTTAATAAAACCTAAATGAGAAAAAAAATATATATATATATATATGAAAAAATAAACATATTACATATCGCCACATCCGAAAAAGTGTGAGCTATTAAAATATAAAAAAATATTTCTGCTCTGGTGAAGGCCGTAACAGAAAACAAATCAAAACCACGCAATTTGCCATTTTTAGTCACCTTGTCCCCCAAAAAATGTCACTGGATGTGAGAGGTATGTGGTGCTGTATTCTCCTATATATAGTGCTGGCTCACTACTGTGACCTGCATCTCATCGTCTCCAACTCCTTTTTTTTATTATATGCATTTTAAATTTGGCTACAATTTTTTTTTATTTGGCTCCTAAATTTTTTAGTTTAGGAGCCAATAGCTCCTGGTTATTTTTTTTAGTCTAGAGCACTGCATGTCCTCAGCTCTATACATCAAATCCCAGTGACAGGTTCCCTTTAAATCAAAAAAGAAAAACCTGGCCTGAGACCTCTTTTACACGGTCAGTATTTGTAAAGGTACCTTTACATTAGCTGATTATCATGTAAATTATCGTTAAATCGACAATCTGTAGATTTCTTGTTGGTTCGATAGATTGTGTGGGCATAATCATCATGATTGTTGGATTTAATAACGAATCCGTCTGGTTTCCGTTATGCAGAACGGAAAAAAAAGCCCTGTCCACAGGACTTTGTTTTCCGTCTTGCATAACGGAAACCAGACAGATCAGTTATGCTTGCCCATATACTTCTATTATGACAGATCAAATCGGAATGCCTCTTAAAGGTTTCCGTTTTGACTTCCGTCTTATGGATTCCGTTATAACCATGTTATAACGGAAAACAATTATGGAATCCAAAACTGTGATGTGAACAAGCCTTTACAGATTATTAATCTGTCCACAAAAGCATGCAACCGTCTGTTTTACAAATGATGGAATATGCGATCTTGCAAACTGGCGTACAAATACTGATTAAGGCCTAGTTCACACGAACGTTTTTTTTGCGAGTGTACGAGCCGTTTTTTTGTGTTCCGTACATGGCCCGTCTACGGAACCATTCATTTCAATGGTTCCGCAAAAAAAAAAACGGAATGTACTCCGTATGCATTCCGTTTCCGTATTTCCGTTTTTCCATTCCGTTGAAAGATAGAACATGTTCTATTATTGCCCGCAAATCACGTTCCGTGGCTCCATTTAAGTCAATAGGTCCGCAAAAAAAACGGAACACATACGGAAATGCATCCGTATGTCTTCCGTATCCGTTCCGTTTTGTCTGAACCATCTATTGAAAATGTTATGCCCAGCCCAATTTTTTCTATGTAATTACTGTATACTGTACATGGCATACGGAAAAACGGAACGGAAACGGAAACACAACGGAACTCAAAACCAGAACAACGGATCAGTGAAAAACGGACCGCAAAAAACTATAAAAGCCATACGTTCATTATCCCTACCGCTCAGGGTACGCTTTAACTCACCACTGTCCTACCAAGCTCTATTACTGTGGAGATCTGTCAGGTTTAAGCTGGACCTACAATCAAGAATCTCTCCACTTCTTCACCTTATTGGTAATCCCGCCTTCCCTCCAGGAATGAAAGCCTCCGATTTTAGCTGGTGGATTGGCAACAAGTATGTGACTTTACACAGATTCTTGGTCAGAGGGAAATTGATTACCCTGAATGATTTTACAGATAAATCTGCCCTCCCTAGGAGCGAATCGTTCAGGGCTAATCAAATATTCTCATTCTTCCACTCCTTAAGGATCAATAATGCGAATCTAGATTTCACTCCCTTTGAACGTTATGCTAACTTTTCTTTGTGTAGGCAAGGACTATTGTCTAGATTGTATGGAATGCTAGATCCCTCGCCGGATGGGGTTCGCCTCCCGTATATGGTGGAGTGGGAGAAGGATACACAGGTAGAATACCCTCTTTCAGATTGGTTTTTCCGTTCCCAAACCATAACCAAAAGTTCTTGGCAAACCACACTGGCAGAGACCTCTGTGAAAATTCTTCATAGAACCCATTTAGTGCCTTACAGGTTACATCACATCTATCCAGAGGTATCGCCGCTCTGCTTTAGGGGATGTGCAGAGAATGGGACAGTCTATCATATCTGGTGGACATGCCCTCATGTCCAGCTATTATGGTCCAAAGTGTGTAGATTGCTTTCTTCAGTTCTGGATTGTAATTACCAACCAACCCCCGCCTACTGTTTATTAGGGGATAAGCCGCCCTGGTTGACATTTGCCAAGTTCAGACTGTCTCAGTACATCTTAATGGCTGCTAGAATCCATATAGCGTTTAAATGGAAGTCCAGTATTTTAAGCTATCAGGCAGTTTTGGATAGGATTAATAGGATTCTGTTGTATGAGAAGCTTTCAGCTATCCGCATGGACACTTTCGAGGCATTTGAAAAACTTTGGGAACCCTGGGTTTCTTCCTCCTACTCCGCCAATGTGCAGCAAAGTCTCTCACTGTAAGGATGGCAATTTTGTATGTGAATAATCCGGGCTTGTTGATATGTATGTTCGTCTGTCGGACGCTTCTGACCTGCTCCTTATTTACCAGCTATAATAGCTATTGGATCTCCATTTGATGTTTAATATTGTGCTTATTGTTTTATTTTTCTATATTTTCTGTGTCTACAAAGTATATCATATCGTTTTGTCAAGATGCTTTTACTTGATGATATTTTACTTTCTAATAAAGCTTTTGAAACATAAAAGCCATACGTTCATGTGAACTAAGCCTAAGGGATAATAAATGTTGCAAATACAACTATGGTTTTTTACTCCAAAACAAAAGGCGAGAGTGTTCTGTGTTTTTGACCTGCACCTGGTTTTGGCTCAAAATCACTAATGCACCTCATTTATTATCTTTTCATAAGGCTAGGGCTACACGACGACATGTGTAGTGCGACACATATTATTATTATTTATTATTAAAGCGCCATTCATTCCATAGCGCTGTACATATGATAAGGGGTGCACATACATAATACAGACAATTGCACTAATCATAAACAAGACGAGTTACAGACTGGTACAGAAGGAGAGAGGGCCCTGCCTATGAGGGCTTACAATCTACATGGTATGGGAGAAGGACACAGTAGGTGCGGGTTAAGTTGGTCATGGCGGTTTAGAAGCAGCAGGGTCACTGGTTGTAGGCTTGTCTGAAGAGGTGGTTTTTCAGGTTTCTTTTGAAGGATTCCACTGTAGGTGAGAGTCTGATATGTTGGGGTAGCAAGTTCCAGAGTGTGGGGGATGCACGGGAGAAATCTTGGAGTCGATTGTAATGACCGGCGTCACACACAGGGAGGAAAACAGGGAAAGCCCTGCCCAAGGGAGAGGGAAAGGTGGTGACCCCTAACTCACCTTGCGGCTGGCACCTGACTGCCCTGACGTCCCTAGACGGGTTCCTCACCCGTGCGGCGATCACGTGCCTAAACCCTGGCTTTCCCTGAAATGAGCCCTAGATAGTGAACGGGCCGGTGGGATCGCTAGTCCGCACCACTGCACTAAGAGGGAAACACCAGGGAGAGGACAGACAAATACAAACAAACACCCAGGTGGACGACCACAGCAGTCCACAAAGGTCCAACAGGGATCCGGAGGGTAGCGTTCTGAAACAACCATCCGAGAACGCAGCAACACAGCTCCAGTGGGTCAGGATAGATGTCCAGGCAGGAAGCTCTATCTCTGGCAACCAGAGAAGTGTGAGAGAGGAATATAAGGAGGTTTGGGAGTGCTGGACAAGGAACAGCTGAGGAGAAGGAGCTACGGATCCCTGAGTGAGCCAAAAGGGTTTGCAAAGCAAACCCAGAAAGCTACCATAAGGAAAACAGCCCTATCTTAAATAGAGCGTGCAGCCAACCGCTGCGACTTCCTGACCCCGGGTATAACGGAGTCAGGCGTGGTTCTCGATACCCTCGTGACATCGATTGTGGGAAGAGGCGATAGGAGGAGAGGAGAGAAGGAGATCTTGTGAGGATCGGAGAGTGCGTGTGGGGGTGTATCGGGGAAGTAGCTCAGAGATGTAGGGAGGGGACAGGTTATGGACGGCCTTGTATGTATTTGTAAGTACTTTGAAGTGAATTCGTTGGGCAATGGGGAGCCAGTGAAGGTATTGGCAAAGGGGAGAGGCACAGGAATAATAGGGTGAGAGGTGGATTAGTCGGGCAGCAGAGTTGAGGATAGATTGGAGGGGTGCGAGAGTGCTAGATGGAAGGCCACAGAGGAGAATGTTGCAGTAGTCTAGGCGGGAGATAATGAGGGCATGTACAAGCATTTTCGCAGATTCAAAGTTAAGGAAAGCACGGACGCGGGAGATGTTTTTGAGTTGGAGGCAGCAGGTGGTGGAAAGGGCTTGGATGTGCGGTCGGAAGGAAAGGGCAGAATCCAAGGTCACTCCAAGGCAGCGGGCTTTGTTGACTGGGTAGAGTGTGCAGCCATTGATCGTGATAGATAGGTCTGTTGGGGGGGTTGAACAAGATGGGGGAAAGATTATGAATTCTGTCTTATCCATGTTAAGTTTAAGAAAGCGAGAGGCGAAGAAGGAGGATATAGAAGATAGACATTGTGGGATTCTTGATAGTAAGGTGGTGATGTCTGGACCAGAGAGGTAGATTTGTGTGTCGTCAGCATAGGAGTGATACTGAAAGCCATGGGACTCTATGAGCTGTCCCAGGCCAGAAGTGTAGATAGAGAAGAGCAGGGGTCCTAGGATAGAGCCTTGAGGGACACCAACAGAGAGGGAATGAGACGAGGAGGTGGTGCGAGAGTGGGAGACGCTAAATGTCCGGTCTGTGAGGTATGATGTGATCCAGGAGAGGGCCAGGTCAGTGATGCCAAGAGATGAGAGAGTTTGCAACAGAAGGGAGTGGTCAACAGTGTCGAAGGCAGAGGACAGGTCAAGGAGAAGGAGGACAGAGTATTGTTTCTTGGTTTTGGCTGTCAGTAGGTCATTGGTGACTTTGGTAAGGGCAGTCTCGGTCGAGTGGTGGGGTCGGAAGCCAGATTGTAAGCGGTCAAAGAGATAGGGCACAACTACACATAGGGCACAACTACACTGCAACATGTGTCTCGCGACATTGATGTCGAACCAATGTTGCGCGAAAATTTTTGTAATGATAGTCTATGGTGTCACACTGCGACATGCGACCTGCTGCGACACAACAGTCGCAGAAAAATACATCTTGGATGGTGTCACAGTCGCAGCATGTCGCAGTGCGAAACCATAGACTATCATTATAAAAATTGTCACGCGACATTGGTGCAACAAAATGTCGGCGTGTAGCCCTAGCCTAAATCTGGTTTGCCTTTTTGGTTTAAGTTTGACATCTAGTAGTCTTTTTCTTGTAAGGCCTCATGCACACGACCGTATGTATTTTGTGGTCCGCAAAAAATACGGATGTCTTCCGTGTGCATTCTGTATTTTGCGGAACGGAACAGCTGGCCCCTAATAGAACAGTCCTATCCTTGTCCATAATGCAGACAATAATAGGACGTGATCAATTTTTTTACAGAACGGAAATATGGACATACGGAAACGGAATGCATATGGAGTAACTTCAGGTTTTTTTCATAAAACGAAAGAAAAAACGTTCGTGTGCATGAGGCCTAAGGGCTCGTCCACACGACCGCCTGAAGCCCAAGCCTGTGCTGTGGACCGTAAATTGTGGTCCGCAATGCCCAGGCACCGTCCGTGGGGCAGGCGCATGGAGTTCACAGACCCATTCACTTGATCCTCGATCCTTCCGTTCCACAAAAAGATAGAGCAAGTTCTGCGTTCTTTTCTCTGTGGGTGCAATCAGTTTTTATGTGAAAACAAGCCTGAAGACTTAGGCTACTTTCACACTTGCGTTCAGAGCGGATCCGTCTGGGGTCTGCCCAGACGGATCCGCTCCTATAATGCAGACGATGGGATCCATTCAGAACGGATCCGTCTGCATTATATTGTAGAAAAAATTCTAAGTGTCAAAGTAGCCTCAGACGGATCCGTCCAGACTTTCCATTGAAAGTCAATGGGGGACGGATCCGTTTGAAAATTGAGCCATATTGTGTCACCTTCAAACGGATCCGTCCCCATTGACTTACATTGTAAGTCTGGACGGATCCGCTCGCCTCCACACGGCCAGGCGGACACCCGAACGCTGCAAGCGGAGGCTGAACGCCGCCAGACTGATGCATTCTGAGCGGATCCGCATCCACTCAGAATGCATTAGGGCTGGACGGATGCGTTCGAGCTGCTTGTGAGAGCCTTCAAACGGAGCTCACAAGCGGAGCCCCGAACGCTAGTGTGAAAGTAGCCTAACAATCTACATCTCATCTCAACCATCAATGAAAAACAGATTGCATTCGGATGCCGTGTGTGGAGAATCTGCCATGTGAACACGTCATATAATGGTGATGGCTAACCTCCGGCACTCCAGCTGTGGTGAAACTACAACTCCCAGCATGCTCCATTCATTTCAGTTCTGAGAACAGCCAAGAGAGTGTGTGCATCTTGGGAGTTGTAGTCTCAGCACAGCTGGAGTGCCGGAGGTTAGCCATCACAAGCCATATAACCTCCTTCACACAATTTTTCAGTTAATATTTCTCCATAGAGTTTTTTTGTACCAAACAAAATAAAGAAAACAAAACAAAAAAGACGGATCAAAAAGAACAAAAAGCCCCCCCCCCCAATATGATATCTGAATCCCTGAAGTAAGATTCACTTACTTGCGTACAGTAAAGGGTTAAAATTAGGTGCAGCAAGCTAGATTCACCTGAGCCTAATAATTGCCTAATTGCGTTGTATTGCTTTATATCTTCAGGTTGTGAACAGGAAGTGTTCAGTGTATTCAGCATGGGGAGCTGGGGGGTGTTGGTGCTGTTGCTTTCCTGGGTCACTTATCTTACAGGCCAAAATGGTAAGTGGTCTTGTACTGTATGTGAAATGTAGTGCTTTGGGTGTGACCACACGGTGTGGTCATGTCGCATGGGCTGCAGCAGGCTCTGATTAGGTTTATGGCCGTTGCTGTTTTTGCAGTCTGCAAATTGATGTGTGTTCTGGATTTTGTGGAACGGAATGTCTTGTTCTAATTTGTTTTATTTCCGGGGCTGTGGGATGGATGTGCGGTTGGAAACCACACATGGGTGTGCTCTGCGCATCTTTTGTGGCCCCACAGAAGTGAATAACTCTGCCTCCGACATGCAAAAAAATGTGTACCAAAAATGTTTGTATGCATGAGCTCTTAAACTGATGAAGACTGCACTGTTAATGGCTGTACAGGACCTTCAATACAGCGCAGCCATTAATGATGCAAATCAACTAAACAGTGCGGTCTTCATTTAATCAGAGCCCATTGAAGCCCTTGAGACCACAGCGTGGCCATGTTCTTACTGTGGCATGTGGTCCTATGCTTGTGTTTGTGGTAAACTGTGTCCTCAGATGAGCAGCTCCAGTAAAATACACTTCCTATAGTGTCTGCATCTGTCTTTAGTCCCAAAACTTTTTTCATAATTATACTATATATATATATATATATATATATATATATATATATATATATATATATATATATATATATATTTTCTCTAATTCAGAAGCTTTCTAACTTTTGTGACTTAATGAATCGTGTGTATTTTGGCCGTCTCTTTCCAAATGACGCACAGTCTATAAATTAGACTATAGTAAGCGTAATACCACTGCACACAAGGTTTATATGCAAATCAAAAAACTTTTATTATGGCATATCTTCCTTATTGTGTGTGTGTATAGCTCTATATCTCTCTGCTATTTTTGACTAGAAATCTTGATGTTTCGGTCAAATCCAGACCTTGGTCACTCAAGTCAATAATGGAAAAAAAACTTAAATATTTAATTGCGGAGCAAAAAAGAACATGATTGGTTTAGTTGATAAAAAAATAAATAAATAATACGAGCCTAGTTCATGGTGAAGAAAGGGAATGCAGGATGTGGCCGGTACAGATAAACTATGGCTCTATCACCTAGTAACAAAGTATATAAGGCCGAAAAGACACCTGTCCATCTAGTTCAGCCAGAGGAAGACAAAAAACCTGTGAGGTACAAGCCAATTTTCCTGACTCCAATCAGGCAATCGGAATAACTCCCTGGATCAACGACCCCTCTCTAGTAGCTATAGCCTGTAATATTATTACGCTCCAGAAATACATCCAGGCCCCTCTTGAACTCTTTTAGTGAACTCACCACCACCACCTCCTCAGGCAGAGAGTTCCATAGTCTCACTGCTCTTACCGTAAAGAATCCTCTTCTATGTTTGTGTACAAACCTTCTTTCCTCCAGACGCAGAGGATGTCCCCTCGTCACAGTCCTGGGGATAAATAGATGATGGGATAGATCTCTGTACTGACCCCTGATATATTTATACATAGTTATTAGATCTCCCCTCAGTTGTCTTCTTTCTAAAGTGAATAACCCTAATTTTGATAATCTTTGGGTGGACTACAGTACCCTGATTCCAGTTATTACTTTAGTTGCCCTCCTCTCAACCCTCTGCAGCTCTGTTATGTCTGCCTTGTTTGCAGGATCCCAGAACTGTACACAACTCCATGTGTGGTCTGACTAGTGATTTGTAAAGTGGCAGGACTATGTTCTCATCACGGGCATCTATGCCCCTTTTGATGCAACCCATTATCTTATTGGCCTTGGCAGCAGCTGCCTGACACTGGTTTCTGCAGCTTAGTTTGCTGTTCACTAAAATTCCTAGATCCTTTTCCATGTCAGTGTTACCCAGTGTTTTACCATTTAGTATGTACAGGTGACTTGCATTATTCCTTCCCATGTGCATAACCTTACATTTGTCAGTGTTAAACCTCATCTGCCACTTATCTGCCCAAGCCTCTAATCTATCCATATCCCTCTGTAGTAGTATACTGTCCTCCTCTGTGTTAATTACTTTGCAGTTTAGTGCCATCTGCAAAAATTGATATTTTACTGTGCAAGCCTTCTACAAGATCATTAATAAATATATTGAAGAGGATAGGGCCCAATACTGACCCCTGAGATACTCCACTAGTGACAGTGACCCAATCTGAGTATGTACCATTAATAACCACCACCCTCTGTTTTCTATCACTGAGCCAGTTACTTACCCAGATACAGACGTTTTCTCCCAGTCCAAGCATTCTCATTTTGTATACTAACCTTTTTAATGTGGTACAGTGTCAAATGCTTTGGAGAAGTTCAGATACACGACATCCATTGACGAGGTAGTAGGTAAACTAAGGAATAGGGTTAGACAATTTGAACGGTCATGTGGAGAGTCAAGGGCAACCCCCAGTGCCAGCATTGAAGATCTTGCCACAGAGGAGAAGCAGCAGTATAGAAGGGACCCCCATGGCACAGAATGTAAGCGCTGCGGGTGAGATGCCGATCACGGACTCTGTGGAGGCGTGGTAGGAGGAGGTAGCGTGGGAAGTCCCACAGGGTCTCGTGAGGCTGATGGGAGCAAGAGGCAGGGTGGAGTTTCATTATAGGCAGCGAAGCCATCTTGGATATTGGAAAGAAGGGCAAGGGGAATGAAGTATTAAAATTGTGATGACAGTGAGTGCGGTGACTTGGAAAATGGGAACAGTGTCTAAAAAAAACAAAACAAAAAAAAAACGGTGTGTTTAAGTATTGAGGATGGGTGAGGGTAAAGTGTGTGGGTAGGATGGTGTGCGTTTAAGGGCTGTTTCACACGAGCGGATGCCGTGCGTGACATCCGCTCCGTGAATGACAGCCAAGACCCGATGCGGACAGCAGAAGCACGGAGCAGTAACATGACTGATAATGCTCCGTGCCTCTCTGTGATCTCTTTACTACAAAATCACAATGACCACTTTTATATCACTGTGATTTCGTAGTAAAGAGATCAGAGAGGCACAGAGCATTCAGTCATGTTACTGCTCCGTGCCTCTGCAGTCCGCATCGGGTCTTGGATGTCACGCACGGCATCCGCTCGTGTGAAACAGCCCTAAGAATGGAATGAGAAAAGAGAATGGGAAGGGGGGGGGGGGTTTAAGGACTGAATTCTGGCAGAGTGGGTATATGTGATGTGTAATGAATGCAGTGGGGGGGGGGGGGATGTGAAAGGTGTAATGTATGTGGAGAATAGGTGTGATGTGGGGGGAAAAAAAGGGCTGGTCTGAGGTGCATACCACCTCTAGTGTCAATGTAAGGTCAATGGGTATGGAAGGTAAAATTTGGATTAGTAACAAAGAACACCAAGAAGGCTTCACATAACACACACTCATATATAGTAAACTAGGGATAAGCGAATTTCATATTTTGAAGTTTAGGTTGTGGTATTTACTGAATTGTTATGGATTTAGTTACCACGGACCGTAACGCAATTACATGACGGAATGCCTTTAGAGGCATTCCATCATAATAGAAGTCTATGGCCTGCATAACAGATCCATCCGGTTTCTGTTATGCTGGAGTCCTCTTCAAAATGCCTTGCGTTCCTTCAGCAGACGTACATGGTTCCCGCCTCGTCGTGGTACTTTTTCGATTTTGGAACTTGGATTGGGCAATATTGTGTTGGGATTTGGTGAAGTGATCAGGGATTGGAAGCCAGTTCTTGCATCTGATGGTAGATTTGTGGCTAATGATACGGTCACATATTACGTGGTTACTCCCATATAGAGTAGCCCGCATGGCATTTGATAAGGTATATGACAAATGTTGAGTCGCATGAGAAGAAATCTCTGGATAGGATTTAACTGTATGTGGGTGTGTGATGTGGTCTCTTTATAATCTTGGAGCTGCAATGAAGACAAGGAAAGGTGCTGTGTCCTAAGGAAGGTTTCTCAGCTGAGTAACCTTAAGGTTGGTATGCTGTATATTATATAGTACCAATTACTATGAACAACTTTCTACCTAGTTACATCCAGATCCATTTCAGCCTAGGTGATAAACTATGGCTCCATCTGTACCAGCCACAAACCTGCATACCACTATACAGGCTAGGACCTGCATTCCCTTTCTTCACCATAAACTAGACTTGTTTATTCTTATGAACTAAACCAATTATGTTATGTTATCTATTTTATTTTTTTTGCCTCGCAATTAATAATGTTTGCTTTTTCATTAGTGACTTGTGTGAGCAAGGTCTGGCTATGACCGAAACATCAATTTATAGGTGTTCTTCTCATTTGCTTATACCATACGGAAGATATGTCATAAAAGATCTTATTTGCATGTAAACCTTAAGTGTGCATTGGTATTACTCTCATTGTTTGGATTATATCCACTCCACTGAAGCACCTCACCCTTTGGACAGCGAGTGCAGCCCAATTAAATTACCCTGATAAATTAGACTAGGCATATTGTTCTTCTGACCCAAGGGCAGACACTATCTGTTTTTTTTTTGGCGGATCCGCCAAAAAAGATGGCATTCAGTATTTTTGCGGATAGCATATGGCCATCTGAATGAGCCCTTAGTGTTAACCTGAACTTGCTAATCTAAAAATTCCAGGACCACAACGGAATTCTTTTTTTGTATAACTGTCTTTTTATTGAAGAAAAGGTACAGTAATAAAAGTACTTTTACAATTTTTCCATGTAAACATTTGACAATCAAACATTTTAAATGAGAAAAGTAGCAGGGATGGCAATACAGATATGTCCTCAAAGTAGTAATCCTAACCATCCCAATCGGATGTCATCATGTCGTACTAGATCCTGATAGCCAGGTAAATAATGCCCACACTCTAATGATAGTGTATATACTATAAAGACAAAAAAGGGAGACAGGACAAGACGCATAAGGATAGACATACAACAAGGGGAGAAGGGTGTTAATCGCCACTTTCAAAGAAAGTATCCTAGGGTTGCCAGACCTTATTAAACGTATCTACCGTATTAACTGCTGTCAGGTACTCCATTCTTCTAATTTCTGTGATACTAGTGAACAGTTCTAATTTGGTAGGTATGTCCTGCCTTTTCCAAAACTGGGCAATAAGGCGTTTCGCCGCTGACAAGACATGAAGTACTAAACCAAGCACTGGCTTCTTTAGCGTTGTTGGAAGCATGTTCAATAGAAACATGTATGGGTCCAATGAAAACGTGACATTGAAAAGCTGCACTAAAAGATGCTGAACTTCTTTCCACAATGGGAAGATGACTGGACAGTCCCAAAAGATGTGGAATAAAGATCCTTGACCAGAAGCACACCTCCAACTACCGGAGACCGCAGGGTTCAAATGCCGAAGCAACTGGGGGGTATGACACCAGAACATTAATGTTTTATATGAATTCTCCCTGAAGGTCACACAGGTGGATGACATTGCAGCTCTACGCCAGATAAGCTGCCACTCACTTGGCGCAATGTCCCGTTCAAGGTACCTCTCCCATTTAGCCATGTACGCATGTCGTAAAACCTGGGGCAGCTCTGGGGTTGAAAGGAGGACATAAATATCTGATATAGGACCCCTAGTAGATGTCGAGAGTTTGCACAATTTTTCAAACTGTCGGGACGCACAACGGAATTCTATGATGGCATGTACCACGTAGGCCTAGAAGAGGCATTCTGTCATAATAGAAGTCTATGCCAGCCATAGCATCCGTCCCCCATTGACTTACAATGGTTTTAGAGATAATACAACCAGATCCATTCACAACAGATGCAGATGGTTGTATTATGATGGAAGTGATTTTGCTGATCCATGACTCGGATGTGAAAGTGGCCTTAGCTTCACCTAACAACCAAATTCCACCTTTAATTTTCCAAAGATTTAACGACCATTTGTAAAATCAGAAAATTGTGCAGGTGTCGCAACACAGGTGCAACAAAGTGAATAAATTGTATTGACACAGCAACTGTATCAAGGAGAGAATGTGATAAATGTGGCGTACTGCAGATATAAGGTTCAAAGCCCGTCCCTAAGGGCTCATGCACATGACTATTTTCCTTGTGTGTCTGTTCTATTCCCTGGCACCAGCATGGCTCCTGATGCCAGCACAGATGTCACGTGGATCAGAACATCTGGGGGGCATAGTCTTCAGTGGTGGTGTTTGGGCTGCACCACAAACTAAAGTAGGGAATGTCTGTTTTTTCCATTGACCCACAGTCAATGGAAAAACAAGGATGTGTGAATAAACACTTGTCAATGGATACATGTAGTATCCATGGAGAACACGGACTGCACACGTCTGCGATTTTTATTATTGATGTGAATGAAGCCTTAGGCCTTGTTTACACTTCAATTTTTTTTTTTACCGACTTGTGCTGTCCTGGAAATTCGGGTTGTAAACAATTGAGTACATACATATGGGTCCGCGCTAAACTTGAATGGGGAGTGTTTCACAAACAAGCGGTCTTCACGGAGATTTCACAGATGCATCCCCGCTATATAGTATCAATATCAACCAGCAATGCAACTTCCTTCAAAAGGAACAGATCATAGTGCAATACCCGAATCTTTTTTAAAAAGGTATAACTTATTGTACTTACAATAAAACAACTTGCGTATAAACTTGCCCGACCCAGGTTTCTCCTTTGCTTCGTCTGGGGTGTAACAATCAAATCCACCCAAACTGATTTAAATAATCCCTGATCACATGAGCTTAGAATAACATGTAATTTCCGGTTTTATTGTAAGTACAATAAATTATATCTTTTTAAAAAGATTTGGGTATTGCACTATGCTCTGTTCCATTGCTGTAGCATTTCTGGTTGATATCGGGACCATATACCAGGGATGCATCTGTGAAGCTATGAAATCTCTGAAGACCGCCTGTTTGTGAAACACTCCCCATTAAAGTTTAGCACGGACCCATATGTATGTACTCTCTTGGATTTTATTGGAGAAGGGACTTGTATTCCTGCGAATACACAAATTTGTATTTGGGTTGTAAACAATGGCGTGCAGTGGGAGCATGGAGATCGAAGTAAAGACTCTGAAAAGTTGACAGGTACTCTGTAGGAGACTAGATTATGTTTACACAATTAAGAGATTTCTGGGCGTTTAATGAGTCGCCTGTCCTCTGGATGGGTCATCAGTATCTGGACCCCACTGATCAGCTGTTTGAGAAAGCCCCACAGCATTCTCACAGCTTTTCCTAGGCGAGTGATGACTCGTTCCTTGGTCATGTGTCCTAGGAGCGCCTCGGCTCCATAGAAGTGAATGGGGCTGAGCGAGATGCCAAGCACAGCCACTATAAAATGTAAAACACTGTGCTTGGTAAGCTGCAAGCTCACAGGAGCATGGTGCCCTCTCAAACAGCTGACCGGTGAGGGGCCCCACCAACAGATACAGATGACCTATCTAGAACTGATGACTTATCCTCTAAAGTCATGGTTTTTGTTTATGCTATCAGAATAACAATCACTCAAACCAGTTTTGAAGATGGTATGTCTTTGGCTTCTGACTTCAATGTGTTTCGGGCTAACATTGGAGTTGTACAATAGCTTCACCTCCATACTGTAATTGCTCAACCATCCTATTGATGCCAGCTTATTTTTGTAATGTTACTTAAGTACTTTCTTTCCTTTTCTTGGCAGCTCCTCCAAATACTGTGTTCTATCAGTGCAACAGAACATCTATAGGTATGGCTGTTAAAAGTGATCCCTTAAACAACAGAATCTTGTTGGATCCTGGAAGCCTGACCTTGGGGAAGTGTCCTGTCTCCAGTACCACTGCACTACAAGGCTTCTTGGTGTTTGAGTACAGTCTCCATATTTGTGGGTTCTCCAGGATGGTAAACTTTTTTAAAATCCTTATGGAAAGTGTTGTGTACATTTGATTTTCTGCAATTGAATTGCATGTTTTATCTACTGCATTTACAGTAGCAGCAGAATGGATTTAATTAAAATTTCATCCACCCTAGTGCAGAAAACTTGACCAGCAGTGTGTATTTTAAATATGCAGTACGTCAATTTATGAATCTTTGCCACGGATCTTGCCCAGCTATCACCTCCACTGTATAGGGACAAGAGATATACATCAGAAGTGGAATTTGATCTGAAGTTTAGGAAAAACTTGGTTCACAATGAATTCAAATTTTCGTGCACTTCGTCATAACAAATAGCTTTATCTTTTTTGTCAAATGGTGGCTACTCAAGTTACAAAGAGTAAGGAACGCATGTGCAGCCAGCCAATCTGCTGATGGCCATCTCCTGTGATGGCCTAGAAAAGTCTCATCCCACCCCAGCCTCTGCCTTTTTACTGTGAGCAGAGCATAGGGACCGATGTAGTAAGCTCTAGGGACTGTTTTTACAAAGCTTTTAATTGTAGAATATTGGATAGGGAGACTGCAGGGACAGTGCAGACTTGGTGTAATTGCCCTTTGCATCTAGTTCACCTGCTGTTATTCATACTTAATCTTTTCTGTTTTACATAGACTTCATGAGCATCAGACTTGGCATCAACAGGCCATGTAATATTTAGGTGCATTTTTCTAGTTTGCCTGCTGCCCCATTCACACTTAGTTAATGTGTAGTTACTGTACACTATGGCCAACAGTTTCCTGGGCCCTCAAAAGGAATGGGCAGTGGCAAATTTTGCTGTGGCAAAAGGCCAGAGCTGCCACTGTCGTCCCATCCAGCAGTTGAGTTTTGACCAACAAACCATCTGTACTGGAATGGTTGACTTGCTTTTCAACATCTCAATTGATGTCAGACACAGCCAGGAATCTGTGGGTTCCTCTGACACCATGCTTAGTTAATGATGGCCAAAGGGTAGAGAAAGGCGCTCATGGGGGCGTTCAATAAGTGGAGAATCCACTAAAATACAAACTTTTATGTATGCTTGCCTATTAAGGTTGCACCTAATTGGGTGCAACACCAGTAGAGGTTGTATGTAGACGGTTCAGTTGGTGCAGCCCAGATATATCAGAATCCCTTTGGTGGGAGCCACCCCACCACTCGGGTTTGACCGAAACAGTCAAGCATCCTTTCTTCTCGTTCCCACTGTCCAACGTATGGACAGTAGGAGGTGCGCTATTACAAATTATCCAGTTGTGATAGTGCACCTCCTACTGTCCATACATTCGACTGCTGGGAGATTACCTGTCACAAAGCTAGCAGTGTATGGGTTCATAAAGGCAGCAGGCAGTCAGCAGAGTAGTGGGGGGGGGGGGGGGAGGGGTAAAAATGCTATTCTTGGCAGTGTAGAAATTACTTTTTTTTTTTTTTTTTTGTCTCTCGCAAGAGAACGTTAGTATGTGGGTAGAAGGTGAAATGCGGTCAGGGTGCTAATGTTGGCACTACGGCCCTGTGTCAACACATGGAGCGTCACCATAAAAAGCCATGGTACAGCCTGACACAGCAACTGCTGATTCTCCCAGCGGCCCGCACACCTCCAGCAGTCAGGGCTGCTCAACCTCTGCAAAAGGAAGCTGTCATCCCTTCCCTTTGTCTATTCCTCCTGATGCTCCTCCTCATTGTACATGTTTCACCAGCAATGGCGCAGAAACTTGAACGTGCACCTGGTCAAGTTGCTGGTACTAAAGTCTCTGCCTTTTCCATATTATGGACTCTGAAAATTCCAAAGCACTGATGTCTTGTACCCAGCCAAGGTGGAGAGTCCCAAGCTGTCATTACGTTAAAAAAAAAAAAAAAAAAAATATATATATATATATATATATATATATATATATATATATATATATATATATATATATATATATACCCTGCACACGTATGTTGAGCAGAAAGTGGGTCAGTTCTTGAGGCTGTCTGCATCTGGTACAGGTCATGTCGGTGCTGACATGTGGAGCTCTAACTGTATAATGTATGTCCTTTACAGCCCACTGGGTAAATGTGGTTCTGGTCCAGGCACACCAGCAACTTAGCCAGGTGATGACACTCCAGAAATACATCCAGGGCCCTCTTGAACGCTTTTAGTGAACTCTCATCACCTCCTCCTCAGGCAGAGAGTTCCATAGTCTCACTGCTCTTGCCATAGAGAATCCTCTTCTATATTTGTGGTGTACAAACCTTTTCCCCCAGATGCAGAGGATTAGTTTAACTGCAGACTAGGACAGACCTGAGTCAATGCACTTCATGACAAATTAATTTGTAACTAACTGAATTTCTTGGAGAAATTTGGCAGTGTCCAAATCTAATTTTTGAAGACTTTGCTCCTCTAGATACAGCAATTGCTTGCCCCCATAGTTGTTCCTGTGCAGCAGATCTGTTTACACAGGGCCATCTGCTGCGAAAGAAACAATGATTTTTAGATTATCAGGAATAAGTAATCTCCGATAATTGGACGTATCAGTAGGTGTAAATGCCTGAGTTTTTCAAACCACATGGTGTTGCTCGCTTTACCAGCTAGTTGAGAGAAGCTCTGAAAGCAACTGCAATCCTTATTACACAATGGTGAGTGCTGGAAATAAGGGAGGGGGGGAGGGGGGGGGGGTGATACTGGGTTAGGCTCTACTTTTTGTACTTGAAGGGGGTTGTCTGGGTATGAACTCGTTTACTATGTATGAGTGGAACATTTCCTTGTCCCGGTGACTGCTAGCCAGTTGTGGGCTGTCCTTCAGGCTGGATTGTGCATGTAGGTAGGGATGGTGGTGTGGGCAGAGCTTGTCTCTGTAGCCTAACTCAACATCTTAAAGCGGGAGCAAAAACTTGTAAAGCTAAAAATACCACTTTCCGGATCAACTGGAGCAAATCTGATTTGTGTAAAATGAACTGGCACAAAAAAACTAAAAGCTGAGCAAACTTTTTTTAAAGAATATATTTCAGTCTAACATTTTCCGCTAGCAAAAAAACTAAAATCTGATATGAACAACCAATAACTTGTTGTTGGTTCCATCTAGAGGTACAATTGGCATACTACCAGTGTGCAGATTTAGTTATTAAACTCCTGCAAAAAAATGTATTCTCTGACCTGCTAGAAAGGTACATGATGTAATCTTCTGACCAGTGTCTGTATTTGAGTTCTCCCTTCTGCTTCTCAGCTGTGTTGTGTGACCGACAATCAGACTCCAACTCAGCATCTTGTGTGTGGACAGGAAGTCAGTTTCTCCATGTATTCCTATGGGAGCCTAAATGTCGGTCTCATAGGAATTAATAGAGAAGTAACTGAATTCTTCTCCTGTGTCAGTTGGTCACATCACACAGCTACAATTAGAAGAGGGGATACCTCACAAATAGACACTAGTAAGATTACATTCCCTACAGGTTATATCATGTACCTTTCTAACAGGTCAGAATACAAATTTTACTTTTAAAGTGGTATTAACATTAATTCACTCATATTTTGCTATGTGTAGGAGTTAAAACTGGAGTAATGTCTTCACCAGCTCCTCAATGCAAATATCCATAACCCCACACTAGATATTTTCTCTCTTCACAGACCTCTGGCAATACTGTGACTTTCTTTACGGAATTGGTTTACAGGCCTAATGCTGCCCCAAATGTGTTTTCCCGGCCTTTTCAACAGCAGATCACCTGCATATCGGATATGTAAGTTCTCCTTCAGGTGCTTCCCACAACTGTTAGCCCTTTCAGATGGGTGGACACTGACCCATTCAATAGGTGTCTTCACATGGGCAACATTCTATATTGGTCCACTTTTCCTGCAAGACTTGAGGCCCCTTTAGCCGTGTGGATAATTATTTGAAAATTGAGTGGCTGGTCATTGAGTAATGTGAAGCCATACTGCAATCAGACAAGGAGACTAACTACTTTTTTTCACTTCTCAGTTAAATTATTCATCAGCATGAATTCCACATGTGTAAAGGGGTATCATCTAAAAATGAGTAAATGCTAAGTGATAGAGAGGAGAACACGCACAATAATCCATCCATTTAAAGGTTTGTCGTTTATGGGCAAATTTACAGGGCGACTATCGGGAATGAATATTAGTATGAACACTCATTCCTGATCGTCCTATGTAAAGGTGCCACTGATCACATGAATAAGCAAAATGCTCATTCACTGGGTGAAATTATTCATACGGACACCAAATTGTTTCTGGGCAGCAGATCACCATTTACACCACAACCTGCTGCCCAGAAACCATGTATGAAGACGAGCAATGGCAGTAGTGATCACTCATCACTATACAATGGAGCTGACTTCTACACTACATACAGCCCTCTACCTCCACCGGCAAAGACAATCCTCAGGAAGGAACTATTCTCTCCAATAAATGCTCCATCGGTGCATGTAAATGTGTCTTTGCGCCTCACATGGTTGTCAATTTTCCACACGTCTAAATGGGCCTTTACTCATGTGAATGAGTCTGGGGGAAATGGGACCACACCGGAAGTGTCAAACGTGTCTGTGTTTACAATCCAAAACATGACTATTCTTAGCCAGAAAAAATTTTCTTTAAAGGGGTTGTCCACTTTTTCCTAGTGATGACCTAGCCTCAGGATAGGCCATCAATATGAGATCGGTGGGGGTCAAAATCTCTGATCAGCTGTGTGAAGAGAAGGCAGCACTTGTATGAGCACAGCTTTCTCTGCTGTTTGCCTGCTTGCTACAGCTATTGCGATTTGTGAACAGGTATAATTAAGTGTGGCGTCGCCATTCACAAACTGCTGTCCAAGAGCATAGGAAGGAGCCATACCATAGAAGTGAACGGGAATGCCGTACTTGTAATTACACGTGCTCACCACTGTGGTGTCGGGCCCCTCACGATCTCATATTGATGACCTATCCGGAGGATAAATAGTAAAAAGCGGGCAACCACTTTAACCCTTTTGCTACCAGTACTAAACATGCACGGCACTGGATTGATAGGCAAACATGGCGCCTGCTCACATGGGCTAATTTCCAGGTAATTAAAGCCTTTAGATGCCGTGATCAATTGATCACAGCATCTAAATGGTCAAAAACCCGGAAGCTCATGCTTCCGGGCTTGTAACCGGCATCCTGTGGCCGATATACCTAGAGGCTCTGCTCTCTGCACGTTGACGGGACCAGGCAGTGTAAATGTAATCACACCTGGCCCTGTCAAAGTGCAGAGGGCACAACAGTTGTAGAGAGGGCAGAGCCTCTAAGTCAGTAGTGGTTAACTTCCAGCTGTAGTGAAACTACAACTCCCAGCATGCTCCAGTCATTTCTATGGAGTTCTGAGAACAGCCAAGCAACTGACCGTTTTAGGAGTCGTAGTATTACCTGGAGTGGTTAACCGTCACAGCTCTAGGTGTAATGGCAACGCCCCTGTTGCTCCTAGAAGCTCATTTGCATATATATATATTCTCAGCAATGCGGAACATGGGACCAACACGGATGTCATAAGCTGCCAAGTGCCCATGTAACAGGTCAGCCAGTGTCATAGATGCAAATCTGCTAAGTGTATAAGCTGTCAGAAGTTCAGTGATGGAGATGACAGATTCAATGTGACTCCAACAGCCTGCTTGTTTGCAAATGCAATAAAACTGAACGCTGTAGATTAAAAACTTTTTGATTTCTTTATTAAACTTAAGGGGTTCTTTGAACTTTTAATATTGATGACCTAACCTCAGGTCATCAATATCAGATTGGCAGGGTTCTGATACCCAGCACGTCAGCTGTATGATGGCATGCATGTGCTGTCCTTTCCTGCTGGTCTATGGCAAAGGAGCAGGAAGAGAGGGGAGGTGGCACATGCACACTGCGTGTGCCTTCCCTTCATGCAGCTGATCTGCAGGGGTGCTGTAAGTCGGACCCCCGCTGATCTGATAATCATGACTTATCCCGAGATTGGGTGATCAATATTGCAAGCCCAGAGAACTCCTTTTTAAGTGAATTTTAGGATCCTCCTACAGCTTGGGAGAATGCAGTGGCAAATTTGTGGTGATGTGACGACTTGCTATTGGAAAAGTATTAAATGTGATAGAATGTGTGGGTTTTTTTTTTTTTTTTTTTTCCCTCTGGGGTACTATGTAAAATGTACAGTATGTAACAGTACTAGTTAAAAATTAACTCCTGCTTGTTTACATTTTTTAGTTCATTCAACCCTACACCTATCGAAACTACAGTGATGGTGCAAGTATTTGGAGTAGGGCAACTTAGCTTTTCGTTCCAGTTCATGAATGGTAAATATCTTGTCATTCTTTGGAAGCTGTCCCAGGAGTGTTAACTCAGGACATGTCTACTAGTATTTGTCCTGAGGATGGTAAACTGAACTGCCTGGTACTATTGATCAGAATAGTGTGTGACGCACATGCTTGCGTTCTGGATCAATTTCATAGTTCCTGAATACAGCTCTTATAGCCTGCTAAGCTGGGGCGTTGCTAGGGTCTCAAAAGATCTGGGGCACAAGCCCCAATGAATATGGCCCAATTCTCTACCCTCACACCGCATTTTACTGTACTTGCTATACAGCAGCGCGTACCTCCAGGGCCTCCCAGGTGACGTCTCCTCCGATGTAGAAATTCTCATCTTCTCCATTCGGTCTGGACACTTCTTTGAGCCACACCTTGTCTCTGCAAAGTGTGACAGACATCTTGGATTCCTCACTCTTCTATCAACCCCCCCCCTCCCCCCCCCTCCCCCCCCCAACCTAGAATCCCCACTGTTATCCTGCTGCTCACTGCGCTCCCCAATACGACCATTGTTTTGGTCTGCTTCCGAGCCGCAGTCCCATTCACTTCAATGGGGCTGCAAAAGATGCGGACAGCTCTGTTCCGAGGTCTGCAAAAAAAAAACAATCCTATTGTCCGTTTTGCGGACAAGAATAGGCAGTTATATCAATGGCTGGCTGTGCCGTTCCATAAATTGCGGAACGCACACAGACACGATCAGTGTTTTGCAGATCCGCAATTTGCGCACCACAAAACACACCGGTCGTGTGCATGAGGCCAAATACTAAAGAGAAATTACTACAATACAGATGGTTTCACCCCCCCATAGTAATGGTGCTCCTTAACCACCTCCGGACCGCCTAACGCAGATTCGCGTTCCGGAGGTGGCAGGCTGGCGCACAGTCACGCATATATGCGTCATCTCGCGAGACTCGAGATTTCCTGTGAACGCGTGCACACAGGCGCGCGCGCGCTCACAGGAACAGAAGGTAAGCGAGTGGATCTCCAGCCTGCCAGCGGCGATCGTTCGCTGGCAGGCTGGAGATCTGAATTTTTTAACCCCTAACAGGTATATTAGACGCTGTTTTCATAACAGCGTCTAATATACCTCCTACCTGGTCCTCTGGTGGTCCCTTTTGTTAGGATCGACCACCAGAGGACTCGGGTAGGTCAGTACAGTCGCACCAAACACCACACTACACTACACCCCCCCCCCCCCTGTCACTTATTAACCCCTGATCACCCATGATCACCCCATATAAACTCCCTGATCACCGCCCTGTCATTGATCACCCCCCTGTCAGGCTCCGTTCAGACGTCCGTATGATTTTTACGGATACATGGATCGGATCCGCAAAACGCATACGGACGTCTAAATGGAGCCTTACAGGGGGGTTATCAATGACAGGCGGGTGATCACCCATATACACTCCCTGATCACCCCCTGTCATTGATAACCCCCCTGTAAGGCTCCATTCAGACATCCGCATGTGTTTTGTGGATCCGATCCATGGATCCGTAAAAATTATACGGACGTCTGAATGGAGCCTTACCAGGGGGGTGATCCGGGAGTCTATATGGGTGATCACCCCCCTGTCATTGATCACCCCCCCCCCCCCCCCCCCCTGTAAGGCTCCATTCAGACATATTTTTTTTTTGGCACAAGTTAGCGGAAATTTTTTTTTTGTTTTTTCTTACTAAGTCTCATATTCTACTAACTTGTGTCAAAAAATAAAATCTCCCATGAACTCACCATACCCCTCACGGAATCCAAATGCGTAAACATTTTTAGACATTTATATTCCAGACTTCTTCTCACGCTTTAGGGCCCCTAAAAAGCCAGGGCAGTATAAATACCCCACATGTGACCCCATTTCGGAAAGAAGACACCCCAAGGTATTCGCTGAGGGGCATATTGAGTCCATGAAAGATTGAAATTTTTGTCCTAAGTTAGCGGAAAGTGAGACTTTGTGAAAAAAAACAAAAAAATCAATTTCCGCTAACTTATGCAAAAAATAAAAAATTTCTAGGAACTCGCCAGGCCCCTCATTGAATACCTTGGGGTGTCTTCTTTCCAAAGTGGGGTCACATGTGGGGTATTTATACTGCCCTGGCTTTTTAGGGGCCCGAAAGTGTGAGAAGAAGTCTGGGATCCAAATGTCTAAAAATGCCCTCCTAAAAGGAATTTGGGCCCCTTTGCGCATCTAGGCTGCAAAAGTGTCACACATGTGGTATCGCCGTACTCAGGAGAAGTTGGGGAATGTGTTTTGGGGTCTCATTTTACATATACCCATGCTGGGTGAGAGAAATATCTTGGTCAAATGCCAACTTTGTATAAAAAAATAGGAAAAGTTGTCTTTTGCCAAGATATTTCTCTCACCCAGCATGGTTATATGTAAAATGGCACCCCAAAACACATTCCCCAACTTCTCCTGAGTATGGCGATACCAGATGTTACACTTTTTTGCAGCCAAGGTGGGCAAAGGGGCACACATTCCAAAGTGCACCTTTCGGATTTCACCGGCCATTTTTTACAGATTTTGATTGCAAAGTACTTCTCACACATTTGGGCCCCTAAATTGCCAGGGCAGTATAACTACCCCACAAGTGACCCCCATTTTGGAAAGAAGACACCCCAAGGTATTCTGTGAGGGGCATGGCGAGTTCCTAGAATTTTTTTATTTTTTGTCGCAAGTTAGTGGAATATGAGACTTTGTAAGAAAGAAAAAATAAATAAAAAATCATCATCATTTTCCGCTAACTTGTGACAAAAAATAAAATTCTATGAACTCACTATGCCCATCAGCGAATACCTTAGGGTGTCTACTTTCCGATATGGGGTCATTTGTGGGGTAGTTATACTGTTTGGGCATTGTAGAACCTCAGGAATCATGACAGGTGCTCAGAAAGTCAGAGCTGCTTCAAAAAGCGGAAATTCACATTTTTGTACCATAGTTTGTAAATGCTATAACTTTTACCCAAACCATTTTTTTTTTTTGCCCAAACATTTTTTTTTATCAAAGACATGTAAAACAATAAATTTGGCAAAAAATTTATATATGTATGTCGTTTTTTTTTGCAAAATTTTACAGCTGAAAGTGAAAAATGTCATTTTTGCAAAAAAATCGTTACATTTTGATTAATAACAAAAAAAGTAAAAATGTCAGCAGCAATAAAATACCACCAAATGAAAGCTCCATTAGTGAGAAGAAAAGGAGGTAAAATTCATTTGGGTGGTAAGTTGCATGACCAAGCGATAAACGGTGAAAGGAGTGTAGTGCCGAAGTGTAAAAAGTGCTCTGGTCATGAAGGGGGTTTCACCTAGCGGGGCTGAAGTGGTTAAAGTCCCACCAATAGTAATTTCCTTTCTAGAATGCCCTCATTAGGAATACTGCACCTAACAGTGATAACGCTCCCCAAGAATTCCTCCATTAGTACAAGAGCCTTCCAGTATTAATTACCTCAGAGCCCTCAGTAGTAAGGCCCCCCATAGTGCTTTTAGTAAAAAAGGCAGATTTATATCCCTCCTATAGAGCCCCCAGTAGTAACGCCTATAGTGTCCCCTGGATTTATATTACTCCTACACTGCCCTGAAGTGCCCCAGTACTTATAATGCCCCCTGTAGTTTTATTCCTCCCTCTACCATACAGTCCCATGTAAATAACATCACACAATTTCTCCTGCCCCTCCAAATTACAGTCCTATGTACATGACTTCACTCCCCTCCCTTCAGTGCCTCCAATAGTCTCGTGTAAACACTTTTTTAAAAAATTTTCCCCTCCCTCTGACAGTCCCATGTAAATAGCATCACACAATCTCTCCAGTCCCCTTCAATTTACAGTCCAAGTAAATATTGCCACCTCAAACATGCAATCCCATGTAAACCGCACTCCCTCAACATTCAGTCCCATGTAAATGACCTCCCTAACATACAGTCCCAGTTAGGGGTGTAGCTATAGGGGGTGCAGAGGTAGCAGTTGCTACTGGGCCTAGGAGCCTGAGGGGGCCCAAAGACCCTTGTGCCACATAAGACAATGGTATTCTAGAAAGTGCATGCTGGGAGGGCATTGTTATAGATTTTTCACAGGGGCCCAGAATCTTCATGTTACACCTCTGGCTGGAGGGAAGGGGTTAGTTCAGGTATATTTGGCATGGGGGGGGGGGGGGGGGTACAGTTAAAATTTTTGACTTGGCCAGCAGGAAGGTTATGTGCTTCCCTGGCAACAAAGCACTGAGGGAAGGAGGCCTAAGCTAAACTCTTGCCCCAGGGCCTTGAGCCTTTAGGTACGCCCTTGGGGTCCCAGTATAGCATAACTCCCAGCATTGTCCCCATACATGGTCTCTTATACCCCAGAGGACAACAAAATATTTTAGTATTCAAGTTTTCCAGTGTACTGCAGTCTATAGAGATTAGTGTTTCATACATTACATCATTAATAGCTTAAAAGGGTTGTCTCACTTAAACAAATGGCATTTATTATGTAGGGGTTAATATAAGCCACTCACTAATGTATTGTACATATTGCCTCCTTTGCTGGCTGGATTACATTTTCCATCACATCATACAATCCTTGTTTCCATGGTTATGACCACCCTGCAATCCAAAAAGCATTAACCTGTGTGCGTTCCTGGCCACCAGAGGCCGGTGGCTTTCCTATAGTGTGCAAGCACGACCACCACTGCTGGATTGCAGGGTGGTTGTAACTATGTAAACGAGCAGGGTATAATGCAATGGAAAAACGAAAAACCAGCAAAGGAGGCAATATAAATACATTAGTAAGTGCCTTGTATTAGCTTTCTAAATGATGAATGCCACTTACTGAAGTGAGACAACCCCCCCCCCCTCAATATTAATTTCTATGACCACATTAGAACATCATGCATAAGTCACACCTCGTGTACAAACATCAATAGGCATAAGGAAGGCTTCATGATTTAATTGGCTAAGTTTTCCAACACTTATGAGAATAAATATTTAACGCATTTTATCCTTTTTAATCATTAGTGCTGATTCCATTATCTGAGTATTTGCCATAAAATAAAACTATGGCGTATGAAAGAAGAAAAAAACTCCATTATCTCATAACTAGTTAGTCCTAGTCAGAACATGTTTTAATCTATCACACGGGACCTCTATTTTCTTAACAAGTACATCACATTTCATCACTAACCATACTATTCCTTCACTTTAATGCTTTGCTAAACTCCATTTTAAAGCTGGACGGTCTTCAACTGGCTTCAGGCATTTTTCAAAGTGAAAAGCAATTGGCAAGAGAAGTAAACAGATAACATGAACTAGACAGTTCTCACTGATGAGACATATTACAAAGTTTCTTGTGGCCACTTGTATTATTGATTTGGTAAGTTGTGTGAAGAGTTGGCACTGATTTTAAACGGTCACTACAAACTGTTGCTTTGTAGGTCTGGCAAGTTACAATTGTTCATACTTTCTATTGGGCTTTATGCACAAAGCTGTGTCCATATTTCAGTCTGCAAACCGTATCTGCAGAGTACAGGTTCTTTAGAACTATTATCGGCTACAACACAGACCAGAATAGGACATGTTCTATAATTCGCAGGAATGGCCCCATAGAAAGTAATGGGCCAGTGTGCTATCCACAGATTGGGGGGGGGGGAGGGGGGGGCATGAGGCCTAAGACTGCATATTGACTTTTTTTTTTTTTTTTTTTTCTCCCATCCCAGATGGCTTCACAGCACCTTTAGATGTAAAACAATTCTTTCTTGGCTCTCCAATTTTCTTGTCTATATCTGTGAACACGGGCAATCACTTGCCTCTGCAGCTCTTCGTGGATGAATGCATTGTTGCTGCTACAGAAGTCCTTAGTAATTCAGCTCAATATGTCTTGATCAACAATCATGGGTAAGTCATCGTAAGCCATGCTTGCTTCCAGCTTAGAGGTAACCCTACAAAGAACTATAACTTGCCTGTTACATTTGTATCATCGCACCCTAAGGGTCCTCTTACACATACAGATCTGGCAGATTATGGGGACTGAAGCAAACTCTGTCAGATCATCAGCAGAGATGAGGTACATTTGCATAGAAGGACCATAAGGCTTTGTTCCTGAAGCAAAGTCTCTGGCACAGGCAGGAGTCCTCAAACATTTCACTGCTACTACAGTGAAACGCCAAATACGACTGGCTCGCTGTTCATTTTAGTCCAAGAAGGTTACAACATACACTGAAAACCCATAAAAAACAATGACTCCTTGGATCACTATATAGAAGCTCATCAGTGAGCGACACAAGCTTCAGATGCTTCATCTGAAGTCACTTAATTCAAAACTTCGGAATAATACTGTACAGAGACTCGTCTCCGTGCAGTAATAGAATGTATGGGCTCCGATGAGGCGAAGTGGCGCGTGACTTCGTTGAGTAACTTCGGTAATTGATTTTATTTTTTTAAAGAGGGCAAACCACGTTAAGATTTGAAACAGAACTTAATTTCAGCTCTGAGTTACTAGTCTGAAAAAGGTGGCATCACATAATGGCTGTAAGTAATCAAAATGCTGAATCCGGAACAGCATCTGATAAATGAATAAGCCTAAACAATGTCATATAATCACCACATAAGTAGTGGTTGCTAAATGTAATGATGGATAAGAAAATCCAAGTAATATACCGACCATGTGCGGGACGTCTGCTTCCTGGATTTAGCATTTCGATAACTTGCAGTCGTTGTGATGGCGCCCCCTTGTGTCTTTATGGGTGGATCACTGCTGCCATGTATTTGTCTTATTCATTAAGGATATACCGTACTAATAAAGAGGAGTTTCTACGTAGTGTTGCAAGGTGTATATGTATGTGTGAGAGATGGATTTATTATTCTATACATATAATGTGAACATTCTGTAGTACATATTTTTGTCCACTAGATGGCCACAAACCATATGTATGAGAAGGTCAATAAGGGAGGGGGTTACATTAGTTTTCAAATATACCTATGACCTCCGTTGAAGCTGCTGAAACCACTCCTATCAGGTTAAGTAGCCAATAGTCTCTGCTTAAGGAACACCCCTTTTGTGATGTCATGTCTGCTATTTAAGTCAATGTAATGTGAATAAAGGGCGTCTCTTCTACCATGGCTCAGGGAAGAGAGAAGATGCTTTCATGAAACCACCTAGTGTATGGTGTACTTATACTTCTAATTGATTTGGCACCACACAAAGAAGCAGCGCATGAATTGCACTAATGTGTGTGTGTGTGTGATTTTTAGATTTGTGTTTTTTTTTGTTTTTTTTTTAGGGGGGGGGGGTGTTCAATGCTACTACAGTGCTAGATTGCATGTATACTGGGACATGAGTACACTCCTGCCTGAATAAAGTGTCTTGTATGAATGGAATGGGCTGATCCTCTGAATCCCCATGGAGTAAATCTCCCAGGCTGCAGGGGGCCACCACCACTCCGAAGACCTGTCCTCCTTTTCTCACCCCTTTAGAAAGGTGGAACCGCTCACATCATAATTTGCTGCTCTTTTGTGATGTAAAAGCACTGATTAGATGCTCTACTTTATACTCTGCAGGATACAGTGCTTGAGTCTTGTAGTAACTAGAGTGAGTTTCATATTTTGCAATTCGTTCACTTTGTTTACTCGTAAAAGGTGAAATGCATTATGGATTCCGTTACCACGGACCATAGCGCAATTCTATGTCATGCCTTTAGAGGCATTCTGTCATAGAAGTCTATGGGCTGCAAAATGGAAAGTCTATTAGAGTCTGCATAACGGAAATGGATCAACTATGACGGAATGAACAGAATGCCTCTAAAGGCATTCCATCATAGAATTGTGCTCTGGTCCGTGGTAACGAATCCATAACACAATTCCCCTTTTACCAGTAAACAAGGCGTGAATGAATTTCAAAAATGACATTTGCTCATCTCTAGTAGTAACTTCTATAAAATGTAAACTCTTATATATATATATATATATATATATATATATATATATATAATATATATATATATATATAAATTTTTTTTTTTTTTTATCCCCCCCCCCCTCCCTCAGGTGTTTTGTAGATGGTAAAGTAGCTTCTTCAAGGTTTGTGGAGCCTCCTCTGCTGGATACGGTCAAGCTTGCATTCCCAGCTATGAAATTTGTAGGTGCCAATGACAAGGCAAGTATGAGCACCTGCAAGAAACCAGTATAAAAACTGATGACTAAATGGGTTGTCTCTCTTCACCAAATGGTGTTTAACGTGTAGACAAAGTTAATATAAGGCACCTCCTAATGTAATTGACCATATTGTCTCCTTCGCTGGCTGGATTCATTTTTCCATAACATTATACACTGGTGGCAGTACTTACACAATATAAGAAAGTGCTGACCTCTGGTGTCTAGCACATTTTTTATTTTTTAGTGTGCAAGCACTACCACTGCTGCTCTATTGCAAGACAGTCATTACCATGGAAACCAGCAGTGTAAGGCTCCATTCGCAACATGTTTTGCGCTTCCACAAAACGCTGACAGCGGCAATGTGCGTTCCACATCTTGCAGACCGCACATTGCTGGCACTATATAGAATATGGCTATTGTCCGCAATTGCGGACAAGAACAGGACATGTTCTAATTTATTTTTTCGGGAACTGAATTGTGGACCCAGAAGTGTGGGTTCACAGTTCCGTGTCCAGGCAGCACATCATGCTGCCCCATAGGAATGAATGGGTCCGCAATTCCGTTCTGCAAAATGCGGAACGAAATTGCGGACTTGTGAATGGACCCCAAAATGTGATGAATCCCGCCAGCAAAGGAAGCGATGTGGACAATCGCAATACATTAGTAAGTGCCTTGTATTAACTTTCTCTACATGATAAATGGCATTTACTGAAGTAAGACAATACTTTTTTAACTTTCCCTTTTCTGTGCAGATCTACATTCACTTCAAGCTGATGGTTTGGGATCCTAAAGCTGCAAATGGACTGAAGATGTGCTCCTATCTAAGCGACGTTGACAGGTGAGGTTGATCTGGATTCCAGTTTCAAGTACTGAAGCCTTCCTTCTGACCCATTGTGCTATCCAGTGTTTTTTGTGAGAATTGTGGTTAACAACTGAAATGACCATGAAGTGTTAACACTCCTTTTTGGGGCCGGTTTTATTTGCAGTTTGCTGTTCAAAATCTATAAGCATAGTTTGTTTGCAATATTTATTTTCCCCCGTTTTCCAATTAAGCATTTTTTGGGGTTAATTTAATTTTTTTTTTTCTGCTGTTCTCCCCGTAAGTCTTTCTACAGACCTTTCAACTCCTACGGGGTAAAAACCAGAAGAAACTGCATAAAAAAAATGCATTCTGTGTAGTGCATTTCATAATGCAGCGGAAGCGGGTCACGTGCTGCTGGAGACTGGCCACAATGATGTGCTTTCTGCAAGTGGCATGTCACTGGGTCACACATTGCTTGTGTGACAGTCACTGGCACATGTGACCCATCCCCCACCACCACTGAAAGTTCAAAAGCGGGGAACCTTAGAGCAGCAAACCGCTCAAAATAACTGGAATAGCCCATCTTTAAAGTAATGTCTGGCTACATAAAAAATAAAAATGTTAAACCTGAAAAACCTAAAGCACTGATTGAAAAACAAGTGAACAAGGTCTTGTGAGCCAAAACCAGGAGTGGAGTCTACGAAGAAGGTATAGTGGAAAGATCTGTGCCGTTTTGTTCACAAGTACTGATGGAAATCCTTGAACAAAACTCTCATATGAACCAGGCCAAAAAATGCTTGAAATTCATTAAAGGCGGACAAGAACACTGATCTCTTGTAGTGAACGTGCATCAGTTTGAGTTCAGTACAAGAGATCTGCGATCATACATGAACTGACTGCATCATAAAACATGGTCGGTGCAGGGAAGAGTGGTCAACAGGGGCGGATTGGCCATAGACCTTACAGGGAAATTTCCCAGGGGGGCCTTCCTCATTGCCGGCCAGTGAAGTTTTTGGGGATGTGCTCTGTTGCTGGCAGTATTTTGTGATGGGCTGTGGTAGTTGGCTTTGGGGTGGTATAATGTGCCATCCCGGTCCTAGGCTGTTTGTGAAACATTCTGAAGATATTTGAGGAAACCCCTCAGATGGATCCACTTTTATTTGATGTGCATTTAATTCTTTAATCAGATGGCAGCTTTTGGGCAATCCACGAAGTGACCTCTGCAGCTGCTGTGATTCCATCTGTAGGCTATCTTCCAGAAGGAGGAGAGATGCTGCAGGTAGGTAGCATTAGACATTTGGCTGACAGCCATGGCCTTGCACTTTAAACTGTAATATTCCAAAAGCTTTCTTTCCCACTGTGCAGATACCAGTGATTCTGGAATTCTTCATACGATGGTTCTGGGGCCATTCACAGTAAATAGTCCACCTGTTAATGGAAGCTCAAACTCCAGTAATGATTCAAAGACACTGGACACTGCATCAGGTAATGCTTATTTGCTTGATACCATGCATTCAATGGTATGAGGGTGTATAATTCTGAAATTATGGAGACTTTTTTTTTTTTAGACTTAGTTGGCTACTTTTGGCCAATGTTTATGTAAGATGACTATAATGGTATTTACTAATATAGCCATGCTGATATTTGTTGTTTTATATATATATTTTTTCAAATAAAGGGGTTGTCCGGGTTCAGAGCTGAACCCAGACAACCCCCCCCCCCCAATCTTGTGCTCCGATGCACTCCCTTGCCTGTGCCCTAAGCACTATGGGGTAGTATTTATCATGGGTCACTATGGGGGGGCGCATTATGAATACTGAGCGACTTGTATGTAGTTTTTTTTTAACCAACCCATACATTTTCTATAATGGCTTTTTAACGGCCATTAAGCCCTTAACGCAGAAGTACGTACATGATTATGCTTAGAGGCTTTCCAGTTTCCGATATTGACCATCCTCTGCATAGGTAATCAATACCAGATCAGCAGGGCTTTGTTCCTGGCACCCCTGCCGAACAGCTGTTGGAGAGACTGCAGCACTTGTATGGGCACTGTTCTCTATTGTTTACCCACTCTTTGGAGAGTGGAGCAGTATAATTACTCTTCTTCGGTCCTATTCTCGTGAATGGGAAGGAGCAGTTGTAGTTTAAAGAGCTGGTATTGTGAGCTTGATCCCTGCTGTTCTGATATTGATGGCCTATGCTGAAGGTAGATCCTAAATATTGGAAATGGGACAACCCCTTTAAGGCCACGCTCCATACATGCGTATAATACAGCAGGCATCTGCCGCAATGACTAAGATTGGTGATGCCGAACCCAGTCACTTAAACCCTTGAGAAATTGAAGAGAAACTTTGTCTCCTTAGGGGACGAGAGAGACCTCTCCCAATTGTGTACATAAAAATAAACCTATATCGCCAGGTCCCAAAATGCTTGAACTACTAGAATAGAAGTTTCATGTGTGGTGAACGCCATAATGAAGAAAAAACATCTGTCATTTACCTCTTCTAACAAATCTGAATGGGTGATCAAAAAGCCGTACATACCCCCAAAAATACCAATAAAAACTGTAGCTCTTCCTGCAGAAAAGCCCACTTCAGACAGCAATATGAGTTATGATTGTCAGAAAACGGACTATGCAAAGAATTTATTTTTTGACTTTTTTTTTTTTTTCAAATGTTTTTTCTTTTCCAATCTAGTCTTCCCAATACCGCCTGCTGTTGGAGCACTCTTCCTGGAGCTGATGGTCCTTCTGCTGTTGTCTTTGGGGGTTGCTATATATGGCCGTGCAGCCAACCAGGAATCTGAAGAGCTTGAAAAGCACTTGCTTGTTACTCATGAAAACTAAATCTTAAATAAAAATCTTTCTCACTATGTCACTTGATCATTATTACAGCATGTTTTTAAATTAAACACTCCACTCAACCACAATAAATTGTATACTGGAGAAACTGATCCTAGAAAACCCTCTTTATTCCACGTCCATTAGCCCTGACCCTTCACCCCAACCAATTAAGTTAATTAGGCTGTTGGCTTTATTGTTGCATAGTTCAGAAACTGGATAGTAGGAATAGTCCTGTCCAGTGCGGCACTTGATCTTGAAATCCTCCTCTGGTTAATTCTTGATATTCAGAAGCAATGATGCATTAAGTAGGCCGAGACTCAGCCGGCTTCTTGTCATGTGTATGATAGAGTTTCCGAAGGCTTGAGTCCAGCAACAAGTCCACTGATCTGAAGAATGAAACGTGTATAGTTAGTTGGACTACAACAGTTTCGCATAAACTGATTCAAAGAGCCATGACAATCATGTACCATGGGTTTACCTGACTGGAACACGCAGCATTTTGGGTCAGATAAGCCCATGTTTGGGCTGTGAATGGCTCCTTAGTTGGATTTTTGACACAGTACTGTGCTCAGATAAGTATTTGGTGCCCTTACTATGGACTAATCTCGGATGCTAATGTTCAATGTACATTTGTGTGCCAAACACCATCTGATATCTCGATGCTTAAAGTGCTCTGAAGGAGCTAATCCTACAACTGCTGTCTGACGGAGAGCTCTTGTGCTGCTTATCACTGATCTAAGGTCACACAACAGCAAATTTAAATTTTTTTTACTACTGGGGAGGGGGAACATAATACAGGTCCTTCTAAAAAAAATTAGCATATTGTGATAAAGTTCATTATTTTCTGTAATGTACTGATAAACACTAGACTTTCATATATTTTAGATTCATTACACACAACTGAAGTAGTTCAAGCCTTTTATTGTTTTAATATTGATGATTTTGGAATACAGCTCATGAAAACTCCAAATTCCTATCTAAAAAAATTAGCATATTCCATCCGACCAATAAAAGTGTTTTTAATACAAAAAAAGTCAACCTTCAAATATGTTCAGTTCTGCACTCAATACTTGGTCGGGAATCCTTTTGCAGAAATGACTGCTTCAATGCGGCGTGGCATGGAGGCAATCAGCCTGTGGCACTGCTGAGGTGTTATGGAGGCCCAGGATGCTTCGATAGCAGCCTTGAGCTCATCCAGAGTGTTGGGTCTTGCGTCTCTAAACTTTCTCTTCCCAATATCCCACAGATTCTCTATGGGGTTCAGGTCAGGAGAGTTGGCAGGCCAATTGAGCACAGTAATACCATGGTCAGTAAACCATTTACCAGTGGTTTTGGCACTGTGAGCAGGTGCCAGGTCGTGCTTAAAAATGAAATCTTCATCTCCATAAAGCTTTTCAGCAGATGGAAGCATGAAGTGCTCCCAAATCTCCTGATAGCTAGCTGCATTGACCCTGCCCTTGATAAACACAGTGGACCAACACCAGTAGCTGACATGGCACCCCAGACCATCACTGTCTGTGGGTACTTGACACTGGACTTCAGGCATTTTGGCATTTCCCTCTCCCCAGTCTTCCTCCAGATTCTGGCACCTTGATTTCCAAATGACATGCAAAATTTGCTTTCATCCGAAAAAAGTACTTTGGACCACTGAGCAACAGTCCAGTGCTGCTTCTCTGTTGCCCAAGTCAGGTGCTTCTGCCGCTGTGTCTGGTTCAAAAGTGGCTTGACCTGGGGAATGCGGCACCTGTAGCCCATTTCCTGCACACGGTGGCTCTGGATGTTTCTACTCCAGACTCAGTCCACTGCTTCCGCAGATCCCCCAAGGTCTGGAATCGGTACTTCTCCACAATCTTCCTCAGGGTCCGGTCACCTCTTCTCGTTGTGCAGCGTTTTCTGCCACACTTTTTCCTTCCCACAGACTTCCCACTCAGGTGCCTTGATACAGCACTCTGGGAACAGCCTATTCGTTCAGAAATTTCTTTGTCTTACCCTCTTGCATGAGGGTGTCAATGATGGCCTTCTGGACAGCAGTCAGGTCGGCAGTCTTACCCATGATTGCGGTTTTGAGTAATGAACCAGGCTGGGAGTTTTTAACCCCTTAAGGACCAGGCCACTTTTTGCAAATCTGACCAGTGTCACTTTAAGTGCTCATAACTTTAAAACGCTTTGACTTACCCAGGCCGTTCTAAGATTGATTTTTTTCGTCACATATTGTACTTCATGACACTGCTAAAATTGGGTCAAAGTTAATTTTATTTTTTTATGCAAAAAAATTTACCAAAAATTTTGAAAAATTAGCAAATTTCAAAGTTTCAGTTTCTCTACTTCTGTAATACATAGGAATACCCCCAAAAATTGTGATGACTTTACATTCCCCATATGTCTACTTCATGTTTGTAGCATTTTGGGAATGATATATATTTTATTTTTTGGGGATGTTACAAGGCTTAGAAGTTTAGAAGCAAATTTTGAAATTTTTCAGAAATCTTCAAAATCCCACTTTTTATGGACCGTTCAGGTTTGGTCATATTGTGAGGCTTAGATGATAGAAACCTCCCAAAAATGACCCCATTCTAGAAACTACACCCCTCAAAGTATTCAAAACTGTTTTTTCAAACTTTATTAACCCTTTAGGTCTTCCACAAGAGTTAATGGCAGATGGAGAAACAATTTTGAAATTTCTATATTTTGGAAAATTTTCCATTTTAACCCTTACTTTATTACTGGAAAAAATGGGTTAACAGCCAAACAAAACTCAAAATGGGTTGCCCTGATTCTGTAGTTTGCAGAAACACCCCATATGTGGTCGTAAACTACTGTTTGGCTAAACGGCAGGACATAGAAGGGGAACACCATATGGTTTTTGGAAGGCAGATTTTGCTGGGCTGGTTTATTTACACCATGTACCCCCTGATGCACCCCCTAGAGTAGAAACTCCATAAAAGTGACCCCATCTAGGAAACTACGGGATAAGGTGGTTTTGGGACTCTTTTTGGGGTAAATTTGATTTTTGGTTGCTCTATATTACTTTTTTTTGAGGCACTGTAACAAAAAAATTATTCTAAAATTGTTTCTACATAAGCTATTTAGTTTTGTGGAACACCTAAAGGGTTAAGTCTGTAAAGTAACTTTTGAATACCTTAAGGGGTGTAGTTTCTTAGATGGGGTCAGATGGAGTTTCTAGTCTAGGCTACATCAGGGGGGGCTTCTAATGGGACATGGTGTCAAAAAAAAACTGTCCATCAAAATCTGCCTTCCAGAAACCGTATGGAGTGCCTTTCGTTCTATGCCCTGCCGTGCGGCTATATAGCCGTTTACGACCACATATGGGGTGTTTCTGCGAACTACAGAATCGGGGCAATAAATATTTAGTTTTGTTTGGCTGTTAACCCTTGCTTTATTACTGGCAAAATGGATTCAAATTGAAAAAAATGGGTGTTTTGGCACAGTTTTTATTTTATATTTTTAACACCGTTCATCCGAGGCGTTTGGTCAAAAGTTATTTTTATAGCGATGACTTTTACGCACGCGACGATGCCCAATATGTATGGCTCCCAGACTTTGGAGGCACTAAGCAGGCATCCTAAAACTGCGGCCCTCCAGATGTTGTAAAACTACAATTCCCACCATGCCCTGCTGATGGCTGTAGGTTGTCTGGGCATGCTGGGAGTTATAGTTTTACAACATCTGGAGGGCCGCAGTTTGAGGATGCCTGCACTAAAACTAATATTTTTTGGGGGAAAGAAATTGTTTCCGTGTCTCCAGTCTGAGAGCCATAGTGTTTTATGTTCTCTAGTGCAGTGTTTCCCAACCAGTGTGCCTCCAGCTGTTGCAAAACTACAACTCCCAGCATGCCCGCACAGCCAAAGGCTGTCAAGGCATGCTGGGAGTTGTAGTTTTGCAACAGCTGGAGGCACACTGGTTGGGAAACACTGCTCTAGTGGACTGTTGGATTATAAAAATTTAGTACTCCATGGAAGTGTGATACTCCCTGAAGCAATCAATAATGCAGAGGCCTGGATGATCGGGGCACGTGTCGCATTGAGTAGTGGTGTCCTTCCGTATCCCCCTCTTGTGACACACTCTGCACTTTTTTTTTGGGTTCGTCCCTTCTTTCCAGTATGGGGGACCACACCTGGAAAGTGTTGACCAGGGACAATCCGGGCGCCTCCAGTTCCCGAGGTACTCCGGCCTGCTCTTTCCCGGTCCAAAAAGATCAGTTCCTTGAGGACTGCCTCATAGAATTGGAGGAATGTCCCTGTGCTGCCAGCGCTTCGGGATAGTACAAAAGAGTTGTACATGGCAACCTGTACCAAGTAGACCGCAACTATTTTGTACCATGCCCAGGTTTTGCACATGGCGTTATATGGCGTGAGGACTTGATCTCTCTGATCAACTCCTCCCATATACCGATTTGTAGTCAACGATACAATCGGGCTTGAGGACCGTTGCCGCGGTACCTCGCACAGAGACTGGGGTGGTGCTGTTACCGTGGATTGTGGGCAGCATAAGGACATCCCTCTTGTCCTTATACCTGACCAGCAACAGGTTTCCACTGGTAAGTGCACAGGTCTCACCCCTGGGGATAGGTACCTGGAGGGGGTAGGCAGGGAGGCCGCATTGATTTTTCTGCACGGTCCCACAAGCAGACGTGGATCTGGCAGCAAGGTATAAGTTATCCACGTACAAGTGGTAACCATTATCCAGCAGTGGGTACATAAGGTCCCACACGAGTTTCCCACTAACACCCAGAGGTGGGGGGACATTCTGGGGGTTGAATACAGGAATCTTGCCCCTCGTACACATGAAATTTGTAAGTGTACCCTGAGGTACTCACAAATTTTGTATAGCTTCACGCCATACCTCGCCCGCTTTGTGGGAATATATTGGCGGAAACTGAGTCTCCCCTTGAACGCAACGAGAGACTCATCAACCGTGACCTCCCTTCCAGGTACATAGGCCTCCATGAATTTGGCCCCAAAGTGATCGATGACCGGCCGTATCACCGCAGGGTGGACATGCTGCATTATCGGAATAATGGAGACATTTCCGGATGGCCTCAAACCGGTGACATGTCATGACCATACTGTACAGTGGGGTCTGGTAAAGGACATTCTGGGTTAGGGTTAGATGGAAGTTTGGAATAAAAGTACTTTCTCCCCCCCCCCCCCCCTTCTTTCCCTGCCTAACGGTGCCTCTCCCTCACTGACCCTAACCTACCTGGGTGGCGATGGGTGCAGGAGGGTGATGGATGCCGATTAGGGGGGGGGGGGGGGAGGAACGCAGGAGCTGGACGATGCTGCACGGTCAGGGTGCTGGACCGGAAGAGGAGGGGAGAGAGGAGCGCAGGAAGTTTGAATCTTGTGCCTCTCTCCCCTGCACCAATCGGCACCCTGGACAGCGGTGTTCAGCACCAGGGCCAGCACCGCCTCTCCAAATCTTCGGACTGCGATTGGTGTATAATTATGCCACCGATCGCAGTCTTTTTCCGGTTCATCAGGTCACAGGACACCCGAATGGACCGGAAACGCAGAAAACCGCAGGTCTGAACAGCCGGCGTCCTGTTCCGATTAACCCCCACGGTGCCGGAATTCCGATTTTAAGTCGGGTCCTTAAGGACTCGGGAAATAGGGCATACCGGTACGTCCTATGTCCTTAAGGGGTTAAAAGCCTCAGGAATATTTTGCAGGTGTTTAGAGTTAGTTGATTCAGATGATTAGGTTAATAGCTCGTTTAGTGAAACTTTTCATGATATGCAAATTTTTTTAGATGGGAATTTTGGGTTTTCATGAGCTGTATGCCAAAATCATCAATATTAAAACAATAAAAGGCTTGAACTACTTCAGTTGGTGTGTAATGAATCTAAAATGTATGAAAGTCTAATGTTTATCAGTACATTACAGAAAATAATGAACTTTATCACAATATGCTATTATCCTATTAATGGCTGTTAAAAATGGATGACTGGAAAGCGGATGCAAAATGGCCGTGGAAAACTTATTTTCTCCTGTTTTTGTGTAGGTACCCTAAGGGCTCATTCACACAACAATGAAAATTGTTTTCAGAACCAATTAGTCTATGGAGCTAGTCACATGGCTGTTGTATTTTAATGGTCAGTAAACAGCAGCCTTTAAAAAAAAAAAAAATAATTGAAAATTACCTATTTCCCCTATGCCCATGACTGCACCCTTGAGACTGCATCAATCCAGGATAGGAAATGGGAACTTCCATGGAGGGCTTTAAGGAGGGGCTCTGCCCCTGTAACACCAGTTCCTGTGCTACTGGATAGTACATGCTGTGTAAGGCTGCAGGAGGCTCCCCCATGCGGTTACCTGGTTCAGACTAAGGCCTCATTCACACACATGTAGACCACGGCTTGTGAAAACCCAGCCTGTCGTTCTGCTGAGTTCACGGCGTCATTGATTGCTATGATGCTGTGCTGCTTACTTTGTCATACAAATAAAGTGCACTGCATAGAAAGTGTTAGACACTTGTTTCAGGCCCCATGCACATGACTATTTTTGATCTGCAACAATTTATTTCGATGGGTGCAAATAACGTGGATGGCACTGTCTGCATCCATATGTCCATTCTGCTGCCTGGCAAAGAGAAAACGTCTGCAAAACTGACCTGGATAGGACATTTCTATAGAATAAAAAAAAGCACGTTGCCAGTATCTGTGTTAAGGATCTGCAGTCGTGTGCAAGAGGCCTTAGAGTGAAAACATGGGTATTTTGTGATGTTTTCTGCACTTAAAGGCCCCTGTCAGACAAGCATGTTTGGTGTGGAAAACTGGCACTGTGTGAGCGAGATTCCCCAACACTGTCGTGTGCAAGAGGCCGAATTCTGTAGAAATGAGGTCAGGCAGAGACTCTCAGCATTATAAATTATTAAAAGGAGCAGTGATCCTGTCCATTGTGGAAATCTCACTCCTACTTGGATTCTGATTTCCACAGGGGCCAACCCTGTGGTCTTTAAGGTACAAATATCAGCACTAGGTGTTAAAGTCTGAGATTTAAAAAAAGCAGGATAGATAAGTATTTTCTGCATGGTGGCACTTTATTTTATTTTTTTCTCCCCCCTATTTGTTTTTTGTTTGTTTTTTTAATTCAAAATGCAGCATATTGGAGCTTTAGGGATTTTTCATTTCCTCTATAGAGTGAAATGCTGCTCAAACACTGGTTTTGAAAGATGCCACGAAAAAAAAAAATCTCCAAGGGTTCTTTGCACACTAACTTTGCACTGGTGGTTTTTTATATATATATATAATTTTTTATTTTTTTTCCCTACAGTGAAAGATGTAAACAAACAAGCAAACTACAACATGCTGTGTTTTTGAAATGGAAATAAAAAATAAAAAAAACACAATCTAATTTTGAAAATCCATTAGCAAATAACATTTTGTACATCCTACATATTGTGTTTACCAAAGACCTTCAGTTACCATGAAGCTGGTGTTTAAAGCCAGCAAAAACCTATTTGTGAAAGCGGTATAAAAACAGCATGCAGTTTTGTTTTCCTGTGAGGGGGAAAAAATGGCAGAGCAAATTTCGTCTAAGGGCCACCAGGGTAGTTGCATGCACACTTTTTTTTTTTTTTTTGAGCCAAAGCCAGAAAGGTATACTAGGAGGATTGTCTGCTTTATATTGATTATGGCTAAAACGATTACTTGATACAAACTTTTTGCATTGAGGATTTGTTTGTGCCATGTGACCACTGAGTGAGTACAGCGCTTGCTATTACTCACGCTCCATGGTCTCCCGCTGGCCCGCACCGCACTGGATCCTGACATACAGTCAGGTCCCAGTGCAGCGCGTGAAGATTATCTCTGGAGTGTCGGCAACGCTCCTACAGGAGAGGTATGCATTTTATTTCACTGGCGCTGGGGACTTGTGGCTAGGAGGGGAAGATGGTGAGACTGTGGGAGGGAGAAGCTGATGGCGGGGGTCTGAGTTTTTATAAAGGAAAACGTTCTTTTAATAATTTTTTTTTTTTCTTGGAGTACTCAATTTTTGTAATAATGTATTCTACCAATTAATAATCGATAGCTGCAGCCCTAAATTGACCTATCCTCAGCCTAGGCACCCCTGACAATCAGCTGTTTAAGGAGAGCAGTGTTCGTACAAGTGCTACCTTCTCTTCATTGTTTACCTGCTCGCCGTTGCAACCACAGCAGTGAGCGGTGGTAGTTACGAGTAAGCCGTCCCATTCACTTCAACAGGATGACTCGTTTCTATACATTTGAATGGAAAGGATCCATCCCATTGAAGAGAATGGGACAGCTTACTTGTAATTGCACCTGCTCACCTCTGTGGTCAGGGGCAGATTTGCCATTGACCTTACAGGGCATTTTCCCAGGGGGCTTCCCAACCCCTCCTATCTGCCGCTGGCTGGGTACATAATGTGGTAATTAATGCTGCAAGTATCAAGTAATCATGTACCCAGCCAGTGACTGAACATGCCCTCCTAAATTCAACTGTTATGGCCCACATCTCACCTCACCCCTGCCCCATATGTTAATCAGAGACAACTGAAAGAGAACATAAAATGGCAGCTATTGATGGGCCCCCACAGAGCAAAAGACTTTGGGGCAATATATTGTGCTGCGCTATGGTCTTGCTGAACCCTTCTACTTACGTTGCGCTGCTTCCTGTCAATTTACACCCTCCTACAACAGGGGGCCACTTTTAGATTTTTCCCCAGGGCTATTTTAAGTTCCCAGTCCACCCCTGGCTGTGGTTGCAATGGCGAGCAGGTAAACAAGAAAGAGGAGGTAGAGCTTGTATAAGCGCTGCTCTGTCTTTATACAGCTGATTGGCGGGGGTGCCAGGTGTTACCCCTGCCAGTCTGATATTGATGACCTATCCTGAGGGTAGGACATAAATTATAAATAAAGTGGACAACTCTTAAGTAAGGAAGTATGCGTCTCCATCCACTTCTAGCTTTGGCTCAAGAACTACATGTGATTCTAGCCTTATTGGGAAGCTCTTGTCCACCCCCTTTAGAGACCATAACACTACAGTAACACCCACCTGTCTATTGGTGTTATAATGACAGGAATAGCGCTGAGTCCTATTGCAGTCGTAGCCCACTTGCGTACTGGGAGCGGCCAGCGGGTGACACGTCCCATCAAGTAAAGAGAAGCAGCACATAGCCGGTTGATGGTAAATCCAGGAATGGCCACAGATGCAAGAGCTTGCCACACAAAGGTATCTACCACAGCCACCGTGATATCTGCTGTCCGACCTGGACCATCAGTGTTTGCCTGTAGACAGAGAAGGTAATACACACACTTAAATGAAATGTTTAGATTTAGTATTGCCCAACTAAAGTGTGAAGTGATACGCATTTAAAAATAAAATAAAAATCTTTAACTTCAACATCTTGGCATCTAAATTGTTAACCCCTGAGGTCTGACATTGACTACGCCATTTAAGATATTGAACTGTCGAGGTCAGTCTCTGGACCCAGCCATTTTAGCAGAGGCTATGCCCGCACCATCCCTGTGTCATGCATTTACAGTTCTTTGTATTAACTACATACCACCATAAATTGTGGCCAGCATTATGTTAGAGCCTGGCGTAATCCATCTTAAAAATAAAAAAAATCAGTAATTAACCAGGACGAAATACCTGAGCTGCTTTGCGCCCTTTATCTGCTGCATCTGCAGTTACATAGGCTGTGGCTACACCATATGTTGCCCAAACAAGAGCTTTAGGTACCAGGGCACGAAATGATTCACCAACTTCATTGGCATAGCCTGAAAGATAGAAAAATTATAAACTAGTGTTTATTCTTCTTAAAGCGGTTATCCAGGAATTTAATATTGATGACCTATCCTCAGTATAGGTGATCAATATCACATCAGCGGGGGTCCAACCTCCATGTGGGACATACATACAGGAAACAAAGTCTCTAAAGCTACAAATGAACATTGCAAGTGCCCAGGGATGATGTTTATACTAAATGTGTCGGTGTGGATAACTCCCCTGTTTAGCTTTGAGCCAGCCTTGTATCCTCCTGACGTCACTCTCTTTGACATCTGAAATGCTGCGCCTGCGCACATCACTGCCAGGCCGGGGCATGCTCTGTAAACTACCCTCCAGATGGACTATTCTCTAGGTTCCAGTGCTGCTCTTGATCTACTTCTTTCATGTTCTCTGATTTTGCGGCTTTAAATGGTGCATGGTGCATGGGCACTACATTCCACTATGCCGCTGCCCACAGGGGGTAGTGTACAGTGCCTGGCAGTGATGTGCGCAGGCAAAGGAGTTCAGATGTCGAAGAAGATACAGGGCTAGCTGAAAGGTAAACAGGGGGAGGATTTATCCACATGTAACGCCTGGGGGTTTGCCCATGTGCTGCCCTCATTTGCATATACTTCAAAGTTCATTTTTGGCGCTTTACAGACTCAGAAAAGCCAAAGAAAGGTATCTTGTGTTTTCTGTATATGTCTCCCACATAGCAGTGTGAGCAGTTTAAAACATGTAAAGTTGCTGACAGACTCCCTTTAAGGGTCCAGTCACAACAAGTGTTTTGCAGTTCGCAAATTGCAGATTCACAAAAGACGGACACCAGCCATGTGCGTTCCGCATTTTGCGGACCGTACATGGCTGACCCTGTGATAGAAATGCCTATTCTTCTCCATGACTGCGTGCAAGAATAGGACAAGAGCTATCTTTCTTGCGGGGCCGCGGAATGGGACTACGGATGAGGCCAGTACACTGTGTGCTGTCCACATCTTTTGTGGCCCCATTGAAATTAATGGGTCTGCACCCGTTCCGCAAAATTTAGGAACGGCTGCGGACCCTTTCATACAGTCGTGTGAATGGACCCTAAAAGGAATCCGTCACCAGCAACCTCCCTATCAAAGTGTTAGCCTAGACCAGGGATGGGCAAACGGCAGCTCTCCAGCTGTTGTAAAACTACAAATCCCATCATGCCCTGCTGTAGGCAGACTGGGAGTTGCCCATCCCTGGCCTAGACACACAGTTGAGGTTCACCTGATTAAAACAATGTTTTTTTCTTTTGAGTAGTTATGTTTTCTTAATATGCAAATTAGGCATTTTGTGCAATGAGGGTATCACCAGTGCTCTGGTCCCCCCCCCCCCCCCCCCTCCCTTATTTCTGCAACCAGCCCCTCCCTTGCTGCCTTTGCACTGCCTGACCCTGTCAATCAGAGCAGCGAGGGAGGGGCTGGCCAGAGAAATGAGTGGAGCTTGGTTGAAACAAGAGCAATGGTGACGCCGTATCATAACTCTGGAATGGAGCCTTAGATTACACAAATAATCATAATTTTAAAATCCATACGGCAGGTCAATTTTCGCACAGAAGAAAAAAAGCAAAGTGTACATGAGATAATCCACTTGAAAAAAACCGCACTTAATCTGCATCATATGCAGGTGGCCTTACAGCACCACACTGGAATTCACTGAGCCCTTTAGAACAAGCCATTATTTCACAAATGTCTGTAAAGGCAGACTGCATGGTTAGGGCTGGATTTTGTACACCTGTGGTAATGGGACTGAATTTGATACTTTTCTCTGCAGCGTCCCACATATGTGTGTAAACGGGACACTTTAAACATCTGCCTATTTATCTAATGTATCTGCAATGTATGGTATTTTCCTATTTATCAGGCTGGCAATGCAATTACACCCATCGCCCCTAGGTGGTGCTGGCGCCACATAATATGTATGGCCAGGGGTTTGCTAATAGTTAACAGGAAGTGAATTCAGTTAGTTCAGTGTAGTGAAGGAGAGGAGGAAAGAAACAGGCATCGTCCACCATGTAGTCTGCTATTTCTACTCCTTATTTCTGGCCAAGCTAAGGGAGTACAGCAAACATTTATCTAGAGCAGCAAAGCACAAAACCATACGTCTGTCTAAATATGAAGTGAGCCTAGTGAGGGTTACAGCTGAATCCAGCATAAGGACCTCACAAGTGCCTGAGAGCAACTTTAGGAGGGCCGGGACACGAATGGATAATTAGTGCGCAGAATTGTCCTTATTAACTAGAAGCCTTCCGAGATGTGGAAACCAAAAAACCTGAGAGCATTTTGCAAATAATGTAGCAGAAGACTGAACATGTCCTATCTTTTTGTGGAACGGCTGGATCGCGGACCCATTAACGTGAATGGGTCCGCAATCTGCTGCCCCACGGACGGGCCGCAGCACGACCACGGGGCGCACACGTTTGTGTGCAGGAGGCCTCAAAGAGAACTCCTCAACTGACAATTGCCTAAACCTGATAAAAGGAATACTACTGAACCCATTTCTGAGTCATCACTCATGCCATACAAATGAACTGTATCTGTACTGACTACCTGAAGACAATTGATTCAGAAAATGTTCAACTATTTGATCACAACCGACTCATCATCATTTCTACTACTACACTCAACATTTTCACCTTACGGTGCTGGCGTCACGGGGGCCCAGCCACCAAAGCACCTTAAACACCTATACTATCAAGGGCACCTCAACTTCCATCTGGCTGGTGTTCCCTGCAATAGAGTGTGCCCCTGAGGATTTAGTGCCATCTTCCCATCCACTGCTGGCCCAGGGAGGCTCTGCTAACCGTGAGTACATGAACTACTACCCCCATTGGCCCACCGTGAGCCTCATGTGTTTCCCCTGTGAACCCGGCTCGTTGCATCTCCATACAGAATATTTCTCTTTTCCAACCTGCATCTAGATGTGGGTTAAAAATCTGCAATCAAAACTTAAACAAACAGCTGTGTGTGACACCACCCTTAGGCCGCCTGCAAACGTTGTGGAATATGTGCTGGAAAAACCGCAGCGTAGTACAGTACCAAATGCGGAAATTGACCTGCTGTGCAAATTTCAAAATAAACTTCATCTCAATTATGTTTGTGGTTTTAGCTGTGGATTTCACCCTTTTCAATGGAAGGATGAGATTTGTGGCAAAACCGCATCAAATACCACAATTAGACATTGAGGATTATGGTGTGGAAATGCTGCAGAAATGCACGTAAATCCGCATGGAAATTCATGCGGATCTTGTGTGTGTGTTCACCAGCCGTGTGCAGATGTCATTGACTGGTATGGCTTGTACCCTAGAGTTTTATGCCAGGGGTATGGTTCTAGTAATATAATATCCCTGCTTCTATCATCTTCAGTGGGCAACATGCAATAGCGCCGAGATCTATTGACTGACTTAATGGGGAAGACTGCTTTGTGCTTCACTGCTTTGGATCCACTAAATACGGATACCGGCCATGAGCATTCCTAAATTTTCTCGGCCCCCATTGTGGAAATGCCTATTCTTAATCGCAAAATGGATAATGCTCTATAATATGTAATGACATCCGTGTGCATTTTTGCGGCCCCCATAGATATGAATAGGTCCACGTGTAAATCACGGAACTGGTAAAACGTCGGACTTTGATAAATCTCCCCCTAAAGTTTTTATTTTCTTAAAATGCTTTCATGGCTTTGAGCTCATCAAACATGAATTAATAATGGGAAGTCCTGGCTCGTGTCTGCTACATTAGACCCACGTAAAACTGCAGGAGGAAAGTCAATGATGTATCTACAACACTGCACAGTGCAGATATGATCTGCATCTCAAACTAAATGTATAGTAACCACTTCTACAATATGGCTGAGGCTGGACCTAGACATTATTTTTAACACCTTAAAAAAAAAAAAAAAAATATCACTGTGAAATCGCTGTCCACAGGGTATGCATCGAGCGGCTTGAAAATCGCAGCAAATACACAAGTATTGCTGGAGCACCTTAAATGCTAGAGATAAAAATCGCTGCAGTCAAGTGAGTAGCTAGCGATTACTTTTTTAATAAATACATGCTGGGATTTCAGAGTGATTTCCAGGCCACTTTTTCCTCCATAGAGCAACAAGAAAATCTCTTAAAAATAAAATCACTGCTTAATCTCTAGAGGTTAGAGGGGTTTTCTGGGATTTTGTTATAGATGGCCTATCCTGAGGAGAGGTCATCAATATTTGATCGGTGTTGAAGAGATAGTGGTCCTCCGGTAAGCAGCGTGGCATCTTCCTAGATGTCACCGTACATTAGTCACGTGGCCTAGGAATCTCAGTTCCTTTCAAGGTAATGGAGCTGAGCTGTAATACCAAACACAGCCACTATCCAGTGGGCGGCACTGTGCTTTGTAAGGTGTGAGGAAGCCATGGCGCTCACTGGAGAGCAGGGACCTCTTCCAACAGCAGATCTGTGAGGATACTGGAAATCAGACCCCCACCGATCAGATATTGCTGACCTATCTAGAGGATAGCAAAATAAATAATGTAGAGAGCAGCTCTAGTGTACCTTACTGACTCTTCTAGGCATGCAACAGCCCGTCCATGGCACCGGATCCACGGTAATCCATATGTAAGTATTCGAATAGAAGTTGACGGCAGCGTATTCATCCAAACGTCCTTTATTAGCCGTTACTCCATGAACAATGTACAAAAAGGGCAATAAAAAGCAGCAACGTTTCGACTACTCAGTAGTCTTTGTCAAGCATGCTTATTGGCCTTTTTGTACATTGTTCATGGAGTAACGACTAATAAAGGACATTTGGATGAATATGCTGCCGTCAACTTCTATTTGAATACTATCTAGAGGATAGGTCATCAGTACTGAACACTTGGAAAACGCCTTTAAATCACTCCAGCAATCAATTGGCTGCACCGATTTGGAAGTTTGATTTTCAAGCTAATCCATGTATTCCGTATGGGCAGCATATTATTTTTTTTGTAGTAAGACAACAAAGTCTAGATGTTGCCTCAGCCTAACTGGAGATAATAATTCTTAGTAAAACATATCTAATCGTCCATAAGTACTTATAGGCTAGTTTAAGGCGAGCAAGTAGTCTGCCGGAAGTACGTGGGAGTGTGATACCACAGCCTAAACTCAGCACAACAGTCATACAGAGGTGCCCAATGTGATGCCACCTGATGGTACACAAAGGGATTGGCATCTAGGGTTTCTACACTTTTTTCCCCAATGTGTGACAATAAGATAGGTTTGGCCGAAAGTGGGTGGCGCTTCAAAAGAAAGAGTTGGGGGTCTAAGGCCTCTTTCACACGTGCGAGTTTTCCGCGCGGGTGCAATGCGTGAGGTGAACCGGAATAGGTGGATAGGTGAACATAGCCTTACCATACGTCATCTATAGGATCAGTATATCTGGGCCAGTGCTCAGCCATCTGCATCAGTCCCACAGACACCAACTGGAGGAGGACTGTGCATGTGTGGCCAATATACTGTACCACAGGGTTCTTATTGACATTATTTTACACCATGGAGGAGCTTCTTAAAAATATAAACCCTTTAGGAATCTGCGAGTTCCATTTACCAGTATGAACTACAGTAATATATGAGTAGTAGAGCGCTGGACCCCAGAACCCAGCATGGGGGAGCAGGTAAGTATGCTTCGCCAGACAGGTCCCGCGGTGAGGGGATTAAAAGTTAATACAGGGCTGGACAACCCCTTTACAGACCATCTGTCAACATGCTTAAACCAGATGTACAGCCTTGTAGGTTTGATGGTACTGATAAAAACGATACCCTGATTATAACAGTACGTTGCACCATTGATGGGAAAACCGGATTTTTTATTTATTTATATACAAATATGCTTACTAGAGCACTGAGGGGCAGCCCAGAGACCTTGGAGCACCAGACTGTTACACCCCTAGAGCTTTAGTGCTTTCCCCTGGTTTGACAGGGCTAGACTTGGGAAACATGAGTGCGCGTGAAAATACATTCGCGTGCATGAGCCCTAAGGCTGATACCAACGGCCTTAATTGACTGACAATATGGCCAGTTGGGACTATGTCGTCTTGACGGAAAGAACAACACTGAGAAATCCGTGGCAATTCTGCAACAGACAGGACATGCTGGCCATCTGAAAATCTGCTGCATGTTTAGTTTGATAAAACCCTATTCAGTTATACTGTTGTACCTTTTCACATCACAACACATACAAAATGTGTGAACCCGGCCTAAAAGTATTCCAGTAAAACACATTTATGGCATACCTTAAAATTGGGATACGGGGCACCTATTCTCCTGATGGGTGGGGATCTGAGAAGTCTATACCTTCAAGTATTATGCAAAAAAAGATCAGATATTGAAAATGTTATTTGACATAATAAGGCCTTATGCACACAGCCGTTCCGCGCATTGGGAACCGCAATTTGCGGTCCCCAATGCACGGGCAACATCCGTGCTGCGGCCGGGATGGGTTCGTGATCCGTCTGCACCGTAAAAAAAAGTTATATTTTTTTTGCGGTGCGGAGGCACGGACAAACACTGCGGAAGCACTATGGAGTGCTTCCGTTCCGCAACGCATTTCCCGGATTGCGGACCCATTCAAGTGAAATGCTCCTTTCCTACATTTGCTTTAAAATCAAATACTACTTTTCTACTGTCTGCAGTACTGTCACAGTGTTTCCTCTGAGATTTAGAGGAGTGATTGGGAATGTACCAAATTTGATGTTCTGTCGCTCTTTATGAAAATGGGACAATTCCCCTGTGACCTGTTAGGGCATAAAATCTGTCAGGTTTACAGTCATCAGAACCACAGCTTCTGCCCTACTGATCACAGTGAAAAGCCGACATAAGGGATGAGACAATGGAAGGGTTAAAGAAGCCGGCGACTGCTGATAATAGCATTGTTCCAGGTACAGAACAACCTTTACTTAGCCGCACTCTCCTGTAAGATGATCATGTGCTTCTGCGGGCCATAAATAGTCTTGTCAAGACTGAAAAAAACTGCTCCTTGTGTGTGAAGGGTATACGGCTTTATTACAGACATACAGTATGAATAGGTTACAGATAGCGAGCTCAGGTCATTGAACTCGGGTGTGTTTACCAAAGGGTGGCACCACATTCCCGTCTGTGTGCACGGGAAGGTGTAGATGCTATGTGGAATTACATCAACACATATGGAAAAGAAGATGTCAACCAGAATCATCTAAGGGGTACTCCATCATTTATACTCGGCAGGGATCCAACCCATCCATCCTTAGAATGAACAAGCTGCCACGTTGATTCAGCACAGTGGTCTTCATACAAAAACTACTGAGTAAATTGACCTGCAGTGTGGATTTGAAATCTGCGGCATGTCAATTAGGGCTCGTTCACACGACCATTGCCCCTCCGTTGCCATATTGCGGACCGTGCATAACGCATCACGGATGGGGAGAATCCGGAGATGCCGAATGGAATGGAACCACTACGGAGTGCTTCCTGGGGTTCCGTGCCTCTCCACGGCAAAAAGATAGAACTTGCTCTATCTTTTTGCGGAACGGATGGATCACGGACTCATTCAAGTGAATGGGTCCACGATCCGCATGCGGCTGGCCCACGGTCAGTGCCCGTGCATTCCAGACCACAATTAGCGGTCCACAGCATGGGCACGAAGGGGCAATGGTCGGGTGAACAAGCCCTTATACTGTGGATTTCACAATTTGCAACGGAGAGGGTGAAGTTCGCTGACTTTTCTGCAACAAAATCCACATGTACTACTTGCAATTTTGTTGCAGATTTTATGGAAACATGGCAAAAACTGTAGCAGATTTTTTCAACTGGATTTTCAGTTACTTGTAAACCCAGCCTAAGTATGCTTACTGTACATATATGAACTTACCATATTTATGGAACTATAAGACACTCCCCCCCCCCAAAAAAAAGTGTGGGAAAAGTGGCAGTGCTTCTTATAGTCCGAATGCTAATGACTGCTTCTGCTATGGAAGTGGTCATGAGCATGCGGCAGGCAAGCGCAGTGCTGCACTGGCTCTACTCACTGTGCAAAGCAGGACCTGGAAGAAGCAGTGCAGGCGAGGTAATGGGGTTCCAATTTGAGGCTGGGAGGGTCTGATGGGGAGCTGATCTGAGGCTAGGGGGTCCGATCTGTGGCTGATTGGGGGTTTGATCTGAGGCTAATGAGGCTGGGGGGGGTCTGGTCTGAGGCTTATGGAGGCTGGGGGGTCTGATCTGAGGCTGATGGAGCTAGGTGTCTGATCTGAGGTTTGACGAAGAATGGGGGTCTGATGAGGACTGGGGTCTGCTCTGATGGAAAATATTTTTTTTCTTATTTTCCTCCTCCAAATCCTAGGTGCGTCTTATAGTCTGGTGCATCTTATCCAAAAAATTACGGGTTCTCCAAAGGACTATATAAAACACCAAACTTGATTTATTCTTATCAAAATACAATTTACATATAACAATGCAATGGTTTAAGGCAGGGGTGCACATCGCTCTATTTCAAGGGGCCGCAAATAATAAAATGTTGATCGGCGCTCATCTGCCTATTGCACAAGCCAGTGCAAAGTGACTGCCACAGTCGTGCTGCAGATAATCGGACATCTTTCGTCCTGATAAAATATGCAAATCAGCCGACAAATGAGCAATTCCTTGTTTATCGACTAATCAGCTGCACGATTATACCAGCCAGATATAAGATATGACCGCTCCTATGAACACTTGTTCCCAGTAATTGTCCCAAATATCGTGCTGCAGCATAACCCCTGAAAATGAAGAGTTATACTTACTTGCTCCCCGCCTCTCTGGTTGCTCGAATTGCCTCCGCTGTTTACAACTGGCAGTGCATGGACATGGTCATGCACCACTCCAGCCAATGACTGGCTTAGGCGGCGTGTCAATGCTGAAGCGAGTCATTGGAGCCGTGCAAGTGACCATGGCCATGCACTGAAAAGTGTAAACAGAGCAGGAACCGGAAGATCGAGGCAGTGCAGAGGACCAGAGCGGAGTAGAGCATTTAATTATGAATTTTTGATTTCAGAGGCCATGCTGCAGAAACTTGTTAAAAATATTTTTTTTACCAGAAAAGTGGTGACATTTCCTTCCATCCTGCCTCCTATTTATAAATCAGCGTTTTCCTTCACTGCAGAGGACGGAGCTCACTGGTTACTACCATCTCCTGCCAATCCAGGTATAGGCGCCCTGAAGTAGCACATTAACTTGCTAGTGGGGAAGGCGCCTATTGGTTAACGCTTGAATGACCAGGCCCAAAAAGGCCTTAAGGACCAGACACTTTTTTGTGATTTAGCACGCGTGGTGGTTCAAATGGTTGTAACTATCTTATTTGTTGGACTACCAAAATAATTTTTGCAACAACTTTTATTTGGGGGAAACTGTACAAAACGTTTTTAAAAAGTATATTTTTTTCAAACTATAGCTCCTTATTCTTTAAATATGCAAACTGACACCAAAATAAATTATTATAATTAGTTCTCTATTTTGTGTAGGCCGTTTTGCTATATAATATGAAAAGTTTCACGTGAATGGGGCGGTAATGGTGACGGTTTTGATTGGTGTGGGTGTTTTTTTCTTTTATGTATCTTTTTTTTTTTTTTACTTTATATTATTTCTGCTACATAATATGTCCCCCAAGAGGTCATAAAAAGACTTTGGGGCACACTGTCACTTTTTTAAAATGTTGCACTTTTTCATAAAAAGACTGTGGTGGGACAGTGAACACTCTTTTATTAAGCACTTTTTCCTTTTTATTTAATTAATTTATTTATTTTTCACTTTTTTTTAAATCATTTTTTATTATATATTTTTACCACATAATTTGTCCCCAAGAGGTCACTGGAAGACCTTTGGGAGACAATAAGTGACTTTTTTTTGTACTATTACCACTGTAACTTGAGCATCCAAAGGAGCCCCAGTTACAGGGAAACCAGCCTGCTGCGGAGGCTTTGTACCAGGGCAGCGCTCCTCTGTTCCTGGGTCTACACTGCAGAGCGCTCATAGAGGAGAAGGCAGAAGCGCTAATAAAGCGCTTCTGTCTTCTCCTCGGCTTCCCCGCTCTCACTTATAGCCGGGGACCCTTTCTGCTCCTGCTACAGTGTGATCCATCTGCTGTGCGGCGCTCTGGGCAGAAACATAGCTGATTGTAGGATCAGCTGTGTTTCTGCCCAGCAGGGCGGGGGCCGCAAACCATGGCTCTGTTGTGCACCCCTGCCGTAGACTGATAAATGTGACATCACTGTTTCAACTATTGTTTGGCTTACTTTGACAGAATGTTACAGGGCATCTGTCAGCAGATTTGTACCTATGAACCTGGCTGAGCAGTTACATGTGCACTTGGCAGCTGAAGACATCTGTGTTGGTCCCATGTTCATAATTAAGTTTAATATATGCAAATGAGCCTCTAGGAGAAACGGGGGCGTTGCCATTGCACCTAGAGGCTCCGCTCTCTCTGCAACTGCCGTGCCCTCTGTCTGAGAACTCACCTTATGACCATAGGATAAAGGGGCCACCTACTACATCTATAGTCAGCAGGTGACCATTGTAGTAAGGCTACGGCTACACGGCGACTTCTTATTGCTGAAAAGTCAGATGCAAAAAATCCATCCAAGCCAGGGGGGTTTTTGGCGCTGTCACATCGCGGTATGTTGCACTGCGGCACCACTGACCATCATTACTTAAAACATTACCTGACTTTTGTTGCGGTGTAGCTGTACATTTTTTGTCAGTGTGTATCCCTAGCTTAAAGGGGTTGTCCCATCTTGGACACTGGGGACACATCGCTAGGACATGAACCCAATGTCTGATAGGTGGGGTCCCAGAGGTTCTATACTTAGTGGTGGAGGGTGCACCCCTTATGTGCGGCCGCCCTCCATTCATTCCTATGAGGGCGCCAAAAATAGCTGAGCGCTGGCTCTGCTATTTCCGTAAGCCCCAAAGAAGTTAATGGAGTGGTGGCCGCGCTTGCGCAGTGCGCTTCCCATTTATTTTAACGGGACTTCCAAGAATGGCACTCCCATAAAAATGAACAGAGGGCGGCGACATAAGCGCGGTGCACTCCCCTGCACTTTGTAGGCTCCATTCTAAGTAGGGCTGCAACGATTATTCAACTTTATCGATAATATTCGATAACGGAATTCATTGGCGACGAATCGAATAATCGCTGATTCGTTGCTATGCGGGCGGGCGGTTTACTTTAAATCAGCACATCTTCTTTTACCTTACAATGAAGCTCCAGTAACAGGCAGAGCAGACGGCGGTGTAACGTCACTTACTCACGTGACGCGCCTACTCCGTCTCCTTCATTCATAAAGTAGACGGAGCAGGCGCGTCACGTGAGTAAGTGACGTTATGCCGCCTGCTCTGCCTGTTACTGGAGCTTAATTGTAAGGTAATAAAGATGCGCTGATTAAAAGTTACTGCCAAAATAGTCTGCTGTGAGCAGCTGGGCCGGGGCTGTTATGGGGAGGGGGATCTTTGTATGGCACTGTTATTGGGAAGGGATCTGGCACTGTTATTGGGAAGGGGATCTGTGCACTGTTATTGGGAAGGGTATCTGTGGATGACCATATAGCATAGAGCTATCTAGGCATACACAGATCGCTCATCCAATAAGTGTCATCCCACAGATCCTCCTCCAATAACAGCGCCACCCGCAGATCCCCCATAACAGCGCCACCCGCAGATCCCCCATAACAGCGCCACCCGCAGATCCCCCATAACAGCGCCACCCGCAGATCCCCCATAACAGCGCCACCCGCAGATCCCCCATAACAGCGCCACCCGCAGATCCCCCATAACAGCGCCACCCGCAGATCCCCCCATAACAGCGTCACCCGCAGATCCCCCCATAACAGCGTCACCCGCAGATCCCCCCATAACAGCGTCACCCGCAGATCCCCCCATAACAGCGTCATCCGCAGATCCCCCCATAACAGCGTCACCCGCAGATCCCCCCATAACAGCGTCACCCGCAGATCCCCCATAACAGCGTCACCCGCAGATCCCCCCATAACAGCGTCACCCGCAGATCCCCCCATAACAGCGTCACCCGCAGATCCCCCCATAACAGCGTCACCCGCAGATCCCCCATAACAGCGTCACCCGCAGATCCCCCCATAACAGCGTCACCCGCAGATCCCCCCATAACAGCGTCACCCGCAGATCCCCCCATAACAGCGTCACCCGCAGATCCCCCATAACAGCGTCACCCGCAGATCCCCCCATAACAGCGTCATCCGCAGATCCCCCCATAACAGCGTCATCCGCAGATCCCCCCATAACAGCGTCATCCGCAGATCCCCCCATAACAGCGTCATCCGCAGATCCCCCCATAACAGCGTCATCCGCAGATCCCCCATAACAGCGTCATCCGCAGATCCCCCCATAACAGCGTCATCCGCAGATCCCCCCATAACAGCGTCATCCGCAGATCCCCCCATAACAGCGTCATCCGCAGATCCCCCCATAACAGCGTCATCCGCAGATCCCCCCATAACAGCGTCATCCGCAGATCCCCCCATAACAGCGTCATCCGCAGATCCCCCCATAACAGCGTCATCCGCAGATCCCCCCATAACAGCGTCATCCGCAGATCCCCCATAACAGTGCCATCCACAATTTGTTTTAATTAGCCTTTGAACATAATTTTTCAAGTAAAGTCATATAAACCTCTTTGTTTTGTAATTTTGGTGGGTTTTTTTTCAGATAAATCGATTAAATTATCATTATTATTCAAATAATCGTTAGCTGCAGCCCTAATTCTAAGGGTACTTTCACACTAGCGGCAGGACGGACCCGACAGGCTGTTCACCCTGTCGGATCTATCCTGCCGCTATTTCGCCGTGCCGCCGCTCCATCCCCATTGACTATAATGGGGACGGGGGTGGCGCTCCGGCGCAGCACGGCAGTGCGCGGTGAGAGGCCGTCGGAGTAAAAAAAGTCGGACATGCAGTACTTTTAGTCCGGCGGCCTCTTGCCGTGCTGCACTGGAGCTCCGCCCCCGTCCCCATTATAGTCAATGGGGACAGAGCGGCGGTCCGGCGGCACGGCGAAATAGCGGCAGGCCGGATCCGACATGGTGAACAGCCTGTCGGGTCCGTCCTGCTGCTAGTGTGAAAGTACCCTAAGGGACTCACACCTATGAGATATTGGGGGTATGTCCTAGCAATGTGTCCCCAATGTCCAAGATGGGAACACCCCTTTAAGGGTCTGGAGACAAGATGGGTACCGCTACACAGCGACCCTGCTGCGAATGTGACACAAAAACCCAACTTGGATGGATTTTGCGACGGTTGCAATCGCAGTGGTAGCATGTCGAAGTGCAACACCATAGACCAGGGATCAGCAACCTTCGGCACGCCAGCTGTTGTGAAACTACAATTCCCAGCATGCTTCATTCATTGCTATGAGAGTCCTTAGAAGAGCAGAACAAGTATGCCTGCTGGGAGTTGTAGTTTCACAACCGCTGGAGTTTGCCTACCCCTGCCATAGATAGACTAGCATAACAAAAAATGTTGCGCGACTTTTCAGCGACACATGTACTGTAGCAGCAGATGTGTAACTTCTTCACCTTGAAGACAGGGCAGGAAGGTTGCCACTAGTGACTTACCCAGGTACCGGACCCACGTGTCCCGGTAGAGGTCTGGCTCCGCACTGTGCAGCGGGTGCTGTGCCATGACGGTCAGTGACTCTCCTGCTCCAGTCAGTGGAAGGACACTGCAGCCAGGGACCGTCGCACAAGAGCCACCTACCGGTCACAGTTATAAGGAGGAGCTCTAGACCACACAGGGCAGCTCCATCCTTCCCATATGCGGGATGGACTGTGATATGACCCCGGGCAGCCGGGTAAGTAGTAATGCACTGCATTGTGTGGTAAGCCGCAACTCCACCATTATAGCTCTAAGGAGCCGTACCTAACCCCAGTGCCACAGTAGTGGCTGCAAACGTGAGCCACCACTGCCCCGGCCACTCTCTACGCCGCAAGTAAAGGTATGTACTTGTCACACAGTCCCATAGTGCTGTCCGGGTTTAGCCAATGGCAAGTCATTAACATGGTCATGTGACACGCCATGCCTAAGGGCTCGGCGTTTGAAAGCCGAACTCGGCAGAAGACGGAGGCACTCAGGCAGCTGATGTAATGTGACAACTGTCCTGGGCTGAGGACATGGCTGCGCAATGCATCCCTGCAGCAGGATACGGAGTAATTGCTCACATAGCAGGTCCCTATAAGCGAGTGTTCACACGTGGCACATTTGCTTCAGAAATTCCTGCGACTTCTTCTCCATACACGGCTGTCAGGATGAAATACCAAGTCAGGTCTCCTGCCTCCCCGTGAGGAATCCGACCTGCGCTCCATTCTTGTGGGTGGAGCCTAACTGGCAGAGGGTGTGGCCAAGTAGGCAGGGGTTTCCTGGACAATTGGTAGTTTTTATTGATACCATTTTGGAATATTTTTGATCAGTTTTTTTAGGAGATGAAGCAACAAAAAAAGGCGAATCCGCATTTTTATTTTATTTTTTTAAATTATGGAGTTCACCATTCGGCATAAATACATTTGTATTTTAATAATATGGGCAATTTGTGGGCAGCAATGATCTTGTTTATTTTTGTTATTAATATGGGCAAAGGGGCTGATTTTAATTTTTATAAATAATATATATATTTTTTATATAGCTTTAAAAACCTGTTTTCATTTCTTTTAACCTATTTTAAGTCACCTTAGGGGACTTGACTATGGAATTGTTTGATCGCTGCTCCCATAGACTGCACATGTAAAGCGGAGGTCGGAAAGGGGTTAAAATAAAAGTGATTCCCCCATATAACTAGGGCCTCTGTGCATAAAAAAATTGCAGACCGGAACAAGCGGCCCATTCTAGAAATGCCTATTGTCCGCATAATGGACAAGAATAAGACATGATCTATAATTTTTACGGAGCAACGGATGCGGACAGCAAACGGAATGCTTTCCGCATCTTTTGAAGTCCCATTGAAGTGAATAGGTCCTCATCCGTGATGCGGAATGCACACGGAACCGTGCCCGTGTATTGCGGATCTGCAAATGCGGTCCGCAATACGGCAACAGGCAGCACGCGTTCGTGTGAATGAGCCCTTAGTCTGTGGATTTTCCACTTGAAAATCTGTGCGCAAAACTGTGATCTACGTATCATTTGATTGGGGTGGTTTTGGCAGTAAGCACATTTTCCAAGCCCTAGATGTTCTGTAACAAAATCTGCCATGTGCAAAGGCACCCTAAGGTCTCATGCACACGGCCGTAGACCCATTCATTTCAATGGAATTTTTTTTTTTTTTTTTATGTGTCCTATTCTTGTCCATTTAAAAAGAGGGAAGGACATACTGATACGCAAAATGCAGAACGCATGCGGCCGGTAACCGTGTTTTGTGGATCCGCGATTTCCGGACTGCAAAAACAGATATGGTTGTGTGCAGAAGGCCTAAGATAAACTTCCCATCTGCAGACTAGTCAAGATGCACTTACACCGACCGATTTATCAGGCAAATATCAGCAACGAACAATAATTGCCTTTGTGTCAGGGAGATGAGAGCCGCATTTACATTCATTGTTCCCTACACAGGTGGAAGTACTGCACAGAAGGGATGATTTTTTAGGTGCTGGCTGAAAGACGTGATCACCCAATGATCACACCTGAGCGTTTTACAGCGCGTTCAAACGCACTGTAAAACGCTCAACACGGGAAAACCAATGCTTCCCTATGGCCCTAGTTCACACTTGAGCGTTTTATAGCGCGTTTGAACGCGCTGTAAAACGCCCGACGCATAAACAAGTTCTTGAGCTTTTTTTGGGGCGTTTGTAGCGCGTTTTGGCCCATAGACTCATTGGACAACACTGCAGTCAATCACACAAACACGCGTTTACTATTGCAGAAAACGCGCATAAAAAGCGCAACAAATACGCGCGTAAAACGCGCGTCTCAGAAACGCTCAGGTGTGAACCCAGGGTTAGTGTTCGCTTGTTCATCAGTTGATCACCGACACCTACACAGGTCAGTTATCGGGAACAAGTGTTTCTACAAATGCTCGTCCCCGATTATCGGCCCATGTTAAAGCAAATCAGTTACCTTCCATCCGAGCAAAACTGACTATCACACTGTCTCTCATTTCCGTTTCTCTTTTCGGTGATGACATCTTTTTTCTGATACATGAAATCATTGTTTGCCAGCATCAGATCGCCTTGTGCTGCCAGCAAACAATCAATCTGAATGGGAATGAACAATAGCAGCAGTCATTACTTGTCCCAATACATCTGAATGCAGGTTTCCCCTCTGCTGGCAATCAGGCAATTATCAGGAACAAATGGTTCATTCCCAGTCATTGCCTATGCATCATCTCAAGTGACCTTTAGGCCCCTTGCAGACGAGCGTTTGTCATGCAGCGAGTCCGCAGCGCAGCTCCCGGCCTGAACTCCCAGCACTGACGGGGTCACATAGCATTATATTGATTTATGATGCTATGTAACCCTTATAGTTCTGGAATGTATTGGATAACACTGGCAGCATTATGTCACTGTTATACATTCCAGACCTGTAAGGGTTACATAGCATCATAAATCAATATAATGCTATGTGACCCCGTCAGTGCTGTTAGGTCAGGCCGGGAGCTGCGCTGCGGACTCGCAGAGTGACAAACGCTCCTCTGCAAGGGGCGTTAGGGAGTCTAAAGATAAGCCAAATTTATCACAGTGGCTCACGTATGACACATTCGGTGCATGTTAGATACTTGTAGGATTGCATCGGGTATCGAAGTATCGACACCCAATCTATAGAATTTAGACCCAGATTGATACGATACTGAGTCTTACTATTTACCGATTCTTCTCTCACTTTCTAAAGTGTAACATGGATAAAACAGAATTCATCATCTTTCCCCCATCTTACTCAACCCCCCCAACAGACCTATCTATCACAATCAATGGCTGCACACTATCCCCGGTCACCCAAGTCTTCTGCCTTAGAGCAACCTTGGATTCTGCCCTCTGCTCTAGACCGCACATCTAAGCCCTTTCCTCCACCTGCCGCCTACAACTCAAAAACATCTCCCGCATCCGCAGTTTCCTCAACTTTGAGTCTGTGAAAATGCTTGTACATGCCCTCATCATCTCCCGCCTAGACTACTGCAACATTCTCCTCTGTGGCCTTCCATCTAGCACTCTCGCACCCCTCCAATCTATCCTCAACTCTGCTGCCTGACTCTCACCCTATTACTCCTCTGCATCTCCCCTCTGCCAATCCCTTCACTGGCTCCCCATTGCACAGCTAATTCACTTCAAAGTACTAACAAATACCTACAAGGCCATCCATAACCTGTCCCCTCCCTACATCTCTGAGTTACTTTCCCGATACACCCCCACACGCAATCTCCGATCCTCACAAGACCTCCTTCTCTCCTCTTATCTCTTCCCACAATCGCCTCCAAGATTTCTCCCGTGCATCCCCCACACTCTGGAACTCGCTACCCCAGCATATCAGACTCTCACCTACAGTGAAATCCTTCAAAAGAAACCTGAAAACCCCCCTCTTCAGACAAGCCTACAACCAGTGACCCTGCTGCCTCTATACCACCATGACCAACTTAACCCGCACCTACTGTGTCCTTCTCCCATACCATGTAGATTGTAGGCCCTCTCTCCTTCTGTACCAGTCTGTAACTCGTCTTGTTCATGATTAGTGCAATTGTCTGTATTATGTATGCGCACCCCTTATAATATGTACAGCGCTATGGAATGAATGGCACTTTAATAATAAATAATAATACTAGGCTGCGCGGCCTAGTATCAGTTAGAGAACATGACACATACAGCTCTCAGCGTGCTCCATGTTCTCTTCACTAGCACAGTGGAGAAGGAGGGAGTCCTTCCCTCCCTCACCACGGCTGCCGCTGCCACCAATGGGAAGATAGCAGGGGGAGGGACTGTGGCCACTGCGCCACCAATGAATGTAAAGCACATTAATTCAAGTATAGGCAGCGGGTGCCAGCGGCAGTATCATATACCCGGCCCCAATAACGGGGCATGTAATCCGCCAAACAGTGGCAATTAACTCAAGTGCCACAACTGAGGGGTTAATTGCCGCAGTTCGGCAAATTGGTGGTGCAGTGGCAGATTCTGATTGGAGCCCCAGCAGTGTAATCCTGGGCTCTGAACGGTTTCCATGGCAGCCAGGATGCTACTAAATCCCTGGCTGCCATTGTAAGCTCCCTGCTGCTGTGTGCACAGAGCACAGGGCAGTAGGGAGAGTGTGAGGTCCTATTCACCCTAATAGATCTCTTTTAGGCCTCTTTCACACGGGCGTGTGCACCCCGTTGCCGTATTGCGGACCGAATTTGCGGATCTGCAATACACGGGTGCCGTTCTGTGGGCATTCCGCATTCACTTCAATGGGTCGGCAAATCCAGAGATGCGGAATGGTGCGGAACGGAAGTACGGAACCCTACAGAAGCACTACGGAGTGCTTCCGTGGGGCTTCGTCCCGTACTTCTGTTCCGCAAAACGATAGAACATGTACTATCTTTTTGCGGAACGGCCAGATCGCGGATCCATTCAAGTGAATGAGTCCGCTGCGGCTGCCCCATGGACTGTGCTTGTGCATTTTACGGGCCGCAGCACGACCACGGGGCACACACACCCGTGTGAAAGAGGCCTTAGGATGAATAGACAAGGGTTCTAGCCCCTAAGGGGGCTAATAGTAAATAAATAGCAAAAAAAAAGAAAAAAAAACACCAAAATACTAAAAGTTTAAATCGCCTCCTTTCCCAATTTTACATATAAAATTTACAAACAATAAAAAATAAACATATTATATATCGCCACGCCCGAAAAAGTGCGAACTATTAAAATATTAAAAAATATTTCCTATGGGGTGAACAGAAAAAAAATCTAAACTGTGCGATTCGCCATTTTTAGTCACCTTGTCCCCCCAAAAAATAGGATAAGACTGTTCTATTATGGGCCGCACGTTTAATAAAATGTGGAATGCACACAGCTTTTTTGGTGTTTTATTTGTACTGTAAAAAAACATTTCACAAACTCGCGCTCGGGTTCGGTTCCAAGTTTTATTTGAATCGACTTCCGATGTTTCATCCGAAGTCCATTTGCTCATCTCTAGCGACAACCCTAGATACTTGTTTTAAATTTTGTGTCAAAATTGTTGCTGCATCTTAAGCCACACCCCTTTCCACCAAACCACTCTATTCCCATTAATGACACCAAATTAGGCTACTTTTACACTCGCTTTTGGTGCGGATCAGTCATGGATCTGCACAGACCGATCTGTTTAGATAATACAACCGCATGCATCCGTTCAGAACAGATCCGTTAGTATTATCTTTAACATGGCCAAGACGTCTTGAATAGCATTGAAAGTTAATGGAGGACGGATCCGTTTTCTATTGTGCCAGATTGTGTCATAGAAAACGGATCCGTCCCCATTGACTTACATTGTAAGAATGGATCCGTTTGGCTCAGTTTTTCGTCAGACGGACTCCAAAACGCAGCAAGCAGCAGGTTCTGTATCCTAGAGATGAGCGTGCTTTGGTCCGATATGTGCATATCAACCCAAAAACAAAAGACCTCGTGAAGATTGTGGAAGCTGGTAAGATTGTGTCAATATCCAAAGTGAAACGAGTACTGTATCAACATGGGCTGAAAGGCCACTCTGCCAGGAAGAAGCCATTACTCCAAACGAAACATGAAAAAGCCTGATTAATGTTTGCAAATGCACACAGGAACAAAGACCTGACGAAACAAAAATTAAACTTTTTGGCCATAATGACCATCGTTACGTTTGGAGGAAAAAGGGAGAAGCTGGGAAGCCTAAGAACACCATCCCAACTGTGAAACACGGGGGTGGCAGCATCATGGTGTGGGGTTGTTTTTCTGCAGGAGGGACTGGTGCACTTCACAAAATAGATGGCATCATGAGGAAAGAAGATTATGTGGAAATACTGAAGCAACATCTCAAGACATCAGCCAGGAAGTTAAAGTTTGGACGGAAATGGGTCTTCCAAATGGCCAATGACCCGAAGCATACTGCCAAACTGGTTACAAAGTGTCTTAAGGATAACAAAGTCAATGTTTTGGAGTGGCCATCACAAAGCCCTGATCTCAATCCTATTGAAAATTTATGGGCAAAGCTGAAAAGGCAGGTGTGATTAACACGACCAACAAACATGGCTCAGTTACACCAGTTTTTTCAGGAGGAATGGTCCCAAATTCCGACCAACTATTGTAAGAAGCTTGTGGAAGGATATCCAAAATGTTTGACCCAAGTCAAACAGTTTAAGGGCAATGGTACCAAATATTAATGAAATGTATGTAAACTTTTGACTTTGCAGAAAGTAATAAAAATGTCTTAAAATATTCTCTCTCATTATTTTGGCATTTGGCAAATAATAATAATTATGGTAATCTTAATTGACCAAAAACAGGAAGGGTTTATTCTGATTTCATGTCAGATATTGAGAAAAACATGCATGGTTTCAACTGTACATGAGGAATCTATCTGCCAATTATAGGGCTTGTAGATTTCCATGTTTCACAAGTTTTCCCTTCTGCAGACTCTACCTCTAATTGTCAACTTTTTCTGATCCAGTGGGCAGAGAATAAATGTTATGTCTCCCACACACTGCCCAAAGAAGGAGATCCTGCTCCCCTATCTCTCTGTAGTTGTCACGGTCTCTCCTGTTCCTTCAGCTTGGAGGACATTATGACAGTACTGATGTGAATCCAGCACTGGAATGAGATAGAAAACTTACCAGAGCCAGCAGCATCGTCTTTGTGTGTATCTCTGCCTCTTCTCCACTCTCCTTAAATCTCTGTGGGCAGCATGTAACCAGATCCTTGCAATTCAAAGCAGTACTCCATTCTTGATTTAAAAAAGCAGTGTCTTTTATTCACCCATGTTGTGATGTTTCCACTCCAGCTGGAGGTTTATTCAAGTTTGAAACGTTACAATATGGGTGAATAAAGGCTGCTTTTTTATCAAGAAAAGAGAAATGCATTTAACTGGAAGACTTGTGCTGTGGACTGCCTAAGACTACTTTCAGACAAGTGTTAATGTTTTCCGGTATTGTGATCCATCATAGGGTCTCAATACCGGAAAAAAACGCTTCAGTTTTGTCCCCATTTATTGTCAATGGGGACAAAACGTAACTGAACAGAACAGAATGCTCCAAAATGCATTCCATTCGTTCTCATACCAGAGATGCTTTCCGTCCTGAGATGCGGAGCAAGACAGATCCGTCATGACCCACAATGCAAGTCAATGGGGACGGATACGTTTTCTCTGACACAATCTGACACATTAGAAAACAGATCCATCCCACTTTGACTTTCAATGGAGTCCATAACGGATCCGTCTTGGGTATGTTAAAGATAATACAACTGGATCCGTTCATAACAGATGCAGATGGTTGTATTATCAGTAACAGAAGCATTTTTGCTGAACCCTGCCGGATCAGGCAAAAACGCTAGTGTGAAAGTAGCCTAAGTCCAGTTTTCTTGCACCCACCAGTGAAGTATATACATAATAGTGCTGCTTGTTTTCTCCTTTCTTATAGTAACCTGATCCCTCAGTGAGCTGATATTTCATCTCATCTCCAAATAAGGATTTTAGCTGTGAACCAAGGGTCAATAATCAGTTCAGGGGGAGGAGAAGAAGTGGCTTATAAGTGGAGAAAAACGCATTGTTCTCTAATAAGATATATTATAAAGTCTTTTATATTCGCTTGTACTATTGATTTATGCAAAGTTTGTTAAATTCAGAGCTCATTTTATTTTAAAAATGGAGGTCATTATCCTATACGATCACACACAGGGGAGTCTAGAAATGGCATTATTACTAGTTACAGAAAAGGATTAGACATGGTCAGTAAATAACTGAAGGAAGCTGGTCATGGTAATTACATTGTCTCTTTACTGATTCATGAACCTAGTATTGACTAATAATAAGGTCAATATAGCCAACACAGTGCAGAAATGGTTAAAGAAACGGTAAAATATGTCAATCTCTTAAAATCTCATTAAAATAATTCTTAAACTTTATCCCTGTATTTTCTGAGGTATGAATACTATTCCTAATCATCATGAAGGATAGACTCTACAAAAAAGCACTGTGCTTCAAGTATCTCTATGCCTTTAGTAGTCATTTCAAGCACTGATCTTTTCTTATCTACCTATAGGTAATTGTGGCTGCTGCTCTCTGTTTCATATACAGGTGAAACTCGAAAAATTAGAATATCGTGCAAAGTTCATTTATTTCAGTAATGCAACTTAAAAGATGAAACTAACATATGAGACTCATTACATGCAAAGTGAGATATCTCAAGCCTTTATTTGTTATAATTTGGATGATTATGGCTTACAGCTTATGAAACCCCAAAGTCACAATCTCAGGTACCCTTTGCTCAGGGGGTATGGATTAATTAGCTGATTAGAGTGTGACACTGAGTCTAGAATATTTTTTAAAAATTCTAATTTTAAGCTGCATTAATGCAATTCCTTTTAAGTTGCATTACTGAAATAAAAAGACTTTTGCACGATATTCTAATTTTTCGAGTTTCACCTGTATATGGAATGAAATGAGGCACATGAAAGAGCCACAATAGATTTTAAATGGTGGCCAAATGTCTTATTGCAGTTTCAGAACCATAGCCGGTTCATGCACACAGTGCTGTTACATACTTTTCATGGATGTATTTTAGGGTCTTGTACAAGCTTTACAGAAAGGACTACAGTGCATTTGGAAAGTCTTCAGACCCTTTCAATTTTTTCACATTGCTATCTTGTGGCCTCGTGCTAAAATAAAATAAAATAATGCACTCAGCCCCCCTTAATGAGAAAGTGAAAACGGAATGTTAGAAATTTCAGTCAGATCCTTTGCTAAGAAATTTAGCTCTGGGGGCCTCCCATTTCTCTTGATTATCTTTGAGATGATTCTGCACCTTGATTAGAGTCCAGCGGTGGCAAATGCAGTTGATTGGACATAATTTGGAAAGACACAGCCCTGTCTATATAAGGTCTGACAGCTGACTATGCATATCAGGCCAAAATCCAAGACATGAGGGGGAAAGAACTGCCTGTAGAGCTCTAAGACAGGATTGTGTAATCTGGAGAAGGTTGCAAAGATTTCTGCTGCACTGAAAATTCCTAAGAGCACATTCTGCGGTCTGATGAAACCAATTCTAAGTGTCATCTTTGGCGGAAACCAGACACTGCCCAATACCATCTCTACATTAAAGCATAGTGGTAGCAGCATCATACTGGGGGGGGTGTTTTTCAGCAGCTGGGACAGGGCGACTGGTCAGAACTGATAAGAAGCTGAATGGAACAATGTACAGAGATATTTTTAATGAAAATCTGATCAAGTGTGCTCTGGACCTTCTAACAAGACAATGACGCTAAGGACACAGCCAAGACAACACAGGAGAGGCTTAGGGACAACTCTGTGAAAGTCCTTGAGTGGCCCAACCAGAGCCCTTACTTGAACCCAATCGAACATCTCTGGAGAGACCTAAAAATGTCTGTCCACAGACGGTCCCTATCCAATCTGACAGAGCGTGAGAGGATCTGCAGAGCAGAAAATCCCCAAATCCAGGTGTTCAAACCATGTGCCATCATACCCAAGAAGATTGGAGATTGTAATTGCTGCCAAAGGTGCTTCACCTAATTCAATAAAGGGTCTGAACACTTATTAGTTTTTCCTTTTCAATAAATTAGCATTATGTGGTATTGAGTGCAGAATGATTGCGAAAAACAAGGCCGCAACATAACAAAATAAAGAAAAGTGAAAGGGTCTGAAGACTTTCCATATGCACAGTATATTTTAGAGGCTGCAACTGGTCTCCAACTTTTCCTCTAGTTTCTGGATCTTCTCTTCGGAGCCTCGGTCCGGCAGCAGGACTTCTACAGTGAAACTGACTTTCTTGGCATGTATGTAGCTGTACGTATTATCAAAGCGAAGCACATCTGCGGAGGGAGAAGAGCAGTGACAATAAGAGGCTAGCTGTGGTAACTGCATCAGCAGTGTGATAAACATGTGATAAAACAGATGTTTTCTAAAATTTGTGAAACATTTATGTGCTGCATATTCATAGGCTGGTTAGAAAAGGCATTTCCAAGTGCATCAATTATATTCATGAAATTTCTCCAATAAAAAATACATTATGCAATGACCTGCTTTGTGACAGTGAAAAACTGTATGAACGCTGTGGGAGAATTGACTCTATGGACTGCAACCGATTTGACGGCCGTTTTTCCACCGTTGAGTAATTGTACCATTTGATTAAGTGATAGAATCCTACAAACACACTAGGGGGCAGTGTAGGAACGCACACGAATCAGTCAAGAGCTAGAACTTGAATTTCTTTAGGTTATCTCTAGAGATGGACTGGGTTTGTTCACATGGTGTGGTCATGTTTATTTTTTTTTTGCACAAACCCCCCCCCCCCCCCCCCACAATATTACTGACATATTATTATACTCTGATCTAGGAAAGTTGATTCTGTCTAAATTAATTGCATATAAATGATTTATATTAACCTTTAAAGAAGCACTCCCACAAAATGTTTTATTCTCTGACCTGTTAGAAAGGTACATGATGTAACCTGTAATAAAAGGTAGGGTTGGGAAATATACCGGTATCTATAATATACCGCGGTATTAAGAAATAGTGATATGACGATCACCATTTCTTAATTACCGCAGTATTTAATGATGTCATAGGGGTGGTAATGGAAGACTTGTAATGGAAGCTGCAGGATAAGGACCTGACACTCGTAGCGTCAGAAAGTCACGTGGCCTTCTCTTAAGATCATGAGGCTGGCAGACACCAGGACGTAGCTAACTGTCACAGTGATGTCATCTAGTGTATGGGCGCCGCAGCTGACTTCATGGACACTGCCAGTGAGGAGCTAGGCTAGGCTCTGCCTCACTCCTGTGTCCTGCTCGCGCTGACTCTCCTGCTGCTGAGTGGGGCCTTCGTCTATCAGTCAATGCCCCAGGCCTCCCAGCTCTGCCCGCTCAGGCCCTCAGCTGCCCTGGTGACTGGACTGATGGTGGTACGTGCTGTCCAAGTAATATACTGTGTATTATGTATATGTACTAGTAATGTGATCTGCAGTGTATACTATTGCATCACATTACTAGTGCGTTACATAACATGTTACATGAGACATCATTTAATGTGTATATATATATATATATATATACACACACAGTACAGACCAAAAGTTTGGACACACCTTCTCATTCAAAGAGTTTTCTTTATTTTCATGACTATTAAAATTGTAGATTCACACTGAAGGCATCAAAACTATGAATTAACACATGTGGAATTATATACATAACAAAAAAGTGTGAAACAACTGAAAATATGTCATATTCTAGGTTCTTCAAAGTAGCCACCTTTTGGTTTGATTACTGCTTTGCACACTCTTGGCATTCTCTTGATGAGCTTCAAGAGGTAGTCACCTGAAAAGGTTTTCACTTCACAGGTGTGTCCTGTCAGGTTTAATAAGTGGGGTTTCTTGCCTTATAAATGGGGTTGGGACCATTAGTTGCGTTGTGGAGAAGTCAGGTGGATACACAGGTGATGGTCCTACTGAATATACTGTTAGAATTTGTATTATGGCAAGAAAAAAGCAGCTAAGTAAAGAAAAACGAGTGGCCATCATTACTTTAAGAAATGAAGGTCAGTCAGTCCGAAAAATTGGGAAAACTTTGAAAGTGTCCCCAAGTGCAGTCACAAAAACCATCAAGCGCTACAAAGAAATTGGCTCACATGCGGACCTCCCCAGGAAAGGAAGACCAAGAGTCACCTCTGCTGCGGAGGATAAGTTCATCCGAGTCACCAGCCTCAGAAATCGCAGGTTAACAGCAGCTCAGATTAGAGACCAGGTCAATGCCACACAGAGTTCTAGCAGCAGACACATCTCTAGAACAACTGTTAAGACTGTGTGAATCAGGCCTTCATGGTAGAATATCTGCTAGGAAACCACTGCTAAGGACAGGCAACAAGCAGAAGAGACTTGTTTGGGCTAAAGAACACAAGGAATGGACATTAGACCAGTGGAAATCTGTGCTTTGGTCTGATGAGTCCAAATTTAAGATCTTTGTTTCCAACTACCGTGTATTTGTGCGACGCAGAAAAGGTGAAAGGATGGACTCTACATGCCTGGTTCCCACCGTGAAGCATGGAGGAGGAGGTGTGATGGTGTGGGGGTGCTTTGCTGGTAACACTGTTGGGGATTTATTCAAAATTGAAGGCATACTGAACCAGCATGGCTACCACAGCATCTTGCAGCGGCATGCTATTCCATCCGGTTTGCGTTTAGTTGGACCATCATTTATTTTTCAACAGGACAATGACCCCAAACACACCTCCAGGCTGTGTAAGGGCTATTTTACCATGAAGGAGAGTGATGGGGTGCTGCGCCAGATGACCTGGCCTCCACAGTCACCAGACCTGAACCCAATCAAGATGGTTTGGGGTGAGCTGGACCGCAGAGTGAAGGCAAAAGGGCAAACAAGTGCTAAGCATCTCTGGGAACTCCTTCAAGACTGTTGGAAGACCATTTCAGGTGACTACCTCTTGAAGCTCATCAAGAGAATGCCAAGAGTGTGCAATTCAGTAATCAAAGCAAAAGGTGGCTACTTTGAAGAACCTAGAATATGACATATTTTCAGTTGTTTCACACTTTTTTGTTATGTATATAATTACACATGTGTTAATTCATAGTTTTGATGCCTCCAGTGTGAATCTACAATTTTCATAGTCATGAAAATAAATAAAACTCTTTGAATGAGAAGGTGTGTCCAAACTTTTGGTCTGTACTGTACATACATATATATAAAGCCCACTGCACTCACATAACATCACAGGGGTTGTCTGGGCTAGATATTGATGACCTATCTTCATGATAGGTCATCAATATCAGATCAGTGGGGGTATGACTCCCGGCACCCCCACTGATCAGCTGATTCAGGCAGCCGCGGCACCAGTTATTATAATGTGTACGGAGCACAGCTCTGTACATGGTATAGCGGCCATGCATGTGTACTGAAACTCAACTCCAATTTAAGGGAGCTGGGCTGCAGTACACTGGTGAGTGAAACTATACAGAGTACAGAACCTACTGCATCCAGCTCCATACCGTGTATAAATTCTGGTGCCACGGCTGCTCGAAACAGCTGATTGGTGGGGGTCCCAGGTGTTAGACCCCTACTGATCTGATACTGATGACCTATCCTAAAGATGTAAGACTGGTAAGAAAATTACATTCACTATAGTTTATAACATGTACTTTTCTAACATGTCATAGAATACAATTTTTTGTGTGGTACAAGTGTGCTACTTTAAAGGGGCTTAGCTGTGCCCAGGCCACGTGACATAGTCTTGACGTCACTGGCCTGCTGTAAACAGCGAGAAGGCTGCAGCGCTACTGCAAGCGCCACTGCCTTCTCAAACAGCTGATGCCCTCGCCGATCAGATGCTTATGACCTATCCAGAGGATATATCATCAGTAAGAAAAAGGTAAAGAACCCCTTTAACTCTCTAGTAGGTGCACAGTATATCTGTTGTGATGCTCATTTGGCCTTCCATATACTTGTGACAAATGCATTGATCAAATCAGGACGTGTGTATAGATGCAGAGCTGGCCATAGACATGATTTCAGCAAAGATGGCTAAAAGTGTGTTTATCGCACTCGAACCCTCGAAGATAAGTTGTTGCATATACAGAGGTGTCTGGGAGCAGCCCATTCCCCTCTACCCAGTGCAGTAGGGAGAGAAAGCTGTCCGCAGAACAATCATTTGGCTGCCAGCCATTTCTGACGGTGAGAGGGGAATCATCCCACAGGAACCAAGAATCAATTCTGTTAAACACCAAAAACAAATGATCCTTCTTTCTACTGACATCTACCCCCAGTACAATCACCTACCATGACATGACACATCTTGAAAGGGATGGGTTATGCACTGATGCAACTGTTTAGAAAACTGGTCAATAATAGTTTGATAAGTGTTTTTTTTTTGTTTGTTTGTTTGTTTGTTTTTTTAGAAAAAAAAGTTAAGTAAATTCTTTTTAAAATAGCTACAAATCTTCCACAAGGCTTAGATGCCATAACTTCCTTCCATTCTAAACATTTACTAGTTCCCAGGATCTTTCTGAGCGCATGGATTTACTCTCCTTTATACTTACATGCGCCCGGATCAGTGCATGTCAAGGTGCCATCCTCTGGTACCATGTGGGAATTGTATCTTTCACTTGGCAGCACCTCAATCATGTCTCCTGCTTTTTGTCGCTCTCCTGCCTTTGTCTTCCTGTAAACTCCAAATCCAATGTCACCGCCATCCGACTGGAACTGCCACCTAAGTAAATGAAAAGAGGGCCCTGTGTGACCAGTGCAATATAAATTCCACAATTTAGACAAGGGCACCAATATAGGGTATAATATGTAATGTGTTCTGAGCACAGTCATCCAAGGGACATACCATACTACTCGAGCCACATTAATCAGATTCAACTGGATGTGACACCAGAGACTCTCCAGTGATGTCACTCATCGGCCATGGGGAGGGCTACAGAGCAGCCAGAAGCAATTAAAATGATTCATTAGGGAGTTAAAGTCTTCCTAGTGAATAATTACAATTAACAGTATTCCCTTTCTATGTGATATATGAGAACTGTTATTGTGCATAATAATCAAATCAATACCTTGTTAACTCTCTGTGTGGGCAAACACATGGCCTTACAGCCAATCTGGCTTCCTAGGATAAGGGACCAGCCACACGGTCAGGTTTCTGCGTGCAGTTTCAGAAGCCAAACTCAGGAGTGGATCATAGAATGAGAAAAAGTATAAAGGACATATACGACTTCTCCTCCTTTTAGAATTTTTAATTCACTCCTGGTTTTGGCTTCCAATACTGCATGCAGAAACCTGACCGTGTGATTGTACGCTTACAAGCCTCCAAATAAGTGGCTGAACTGCTCACCTTAGTACACATCCTGGGAACAGAATCTCGTACTCCGTTTGATGGCTGGAGCCCCTGTTGATAGTTGCACTTTGCTCATAATTCTGCTGCACTTGGTCTCGCAAATAGTATGATTTAGGGATGTCTCCTCCATAATTTATCTGAAAAAGAATTGACAGAATTATCAGAAATGTAAATCTGATTGACTGTGAACTGTCTTTTTTTGGATTGTTATAATTTTAATCTATCACAACAGGGGTTGTCCACCCCTTTATATTGATTGCCTATCATCAATATCAGATTGGCACGAGTCTGACACCCCGCACCCCGGCAGATGAGCTGTTCAGGAGTAAGGCTACATGCACACGAACGTTGTTTGTTTTTGAGTCCGTTCCGTTTTTATTGTGGATAGGATGCGGACCCATTTATTTCAATAGGTCCGCAGTACGATGTGCTGTCCGCATCAGTATGTCCGTTCCGTTGCCCCGCAAAAAAAAATAGTGCATGTCCTATTTTTTTCTAGTTTGCGGACAAGGCTAGGCATTATTATAATGGATCCGCAAACCACATACGGTCATGTGCATGTAGCCTATGTTTGTGAAATAACCCCTCTAAAGTATTTGTTTCCAGTCATCATGGCTGCTACAAAAACCACGAGTTGGGTCTAAGGCCTCGTTCACATCAGCGTTCAACCTTTCCGTTCTCCTGCTCCGTTAAAGGAGCAGAACAGAAAGGACGGATTGGGCACATAACTGAGCCAAGTGGAGCCTACGGACCCCATAGACTATAATGGGGTCCGTTAGGTTTACGCTCAGAAGATGATTTTGGAGTGGAGACGAAAGTACTGCATGCAGGACTTTTGTCTCCGCTCCAAAATCATTTTCTGAGCGTAAACCTAACGGACCCCATTATAGTCTATGGGGTCCGTAGGCTCCACTCGGCTCAGTTATGTGCCCAATCCGTCCTTTCCGTTCTCCTGCTCCTATAATGGAGCAAGAGAACGGAAAGGCTGAACGCTGGTGTGAACGAAGCCTAATCCTGTCAAACGTAAGATTTTGCTTTCTTTCCAAAGTTATTACTACTACGTGTCAGATGTAGTATGGTGGCAGGTAGACAGCCGTGTGGTGCACAGGTAACAGAAGTTAACATCGCTTCATCTGCACTTAGCAAAGGTGCCAGACTATCATGAGCTGTATGCTATGGGACCTATATGGTTCATTATTTGAGACTGCTGCGTCATGTAATAATTGTAGCCAACCAGATTTCTGCAATTTGTGTCTGGGACTGTCTGGCAGCAGCTTTCTCCCCTTTCAGAATACATGCTTGCTCAGCCATGCTATGGGGATGTAGGGAGAGAGAGCTACCTATGGGTGGATTTACATCACATTTTTCCCATCAATTTAACGTATAAAAAAAAACGTATACGTTAAACGGATGCCTCAGACTGATGCCATACAGTGGCAACCGTTCACCGTAGAGTTCCATTCAAAAAAAAATAATAATAATAATAATAATAATAATTTTTTTTTACCGGACTCTGCAGGATACAAGAACGTGGTGTGCTGCGTTTTTTTTAGCCTTTTTATTTTTTATGTATATGTCAAATGGAGGCATAAAACATTATGTGAACGCACTCTAATGTGTATGGCAGGCCTCAGAGGTCCTTGACAATACACAGAGCCCTAAGTATCAGTCAAAGTTATTGTTTATACATATTCTCGGTATTGTCACAAGTAATGTTTTTACTACATATCTATATCTTTTCTGGTATCTTAGATCTTTATTAAAGGTTGCATTTATTGAGAATTGTGCATACAATGGGTTAAGGAGATGCATGTGCGCTGTTAAAAGGGGTTGTCTCATCTCAGCAAATAGCATTCATCATGCAGAGAAAGTTAATACAAGGCACTTACTAATATATTGTGATTGTCCATATTGCCTCATTTTTCCATCACATTATACACTGCTCATATTCATTGCTTGCACACTATAGGAAAAGGTGCCAGCCTCTCAGGTGGAGTGCATAGGTTGTCACTTTTTCCTATAGTGTGCAAGCACGGCCACGCTACTAGACTGCAAGGTGGTCGTAACCCCTGGAAATAAGCAGTGTATAATGTGATGGAAAAATGAATCCAGCCAGCGAAGGAAGCAATATGGACAATCACAATACATTAGTAAGTGCCTTGTATTAATTGTGTCTACATGATAAATGACATTTGCTGAAGTGGCACAACTCCTTTAACTCCCAATGAAAAAAAAGAGAAAAATTATTAGATAATGTTTCAGATTGAGGTTATGTCTTTTTATTTAGTTGTTTCAGTACCTTGGATTTACATTTCGGATCACCATCTGGGTCTGCAAGGGTTCCTCCATAGTATTTGGGGAGTTGATCTGCTGGAATGTATTTCTGAAGAACCTCTTTCCAGTTGTCTAGAGAATAGAACGTGTTACTTGCTCATTCTAGCAGGACAGTCAAAAGTAGACATTTCTGGTGCAATAAACGATTAAAAGACATTTCCAAAAAAAGACAAATGTTGTAATATTTAAAGGGGTTATCTTCTCAATGCATCCCCTGTCAGTATGCCCCATTTGGGCATATGGGTGTAACAGACAGGGATTCCCTGCACAGTACCCTCTCTATTAACGGCGTCTCTCAATATGGCAGACGTGGCTCATCCATACATTACATGGGCCGTGATATGTAACATCACAGGCAGAATTTCTGGAAAGCTGTAGCTGTTATGGCTGGAGTTTATGAAGCCAGGCATTCAGTACTCAGCGGATCATGGATGGATTCCATATAAGAACCCCTTTAATTGAATGTACTTTAACCCTTTAACGACGGTACCATTTTCGTATTCAGGAAAAATCCCATTTTTACCTCCCCGAATGCTGCCAGCCATAACTTTTTTATTATAATGACTAAACTGCTATTTGAAGCCTTGTTTTTGCAAGATGATTTGCACATTTTTAGCCACCATTTTACGGTATATATTAGTTAGTGTTTAATATATATGAGTTCCGTAACTAAAATAACCATACATTTTTGTGTAGATTTTAGGAGCAGCAGGATAGAAAGCATGTATATGATTATTACTTGTGTGTACTTTATAGGTTGATATTGCAGGCAAACCTATTAACATGTGCATGGATATGTGGCAATATTCCACTTCCCCACATGTACATGATATTACCATAAACGGTTAAAACTCAGTTTTGTTTTGTTTTTCAATGTACCTTGGTTACTCACCTCCTACCACAATGATCTTCCTCCTTGTGTCTTCACTCAAGAAATGTTTGACAAGGTTATATGCCACTGGGAAAAGCTTGGGAGCTGTAACAGGTACATAGATTTATGTATATCAGTACAAACATAAATGCACATATAACGTGTATAATATAGTGATAATACCACTCATCTCTTTGAGGAAAACCAGCAAGCTGCATAAACATGATTTATTTATTTTTTATTTATTTATTTTTTTAAATACATTTTGCAATGTGAACTACAGGGTGGGCCATTTATATGGATACACCTTAATAAAATGGGAATGGTTGGTGATATTAACTTCCTGTTTGTGGCACATTAGTATATGTGAGGGGGGGAAACTTTTAAAGATGGGCGGTGACCATGGCGGCCATTTTGAATCCAACTTTTGTTTTTTCATGTGACACATCAAACTTATTGGGAATTTCACAAGAAAAACAACGGTGTGCTTGGTTTTAACGTAACTTTATTCTTTCACGAGTTATTTACACGTTTCTGACCACTTATAAAATGTGTTCAATGTGCTGCCCATTGTGTTGGATTGTCAATGCAACCCTCTTCTCCCACTCTTCACACACTGATGATGTGTTTCCCTCTTTATGCACTGATTCTGGCACGTTCCCTGAGTTTTTCCAGCAAGATGTTGCACCACCACATTATGGGTGTCAGGTCCGAGCATTCCTAGATGAACAGTTTCCTGGAAAGTGGATTGGTCGTCGTGGGCCAGTTGAATGGCCCCCAAGGTCTCCCGATCTGAACCCCTTAGACTTTTATCTTTGGGGTCATCTGAAGGCAATTGTCTATGGTGTGAAGATGTGCAGCACCTGAAACTACAGATACTGGAAGCCTGTGCTAGTATTTCTCCTGCGGTGTTGCTATCAGTGTGTGAAGAGTGGGAGAAGAGGGTTGCACTGACAATCCAACACAATGGCATTTTATAAGTGGTCAGAAACTTGTAAATAACTCATGAAAGAATAAAGTTACATTAAAACCAAGCACACCATTGTTTTTCTTGTGAAATTCCCAATAAGTCTTGATGTGTCACATGACCCTCTTCCTAACAGAAGTTGGATTCAAAATGGCCAACTTCAAAATGGCCACCATGGTCACCACCCATCTTGAAAAGTTTCTCCCCTCACATATACTAATGTGCCACAAACAGGAAGTTAATATCACCAACCATTCCCATTTTATTAAGGTGTATCCTTATAAATGGCCCACCCTGTAGATTCAGTCCAGTCTGAACTTACACTTTACACATTATTTGCGCGACAAGAGGATCCTCATCCCAAGCCAGTCCAGTCTCCTGAATTCCCCCACTGTCCCTAGTCAGTAAGGCCCCTTTCACACGGGCGAGTATTCTGCACGGGTGCAATCCGTAAGGTGAACGCATTGCACCCGCACTGAATCCGCACCCATTCACTTCAATGGGGCTGTTCAGATGAGCGGCGATTTTCACGCATCACTTGTGCGTTGGGTGAAAATCGCAGCATGTTCTATATTCTGCATTTTCCTTTATAAACATGTTATAAGGGAAAATAATAAAATGAATAGAACACCGAACCCAAACCCGAACTTCAGTGAAGACGTTCGGGTTCCGGTCTTGGTACCACTTTCAGTTTTTTCTCACGCGCGTGCAAAACGTATTGCACTCGTGTGGAAAAACTGAACATCGGAAAGCAATCGCAGTCAATTTCGGGCCTACTCGCGCTGTTTTCCCGCAATGCACATGAGACACATTCGGAGCAAATCCGGGACGCCAGTGTGAAAGAGGCCTAAGGCCTCTTTCACACGGGCGTCATGTTTTTTGCCCGGATAAGAGGCGGGTGCGTTGCGGGAAAATGCGCGATTTTTCCGCGCGAGTGCAAAATATTGTCATGCGTTTTGCACTCGCGTGAGAAAAATCACGCATGTTTGGTACCCAAACCCGAACTTCTTCACAGAAGTTCGGGCTTGGGATTGATGTTCTGAAGATTGTATTATTTTCCCTTATAACATGGTTATAAGGGAAAATAATAGCATTCTGAATACAGAATGCTTAGTATAATAGTGCTGGAAGGGTTAAAAATAATAAAAAAGTTAACTCACCTTCTCCTCTTGTTAGCGTAGATCCCGGTCTGTTCTTTAGCTGTGGACTGAATGACCTGAGGTGATGTCAGATCACATGCTCCAATCACATGGTCCATCACCATGGTGATGGAGCATGTGATCTGACGTCATCAAAGGTCCTTCAGCCCACAGCTAAAGAACAGACCGGCCTCTACGCGAACAAGAGGAGAAGGTGAGTTAACTTTTTTATTATTTTTAACCCTTCCAGCACTATTATACTAAGCATTCTGTATTCAGAATGCTATTATTTTCCCTTATAACCATGTTATAAGGGAAAATAATACAGTGAATAGACTGTCACCTAGAACCCATGCGTGAAAATCGCACCGCATCCGCACTTGCTTGCGGATGCATGCGATTTTCACGCAACCCCATTCATTTCTATAGGGCCTGCGTTACGTGAAAAACGCACAAAGAGGAGCATGCTGCGATTTTCACGCAACGCATAAGTGATGCGTGAAAATCACCGCTCGTGTGCACAGCCCCATAGAAATGAATGGGTCAGGATTCAGTGCGGGTGCAATGCGTTCACCGCACGCATCGCACCCGCACGGAAAACTCGCCCGTGTGAAAGGGGCCTAAGTATGCTAGCTGCTGCTGTACCCACTCACCAACCTGAAGCTAAATTGTCCAGTACAGCAAGCATTCCCTATTTCACTGAAATTCCCTACTAATGCTGCATTACAGACCTGCTTCTTGACAGAATTCAGTATATTCAGATGGTTCAGCTGTGCTAGCTGCAGAACTGTATCTATCAGTAGTACAACTGAGTGCAGTTTTTGCTGCACAGTTCCTGCAACTTGTCAAAAGCTGTGGCACAACTGCGTAGTCTGAATATATCCTTAAAGGGGTTGTCAGAGTTATGTACTGTAAATCTGATGGTCAGCGATATATAACTAAACCAAGCAAGTTTTAGGCAAAAAAATATCTATTTCCTCATTTCCCTGGTTCTCTTCTGGCCCTTTGTTTACTTGCAATAACAATCTCTGCCCCTCCCCCTGCACTGCTAAGGGAGTGAATACAAGTGCTGCCCTGAGTGACATGTCTGCCTGCTGGGAGACTGCAGCATGTTGTATGTGTAGGAGAACAAGTCCCAGCTGTATAATGACACTGCTAAGGGAGTGAATACAAGTGCTGCCCTGAGTGACCTGTCTGCCTGCTGGGAGACTAGGCAGCATGTTGTATGTGTAGGACTACAAGTCCCAGCTGTATAATGACACTGCTAAGGGAGTGAATACAAGTGCTGCCCTGAGTGACCTGTCTGCCTGCTGGGAGACTAGGCAGCATGTTGTATGTGTAGGACTACAAGTCCCAGCTGTATAATGACACTGCTAAGGGAGTGAATACAAGAGCTGCCCTGAGTGACCTGTCTGCCTGCTGGGAGACTAGGCAGCATGTTGTATGTGTAGGACTACAAGTCCCAGATGTATAATGACACTGCTAAGGGAGTGAATACAAGTGCTGCCCTGAGTGACCTGTCTGCCTGCTGGGAGACTAGGCAGCATGTTGTATGTGTAGGACTACAAGTCCCAGCTGTATAATGACACTGCTAAGGGAGTGAATACAAGAGCTGCCCTGAGTGACCTGTCTGCCTGCTGGGAGACTAGGCAGCATGTTGTATGTGTAGGACTACAAGTCCCAGATGTATAATGACACTGCTAAGGGAGTGAATACAAGTGCTGCCCTGAGTGACCTGTCTGCCTGCTGGAAGACTAGGCAGCATGTTGTATGTGTAGGACTACAAGTCCCAGCTGTACAATGACACTGCTAAGGGAGTGGATACAAGAGCTGCCCTGAGTGACATGTCTGCCTGCTGGGAGAATCAACAGCAACTTGTAAATGTAGAACTACAAGTCCCAGCTGTATAAGGACACTGCTAAGGGAGTGAATACAAGTACTGCCCTGAGTGACATGTCTGCCTGCTGGGAGACTCAGGAGTATGTTGTATGTGTAGGACTACAAGTCCCAGCTGTATAAGGACACTGCTAAGGGAAAGAATACAAGTACTGCCCTGAGTAACATGTCTGCCTGCTAGGAGACTCAGCAGTATGTTGTATGTGTAGGACTACAAGTCCCAGCTGTATAATGACTATAATGACACTGCTAAGGGCTCTTTCACACTTGCGTTCTTTTCTTCCGGCATAGAGTTCCGTCGTCGGGGCTCTATGCCAGAAGAATCCTGATCAGTTTTGTCCTAATGCATTCTGAATAGAGAGAAATCCGTTCAGGATGCATCAGGATGTCTTCAGTTCCGGACCGGAACGTTTTTTGGCTGGAGAAAATACCGCAGCATGCTGCGCTTTTTGCTCCGGCCAAAAATCCTGAACACTTGCCGCAAGGCCAGATCCGGAATTAATGCCCATTGAAAGGTATTAATCCAGAGCTGGCCTTAAGCTAAACGTCGTTTCGGCGCATTGTCGGATCCGACGTTTAGCTTTTTCTGAATGGTTACCATGGCTGCTGGGACGCTAAAGTCCTGGCAGCCATGGTAAAGTGTAGTGGGGAGCAGTATACTTACCGTCCGTGCGGCTCCCGGGGCGCTCTAGAGTGACGTCAGAGCGCCCCACGCGCATGGATGACGTGATCGCATGGCACGTCATCCATGCGCATGGGGCGCTCTGACGTCACTCTGGAGCGCCCCGGGAGCCGCACGGACTGTAAGTATACTGCTCCCCCGCTCCTCACTACTACTATGGCAACCAGGACTTTAATAGCGTCCTGACTGCCATAGTAACACTGAACGCATTTTGAAGACGGATCCGTCTTCAAATGCTTTCAGTTCACTTGCGTTTTTCCGGATCCGGCGTGTAATTCCGGTAAATGGAGTACACGCCGGATCCGGACAACGCAAGTGTGAAAGAGGCCTTAGGGAAATAGTTAATACAAGTGCTGCCTTGAGTGACATGTCTGCCTGCTGGGAGACTCAGCAGCATGTTGTATGTGTAGAACTACAAGTCCCAGCTGTATAATGACACTGCTAAGGGAATGGATACAAGTGCTGCGCTGAGTGACATGTCTGCCTGCTGGGAGACTGAGCAGCATATTGTATGTGTAGAACTACAAGTCCTAGCTGTATAATGACACTGCTAATACACACAGGATCTTCCCCCTACCTGCAATGCTCTGCAGAACTTATCTTTTAGCTCCTGTGCCCAGCATTTGTCTCCTCAATGACTACAGTAAACACTTCAGCCCTGAGTCTGTGCAGCTGAAGGGGTTAAGAATCCTCGGAGAGAGCAATAAGCAGCAGCTGGCAGTGCAGGGGGTGTGGCCTATGGTGTACAGATTTCTCAGGCTTGTGCATCAACATTATCAGAGCAGGGAGAGAAGCTGACATCACAGGTCATGTGAGAAACCAGCCACTGGAGATAAAGTAAGTTCACCGGGATTTTCCGTGGGGTGCGAATGCTGCGGTTAACATTTCCCCGCTGATCCTGACCCTTCATTTCTAAGAAGACACAAATAAATCAAACTTTGAATGACCCCTTTTCAAGCAGTCTTCACACTAGGTTTGCGTTCCTTCTGCATGAGTTCCATCCAAGGGGCTCAATACCGGAAAAGAACTGATCAGGTTTAACCCAATGCATTCTGAATGGAGAGAAATCCTTTCAGGATGCATCAGGGTGTCTTTAGTTCAGTTTTTTTTTACTTTTCAGGACGGAGATAATACCGCAGCAACGCTGAAGGTGAATATTTTTCACGATTCAGTGCGGGTGCTATGCGTTCACGTCACGCATTGCACTCGCGCGGAAAACTCGCTCGTGTGAAAGGGGCCTAAGGCCCTATTAGAGTGCACGGTTTCAGGCCAATTATAATCAGAGGTACAAATACTCTTTCATCAGCTGATTGGCATCTTTCATCAGGTTGAAAGATGCCGGATAAATCAGTAGCACATCTCCCTATGTAATCAGTGCTACTGCTCATCTGTAGAAGGGAATGAGGAAGGAATGACTGAAGTAGCAATCGTTCCTCTTTCATTCAAAGTTTGAATTGGCCTGGCTAATCAGGCCGGTACAAACAAGTGGCTTTGGATGATTATCATCCATCAGTGCTCGCGCTGCCCAAAGAAGTTAGTCTCACTCTATGTCTGGCCTACGGGGATCAAGGAGTGAATGCAGCTCTCTTTTGGCACATTTGAGGCAAGTAAAAGGACCTCCTGGAAGTGTAAGAAACCCCTGTCTAGGACTTGGACAGCACTGTGGCAGCTCTGGAGATGATGACACTTGTCATTCTCCCACAGAAGTGTCCAAGCAATTGGCAGGCTCCTTCAAAAGGAATTCCAGAAACCCTTGAGAAGGATCTACTTTACATTTTATTTAAGTACCCCAAGCCATGGTGAAAACACCCTCTCTCTACCTCTCTAAATGAAGCGATAATGTGATCCACTGCTCCATTAACTTCTATGGGGCCGATGGAGCAAAACATGGTAAAAAAATGTTTTCCATGAATATTTGCGTTTAAACAGGTACCCTGTTCTGAGCTATCTCTTTAATATCATTACCCCACTGCAAATCTACTGCACTGGTTTCTGGAGAACTTTAATAGGCAGTGACTCGGTGGGCAAGCCTATTGAGTTGTAGGAAATTTGTGAGGCACCTATATTTTCACTGCAGTTACTCAACTCTTACGGAATTGCTGTAGTAAATTACAGTATATGGCCTCAAGCACACGACCGTTCCGTTTTTTTGCAGTCCGCAAAACACGGAAGCCGCCCGTGTGCCTTCCGCAATATGCGGAATGGAACAGGCGGCCCATTGTAGAAATGCCTATTCTTGTCCACAAAATGGACAAGAATAAGACATGTAAAAAATGTTGGGGGTGCCACGGAATGGAGCAACGGATACGGACAGTACACAGAGTGCTGTCCGCATCTTTTGCGGCCCCATTGAAGGAAATGGGTCCAGACCCGAGACGCGAAAACTGCAGCTCGGATTCGGACCAGAACAACGGTCTTGTGCATGAGGCCTATATGTAATATTTCAGTAACTTAGCTGGTGCTACACTTTAACCATGTACATGAAGTACTAACCTTTAATCACAAACAGTCTCTTTAAAGCTTCAGGATAATTGTCTTCAAACATTTGTAAAACCTGGAGAACATGAATATTTCATCCATTAATTTGCAATAAATGAGCAAATAAATCTGTCTTAGGGTATGTCCACACATGACTGGAATTACAGCGGAAATGCCTGTTGTGGATTTTGCAGTGGATACACAAAAATGCCCGCATGAATTACATGTGGTAAGTGCCACGGAGGTAGCTTTAGATTTCACCCTCTCAAATACAGAGTTAGATCCACAGCATAAAATGACATGCCGCAGACATCAACTCCACACCGCAGGTCAAATTTACACTGCAGATTTTTACACATGGAGATGAGATTTCTTAAAATCTCAGCCACTTTGCTGGTACTGTACGGTGCCGTTTTGTACTTTCTGTAGTGTTTCAGTGATGTGTGGACATAACCTTTAGGGTGTTTATGCTGCTTGCTATGAAAATGTAGCTTTAAATGGTTATTTGAGTGTTTTTACATGTGCATGTCTTTTTGTCATGTGTCTCATTAACTCTCTGAAAAACTGTGCATGTTCTACTGGAAATTCCTGTGGTTTTGCAATGCGTTGTCTGGCTGCACAGCAGAAAGAACTTATTTCACCTATAAAAGACATACAAGCAAAAAACCGCATCGCAAAACCATGCAATTCATAGTAATACACAAATGGTTTTGCTATGTGGTAATTGGATGAGCGGCAAAAAGATGGTGCCATGTGACGACACTCAAACATTGCAAATGGCATTTAAAAGGCAAGATATCTTACCTCACAATATAAATCTACAGCTGGTTTCCACAGATGCTTTAGTCCCAAACCTTCAACATCATAGATCATCACAACCTCTTCAACCCTTCTGCCCAGCTGAAACAGACAAAAACACATACCGTATATTTATCGGCTGATAAACATCCAGACTTAAAAATACATGCAAGATTCCAAAACTTACTACCAGTGACAATAAAATGGCAATGACGAGGTAATAACTTGGAAAAATAATTAAAAACTATAATAGTAAGCTAATAACCAAAAGGTACAAACCAATAAACCCCAAAACATATGGATATTTAATTTATATAGATACATAAAGAATATTTTCCGAATCTGAAGCATGAAAGACTAAAAAACGACAGGAAAACATGGGGTAGGACTTTACATAAGAGCAAAAACCAGCTTCAATTCTGTAACTGGGCCTGCTATAATAACAGAAATATCCACACTTGAGAACCTTATAGATTATGATTATTAGAACATGCCAGGTTACTAAATGAAGCCTGCAACTTAAAGGGGTTGTGTCACTTCAGCAAATGGCATTTATCATGTAGAGAAAGTTAATACAAGGCACTTACTAATGTAATGTGATTCTCCATATTGCTTCCTTTGCTGGCTGGATTCATTTTTCCATCACATTATACAATCCTTGTTTCCATGGTTACGACCACCCTGTAATCCATCAGTGGTGGTTGTGCTTGCACACTAAAGGAAAAAGCTCCGGCCTTTCTGGTGGCTGGGACCGTGGGAGTACACATAGGCTGGTGCTTGTTTCTATAGTGTGCAAGCACGGCCACCGTTGCGGGGCCCCAGGGCGGTCGTAACCATGGAAACGAGCAGTGTATAATGGGATAGAAAAATGGATTGTAACAATACATTAGTAAATGCCTTGTATTAACTTTCTCTACATAATAAATGCTATTTGCCTAAGTGACATAACCCCTTTCATTTTCCCATCATTTATCCATCTCTTCTACCTGAGAAACCCTAATTAATCAAGGGTTGTCACCTTTTCACTCTGTTTAAGGCATTCCTGATGCATTCTTTCACAGTCTCTCATTTTGGTCTTCATGAGGTCCTGTCTGGAAGCAGAGAACAGCAAACCCTTTGGGTCCAAGGGCCCGATAACATCATACCAGATGGGGCTGCCTTCCTGGTCATAACCACACAGCCCTCCTGACAAATACTTTTGGACTACCTGGAGAGGACACAAACAAAGTGAAGTACAGCATCATACATGTGAGTAGGTAACCAGTACTGAGGTTTCTAATATTAAGGGGGTTGTGGAAAATAGCAGGAGGTGTGCTAAAATAATAAGGTATTAGCTGGAAAATCCACCACCGCTCCAATGCTTCTACAAGTCTCTGCAATAATGATGTTGCGGTCACCCACAGTTCAGTGAAAGTGACTGGCTGCAGTGGTCCTGTTTGGGTAGTTGCAACTTCATCGCTGCAGTTAGAGCAGCGGCAGATTTTCTTTGTAATACTGCCTTGTTTTTTCAGCTCATAGCCTATAAACTATGCTGCACAAAAGTAAGCAACAACTCAATTCTGAAATTGACTTTATTAAATATAGATAAAATTCATATTAAGGCTCCATTTACACGTCCGTGTGTGTTTTCTGGATCCAAATACGGACACCGGGAATTGTAGCATTTTGCGGACCGCACATCGCCGACACTTAATAGAAAATGCCTAATCTTGTCCGCAATTGTGGACAAGAATAGGACATGTTCTATTTTTTTCGGGATCGGAATTGTGGACCCAGAAGTGCAGATTCCTGCAGCACATAGTGTGGCCCCATAGAAATGAATGGGTCCGCAAAATGCGGAACAGAATTGCGGACGTGTGAATGGAGCCTAAAAGAGAGTCCACAAAATTACCGATATACAAGAATGCGGGGACATCTGGTGGTTAAAGAATGTATTGACAACCAGGCCAATAGTACACAATTGCATGGAGAGAAAAAGAAAAAAAACCTCATTCCCAGCCGTGATACAGGAGGAAACACACAAATATCATAGTACAATAGCCTGTTGAGATGATATAAGGAATACAGCCACCGTGGGAAAAGGCATGTCACTACATAAGCAATACGAACCTCCAAAGCAGAAAGTGAAAAGGCATCCAGTGCAGGGCTTGTTAAACTCATGGCTCTTAAAAATTGCGGCGCATGTTGGGCCAGCTGGAGTAGATTTCTGGTATAATATGCACAGTTTTTTTTGTGTTTTTTCTATGTTAAATGTGTCTGTCCATGGAGGTCCCACCCACAGCCCACTTACTGCTGCCAACTTTTTTTTGGACAAGTGGCGAGTGTCAGAAAAAGCTAGAAAGTCCCAAATTTTATTGCAAATTGCCACTTTGTGACTTTTATATGCCAGAAAACTGCCATAGAGGTATACTACAGTAAATCTCCCCTGTGTGTGATGGAAGCGTAATGTTCTTATTTTTCTCAATTTTTTTTTTTTCCATTTGGAGCTTCAATCAATCAAAAACTGAAGAGGTCCACATTAAGGGCTCATGCACACAACCGTTCTTAGCCGGTAAACAGCAGGTCTGCAATATACAAGCACCGACCGTTTGTGCACGACATCATGGATGCGTAACTATTCAAATTTAATAGGTCTGCATTCGTCTGTGCCAGCTACACGGATGTTGCCCGTGCATTTGTGTGCCTGAGCCCTAAGAATGTTCTAGACTGGTGTTTTTCATCCCATAGTACTGCCTGACTTACGATGCTTGCCTTAAAAACAACTGTTACATTTCTATCTCTATGCAGGGAGCAGGCAGAAGCAGTCAGTGGAGGCTACAAATCCATATTCAGTAAGCTCCCCTTCGTGTCTGCTCCAGACAGCCATACTGCATTCTTTCATGACTGTGTGAATCAGAAAGTACAGCACTGTCCTGCAGCCACTGGATAATGCGGTCATTTGATGTAATGTTACTATTGGTAAACTGGAGTGGGGCACGTGTGTGAAATATTGGCAGTAAGTATATTACAGAATTTTTTATTTAATTTTTTTTCTAGTTTTTTTTACCTTACCTGTTTACATGGCATGTTTTCACATTGGAAATTTGGCGCAAATTTCCAGTCAAAATGCCGCCCAGAATCTGCCTCCCATTGGACATGCCCTTTTGTTGGCGTTTTCACAACTATAAACTGCAGCTGCATGATTTGCAGTTTATATACCCGTGCCGAATTTCCAATCCCGAAAGACGCCATGTAAATGGGGCCTTGCGGTAGCCACATGGATCATAGGAATCTGCAGACTGGAGATGACTCATTCATTTCTATGGGCTATTTCTCACTGTACTTGGCTTATGTAATTCTCTAAACCCTTTTGTGTAAATATTCTCTAAGGCTGAGCCATGCAAGTGTTTACAAGAAGCATGAGAACGTCTTTAAGAATGTAAAGAAAGTCTCCTGAACAAATAGATGCTGTAAGACGTAATTTGCAGTGTATTTTGTAGTGTTTTTGAAAGTTTTTAAAAATGGGGGGGAAAAAACACCATACCTACAGCATGATAAAACATGGCAATGACCTCAAAAACACTCCAAACCCCAAAATGTTGTGTATGTAGACCACAATATTTTACTATAGACTTCAACATCTGGCTGTTGGGGCTGCTGTGTAAATTTCTGCTTTTCATGAGACTGGAGAGTAAAGACGTGTTTGGTTGGAAGTATCATAAATTAAGGGGTGGCTTTTGCACTGTACTATAGATCATGTGCTCCCACGTTTTTGTACATGAGGGGATTTAATTACCCATATTTGTTTGCTGGCACACAGAAACAAGGTGTCAGTAGGGGTTACCACTAATCGGACACCTTTCTATATCCTGAACAGGTTTTGCGAGTGGATCAGTGGAAGGGATTTTGCAGCCGGATAAACCGGTCAGCTTAAAATAAACATCCTCCTACTTTATTCAGCGCTCGCTTCTAGTTCATACATTACACTAGAATGAATTTTAAACATTTAACAGATACTTTTCAGAAAAAGCTTTCATGTGTGTGCACATGTGCAATAATGTGTGGCCATGATAGCACTTGTAGTCTGCCTTTTTCACAAGTTTTCCCCTGCAGGCCACGTCTCTGTTTCTTAGGTGTCCCTGAACTAGTGGGTGGAGAGTAGATGCTATGATGTCTCCCATACACTGCACACACGGAGAAGAAGAGATCCTTTTCACCTAATACTATTTCTTATACAGAGAAGCAGCAGCATGCAAGAAACTATAGAGGACTGATCCAGTAGCTGGAAGAAAAACTGTTTTTGCTGCAGCAGCATGTCTGTGTGTGTCTCTCTGCTTCTGTCTCACTCAGCTCCTCATCCCTCCCTTCCCCACTTCATACACGTCTATAGCAGTGATGGCTACAGACCTAGTGCCCAAACTGCAACCCAAAACACACTAATTTATCGCAAAGTGCCAACACGGCAAGTTAACCTGAATCCTACAGTACCAATATAGTGTATCTTCCATGTACTTTATCATTTAGCTATAATATCCTGCCTACATTCAGTGCGCTGCCTGTGCTGTTCATAGTGCGTCCTGCACTGATGGATGGCAGGAAAAGTCTAAGGCATATTGGTACACCATAGACTTTTTCCAGCATGCGGGTGCCCACAGAGAGGGCTCTGAGTGCCACCTCTAACACCTGTGCCATAGGTTCGCCACCACTGTTCTATAGGGTGCATGTAATATGATCCTCAAACTGATGATCCATCTCATCTTTTAATATGGATTTAGCAATGAATTCACTGTAAGTGAACAGGGGTCCAGGATCAAAGCTGGACAAGTGGAGAAGAAAGCATTTTTCTCTGATATTATGTACTGGAAAAAGTTTTTAGATTCACTTGTACTACTTTTTTATGTAAAGGTATAGTTTCCATATAAAATATATAAAAAATGATCAATATGTTGTAGGCTGTGTAGTGAAAGATTAAAGACCTGTCAGCTCTCCTGACATATGTGTTTTAGCAACTACTTGCATCCACCTTGTAATACGAATTCTGGAGCATCTATTCCTGATTTTATTATTCCTTCTAGAAGTTATGAATGACTTAGTAACCGTTTACAGTGAAGGTCTGGATGAGTGCTAACAGTTGGGGTTTTGTCCCTGCACAGTCTGACACTATCCAATCACTACTGCCAGAGTCATACTGTGCAGGGACACCCCTTTGGACACTTGTTACAAACTGCTAGCAATTCATTAATAACTTCTATCAGGAATACAAATGGCACATCATAGAGTCATAAGAATGGTACTCAAGTAGTTACTAAAACAGACATGTCATGAGAAGTGACAGGTCCTCCTCAAATAATGTTCTGGTTCTTCTGGCTGGCAGGAAGCTCCCTTTCTCCACAGATGTCTATGGAAGGTAGACATCTAATGCCCTTCTAGAATAGAAGTTTTATCATCCAGGCACAAATTGTCTACAGCAGTCATAATATGTAGAACATGTGCAACATTCTTGGAATGTGACTTGGTAAGAATGTGCAAATATTCTCAATGTAATTTTAGCTGTAGGCCAGGTTGTGGTGCATCGCAAATACTAATCACACTGAGTACAACTGTTAGCAAAAAAACACTTAGGGGGAGATTTATCAAACTGTGTAAATAAAAACTGCCATAGTTGCCCATAGTTGTCCAAAGAAGCTCTCAAGATTGATTGGTTGTTATGGGCAACTAAGCCAGTTTCCCTGACCACCAGTTTTGGTCAATCAACCCCTTAAAATGGCCAAACATATTAGATGAATGTTGTCCAAACTCCGATTACATTTGGACTGGAGGACCATTTAATGTGTTTGGGGGTGTCCTGACTCTCCAAACAGCAGATCTTAGGGAAAAAGGGTCGGGCATAATGGATTTCAACATGACTGATACTTTTGTTTTCAGCAGAGATAAGCTAGCCATATGGACAAACGCTTGTTCAGCGCAAATCTATCGCCCCCGACACCCCATACACATTCACACCGGGCACGAATGAGCATGCATGTGTCCTGAACGGGGAGAAAGCAACTGCCAGACACCTCAACAAAAGGATTGGGCAGATGAATTGCAGCTGCTCTATCCTTTTGATCTCTGGGACACAAACTGAGAGGATAGACTTGGGAGTCCCTGGAAAAATTAGATGGTCATTCACTCTTACCTAAATTGTCAGCTAATATTTATCTAACGTGTATGGCCACCTTATTCCCCTCTCTCTGCGGAGAACATATCCAAACTCAACCCACCCGAGCCTAAATGTGCATGGGGGGGTTTCAGTAGGAACAGATGTCAACAGCTGTAAAAGTCTTAATGTTTCAACCTCAGCTCTGCAGAATGATATACTCACTTCTGGAGGCTGCCACTTCTCCAGCACGTTGTCAGAATCCATGTGCTTCCGAAACTCCACATGCTGTAGAAAAAGAAAAGAATTACCCAACTTCCTAGTGTGAACTGTAGTGAGATAAAGTATAACTGAAGTGGCGGCTTTAGGACTCTTTGCGTGTTACAAACGGTTAACATCCGGACTGAATCCTGACCCATTCATTTCAAGCACTGTTTATTACTGATCATTTCTGCCTTAAGGAAAATTTGCAACATGTTCTATTTAGGTATGAGCGAATCGATTTGGGATGAACCAAGTGGTACCTTGGAACCGAACCCGAGTTCGGTAAAAGGTTTTTTACAGTAGAAATTGATTTCTGAAGTTATTTCACAAAGTCTTGCGAGACTTCGCAAAGTAATAACTTTGGCTCATTGGAGCCAATACATTCTAATACTGTACAGAGCGCTCGCTCCGTACAGTATTCAAATGAAGTTTTATGCGAATCGACTTTGGGTGGTTCATCCCAAGTCGATTCGCTCATCCCTAGTTCTAGTCTGTGTGTTTTACATGCAGCCCTGGCTCCATGGAAATGACTGGGGCTGACGTGAAAAACTGAAGGCATTCAGATGCAATGCGTTTTTCACTGATGCTAGGAGAGGTTAAGTGTTGTTCTTCAGTTTTTTTGGCACACATCAAAAACTCACTGAAACATTGAACGTAATTGCAGACAAAAGTGATCGAACTTGCTTTCAAAACCATCAGTTTTCCCCTGAACAGATCCTAACGCAATCTGGATTTTTTAGTGACCTAATATTAATATTCATTATTCAATATTAAAAAATAATAGGTATCAGAAGCTAGAGCAGCAATGAGCACCCAATGACCATGCGTCTCTTAAAGGGGTTATCCCATGACTAATGTAAAAAAGGAAAACCAGACATCATATAGTACATGACAACCTCTTTCTAACAAAGCCAGAACCAGCCCTGTACCTCACATGGATTCAGAGATCTCCCTATTCATTGCTCTGCTAGATTTATATCAGGCTGGCAGCTAAAGGGGAGTGTCTTTTCTGCTGCAGCTCAGGGGGCGTGTCCATGCTCTACCTATCACAGGAAAAACAAAAGGGTGGTCCCTAGAGGGAGATAGTGTATGAGCACTCTCCCAAGGTATACTGCTCTGTAACAAAGAATGTATAGAACGAGTGAGGGGCAGTAACGTTTTAAAATTTAAGAGTTTATTTGAACTGTTTTAAGAATAAGCCCCTACCAAACAAACAGTGTGGGATCCACATTAGTGAATCACCGTTGTACGAATCCGCTGGTAATATTGCAGTACCGCGGGGCCGAACAAAAAAGCAGCACCATATGCAGTCTTTTGGTGGGGTACCGCAGACTAATAAAGATGCCAGAGGCAAATAAAAGGGTGGATCTTACCGGTGGTGCCAGTTGGGACCTTATAGTCCAAAATCCTGGAGGATGAGGGGCTTCTCGGGTCCGAAAAACACGTCCTCTTTTTGATTTCACCTGGTGCCAGGGGCTGCAGGGAGAACCTATCCCTGTTTTTGCCCTACTTGGCCTGTGTATCCCTAGGTGCCTCCTAACACGGGGTCCTTTCCCCGCAAGGGGTGGCCTCGTCCGGAACCTAACCCTAATAAGTGAACCCTAATTGGCCCTATAGGGACAGCGTAAATTGGCCCCAAGGGTGATGATGGCTAGTAGGGTGGAAAGAGATCTAAATTCTGATAGATTTATTCTGCGTCCCTACGCGTTTCATCTAATAGAGAATAAATCAGAACTACAAAAAAATGCCTCCACTTCATAGAGATAGAATGAAGACCCCCCGACTCATCAGGGGACAGGGGTCATGGGTGGAGGATTAGGTCTATACCCTTATCCTATTGTGATAAATAATGGGAAAGGGTCAGCCAAAAAGAATTGCGCAGACCTGACTAGACCAGTGTGGTCCCAAATCAGTCCGGATACCTGTGGTGTAATAGCAAAACAAAATCCATTCAGATATTGAACCCACCAGAAGCAGATGTATTTATAGCATGAAAACAGGGAGGTGTACTTACTATTAAGGTCATGGAAACCGTGTGGCTGGTGCCATGAGAAGCGGGAGTGTGGTCTGACGCCCGCATGTGATGTCAGCGTCTGTCTGCGCTGATAAATGCGCCAGTACGTTTAAATGGAAGAGGGGTATGTGGTGCGCCTGCGCGAGGAGTGCGGCCGTCGTCATGTGACTAAGGCATATGTCAGCTGACGTCGCGGTCCGCCTCCTAGCCAGCGCATGCGCACATATGCGATGTGCTTGGTGTGCAGCTCAGATGCTGCGACTGCTGTGACCTAATGGTAGGCGTCACCATCAGGGAGGTCCTACCAGTCCCGGCGCGGCGTCGGCTGTATAATGAGGTGGGAGGAGTGTCCATAAGGTACGATCGGCTCCTACTACTGCACCTATAAATATTGGTAGTGATAATACAAGTCACTAGCAACATGGGACCTAATAAAGGGGGAACATTAAATAACAGGCATACCCACTAGGACCCAGACAAGGTCCAGTGGCCACCTGAGGCCTAAAGACAGTTGGGACAGAATGACCGGCACCTTGGAAGGTGTCGTCATCAGAAGGATATAATCAACCGAGATATAATGATCATATTTAAGATGAATGAGCATACACACACTCTATATAGAGTGATATGCTAATACTGGTAGCACTGTTGAGTGCTTGATGCGTGGTCAGTGCATTTGAAGAGCCGTTAGACATATGTAATTCTGATGATGCAATGAGGGAACCCCTGCTATTTAGCAGATAGTGGCGTACACATATTTGTATGTGTAGGAGACTGGGGATGGTTACAAGAAGCACCCAAATTGTAGCTGGTCATTCAATCCATTGGGGTTGGTGGTATTCAACTTGAATATCCACCAACACTCCCTTTGGAGAATCTTCTTGTCCCAGTCTCCTCCACGTGGTGGCTTTCTGATTGCTTCCAACCCTACAAACGTGACCCCTGACGACCTTCCATCGTGCACGGATTGAATGTGTCTAGCTATTGGGGTATCCCTATTGTTGCGTATGTCACCCAGGTGCTCACCTATGCGTACCCGCAGTTCCCTACGGATTTTGCCGACATATCTAATGCCGCATTCGCAGGTAAGTAGGTAAACAACTCCTGCGGTGCGGCAGTTGATAAAATCTCGTATGGTGAGCGGGATCCGTAGGACCAACCGCAACCGTTTTTGCCTGGGTGACATACCTGCAAAAAGCTGCACCGCCCACATTTGAAACAGCCATTCAAAGTCCATAAGGGCACTGTGCCCCTTAAGGGCAGGCCAATAGTATCAGGGGTAGGCAGTTTACCACAGAATTGTGGGGTATATGTTGACCGCATACTGGGTCCATTCGTACAATCGCTCCCATCTTATGTGAGAGACACAGGAGACCTCCTTTCCAAATTGGAAAATATTAACTTAGAATCGACTTGGCTTCTGGCATCAATCGATGTCGAGGCACTCTATTCTTCTATTCCGCATGAGAAAGCGCAGCCGCAGCACATTTTCTAAAGGCAAGAGGTCTCCAGTTCGCTGCACACAACGAGCTGGTCCTGCAGCTTTTAGATTTTGTCCTGACAACCAACTGTTTTGTTTTTGATGGCCGGATATATCACCAGCTCAGGGGCACCGCGATGGGCAGTTCCTGCGCACCGTCCTACGCAAATTTGCTCCTGGGCTGGTGGGAGGAGACCATGGTATTTGGTGATATACCCAACTGGTATACCGAGCACATCATCCTCTGGGCCCGCTACATAGATGATATATTCATCTTGTGGAGCGGGCCAGAGGACGAATTCAAGAGACTGGTGAATGAACTCAATATCAACACCATAAATCTTAGATTTACATCAGAGATTGTACACAATCATTTACCGTTCTTAGACATTTGCATCTCAAGAGATACTCAAGGGAACCTACAGACCACCATCTTCCGTAAGGAGACATCCACTAATTCACTCCTTAGGTGGGACAGCTGCCATCCCGTCCCACTAAAACGTGGTATTCCAGTGGGCCAATACCTCAGATTGAGACGTAATTGCTCGGAACCACGCGAATTTACCAAACAGGCACACGAGCTAAGAGAGCGCTTCCGAGCACGGGGGTACCCGGACAACACACTTAGAAAGGCCTATCAAAGGGCACGACAGGAGCCACGGACCACACTTCTACATCCCACTGGGGGCCCCAAAATGGATCCACAACAACAACAAAAAGTTACGGATCATTGGAACATTTGACTCTGCGGCTAGACAGGTTAAAGAGATCTTAGCACGCAATTGGGACACCCTCCTGATGGATCCGGACCTGAAGGATGTTGTGAGTCCTTATCCATCAGTAACCTTCAGGAGAGGAACCAATTTAAGGGATCAATTTGTGCACAGCCACTATAACCCCCCTAAAAAGAAGACGTGGCTGGACAAACCTTTGAATGGCTGTTTCAAATGTGGGCGGTGCAGCTTTTGCAGGTATGTCACCCAGGCAAAAACGGTTGCGGTTGGTCCTACGGATCCCGCTCACCATATACGAGATTTTATCAACTGCCGCACCGCAGGAGTTGTTTACCTACTTACCTGCGAATGCGGCATTAGATATGTCGGCAAAACCCGTAGGGAACTGCGGGTACGCATAGGTGAGCACCTGGGTGACATACGCAACAATAGGGATACCCCAATAGCTAGACACATTCAATCCGTGCACGATGGAAGGTCGTCAGGGGTCACGTTTGTAGGGTTGGAAGCAATCAGAAAGCCACCACGTGGAGGAGACTGGGACAAGAAGATTCTCCAAAGGGAGTGTTGGTGGATATTCAAGTTGAATACCACCAACCCCAATGGATTGAATGACCAGCTACAATTTGGGTGCTTCTTGTAACCATCCCCAGTCTCCTACACATACAAATATGTGTACGCCACTATCTGCTAAATAGCAGGGGTTCCCTCATTGCATCATCAGAATTACATATGTCTAACGGCTCTTCAAATGCACTGACCACGCATCAAGCACTCAACAGTGCTACCAGTATTAGCATATCACTCTATATAGAGTGTGTGTATGCTCATTCATCTTAAATATGATCATTATATCTCGGTTGATTATATCCTTCTGATGACGACACCTTCCAAGGTGCCGGTCATTCTGTCCCAACTGTCTTTAGGCCTCAGGTGGCCACTGGACCTTGTCTGGGTCCTAGTGGGTATGCCTGTTATTTAATGTTCCCCCTTTATTAGGTCCCATGTTGCTAGTGACTTGTATTATCACTACCAATATTTATAGGTGCAGTAGTAGGAGCCGATCGTACCATATGGACACTCCTCCCACCTCATTATACAGCCGACGCCGCGCCGGGACTGGTAGGACCTCCCTGATGGTGACGCCTACCATTAGGTCACAGCAGTCGCGGCATCTGAGCTGCACACCAAGCACATCGCATATGTGCGCATGCGCTGGCTAGGAGGCGGACCGCGACGTCAGCTGACATATGCCTTAGTCACATGACGACGGCCGCACTCCTCGCGCAGGCGCACCACATACCCCTCTTCCATTTAAACGTACTGGCGCATTTATCAGCGCAGACAGACGCTGACATCACATGCGGGCGTCAGACCACACTCCCGCTTCTCATGGCACCAGCCACACGGTTTCCATGACCTTAATAGTAAGTACACCTCCCTGTTTTCATGCTATAAATACATCTGCTTCTGGTGGGTTCAATATCTGAATGGATTTTGTTTTGCTATTACACCACAGGTATCCGGACTGATTTGGGACCACACTGGTCTAGTCAGGTCTGCGCAATTCTTTTTGGCTGACCCTTTCCCATTATTTATCACAATAGGATAAGGGTATAGACCTAATCCTCCACCCATGACCCCTGTCCCCTGATGAGTCGGGGGGTCTTCATTCTATCTCTATGAAGTGGAGGCATTTTTTTGTAGTTCTGATTTATTCTCTATTAGATGAAACGCGTAGGGACGCAGAATAAATCTATCAGAATTTAGATCTCTTTCCACCCTACTAGCCATCATCACCCTTGGGGCCAATTTACGCTGTCCCTATAGGGCCAATTAGGGTTCACTTATTAGGGTTAGGTTCCGGACGAGGCCACCCCTTGCGGGGAAAGGACCCCGTGTTAGGAGGCACCTAGGGATACACAGGCCAAGTAGGGCAAAAACAGGGATAGGTTCTCCCTGCAGCCCCTGGCACCAGGTGAAATCAAAAAGAGGACGTGTTTTTCGGACCCGAGAAGCCCCTCATCCTCCAGGATTTTGGACTATAAGGTCCCAACTGGCACCACCGGTAAGATCCACCCTTTTATTTGCCTCTGGCATCTTTATTAGTCTGCGGTACCCCACCAAAAGACTGCATATGGTGCTGCTTTTTTGTTCGGCCCCGCGGTACTGCAATATTACCAGCGGATTCGTACAACGGTGATTCACTAATGTGGATCCCACACTGTTTGTTTGGTAGGGGCTTATTCTTAAAACAGTTCAAATAAACTCTTAAATTTTAAAACGTTACTGCCCCTCACTCGTTCTACCTATCACAGCTCAGGAGGCAGTTGGAGGATGAGACTGAGCATGTGCGGCCTTCTTAGTGAGCAGGACAAGGAAATAAGAAAAAAACTAACTACAGGTGGCGCTAAGCAGATCTATTTTATTGAATAGCTCACTGGCTATGCAAAATATTTAATTACATGTAATATATATATATAAAGTAATATATATATAATATATAAAGTATTCAGATCCAGGTGCTGGTTTTAAAACTGTCGAATATTTTTAGTGGGACAACCCCTTTAAAGTACAAAGTGCAGAAATTCTAATAAAGTGTAGCTGCTGACTCTGGGGTAAACAAATTCAGTATGGGACCAGGCAGAGGGACTATAAGGGTGCCTTCACATGATGCAGATTTTGTTGCAGAATGTTCAGTGATTGAAAATCAATTCCATTTATTTTAATGGTGCAGCAAGCACATGGTTTCATTCATGGTGTGTGAAGGCGTCCTAAGGTGCTACGTAAGCCCCTGCTCTGTGAGCCTTGCTATTCTGGAAAAAAGAAGGGAAACACTTCTACTTCTTTTAGGATCAATTTAGTGCAATAGTTCCAATTTGTCAGTGTATCCTTTGATTGCCTGTTATTATATGTGCACACACAGAAACTCCGGGAAGGTGAAAAGTGCTCTCTAATGTTTGTGAGCAAACTGCGGAGTATTAATACAGGGGTTAAAGTTCACACATGTTATCATTTTTTCCTGCAGGTATAAAGTCCTCACCTTTCGAAGCATACTTTCTGATTTCTGCAGGTTAAAGCATCGGGCTGGGAGATGGGGCAGAGAGGAGAAGAGATTAGACAGAGATTAAAGGGATATTACATTACAGACACATAATCCATAATCCTGCTATGACAAGAGTGCCATGCAGTAACAAGAATAATAATTGTAAAATAACCAGTACAGCAGCATGCAAAAAGTATACAGTGACTCTGTAACCTGTGGCACTAACCCCTGCCTCCAGCCTGCCTAGTCCACAGGGGTGACTGTAAAATCAAAGGCAATCCTTGCCATAAATATCTCCATTTACTGTACAGCTGTGTTCACATGTGCCATGTTTAAAGCATTTTTTGTCACAATTCTTTAAAGACTGACAGTAAAATGTTTACTATTATAAAAAAAATATTAAAGGGAACCAGTCACGTTGAACATGGAGCATGTTATAGAGCAGGAGGAGCTGAGCAGATTGATGTATAGTTTTATGTGGAAAGATTCAGTAAAACTTGTAATTTATTCATGTAAATTCTTGCTCTTTCTGGGCTGTGAAGTCCAGGAGGCGGTCCTATCCGTGATTGACAGCTTGCCCTCTATGACTGTGTATACAGAGATAGCTGTCAATCACTGATAGGACCGACTCCTGGACTTCACAGCCCAGAATGAGCAGAGGTTTACATGAATAAAATACTAGTTTTACTGAATCTTTTCCCATAAAACTATACATCAATCTGCTCAGCTCCTCCTGTCCTATAACCTGCTGCAGGCCGATTACTTCGCATTTTCATGGTAACAGGTCTTCTTTAAAACCGTGAATGAATCAGTATGTGTCACATTTTGAACATTTACTTTCTCAGTAGAAGTTTGTAATGAAAACTTGTGGAAATTCAGGCTGGAAATGATCTCTGCTAGCAAAATTCAGAATCAATGTTCCTCTACCATTCTGCAGGGGAACTATTGAACACTCATTCAGGGATCTGCAGTGCGCTGTCATACTTGCATTGATTTTGCCAACCTTGTGTACCCTTGTCAGCGGTGCCAGCTGAAAAGTGCTGGGAACGGAGACAGTTTTCCCTGTTTTTCCAGCAGTCATAGGTGCACAAGCAAGCTGTTCTTCATTGCTGTAAACTGTCTACCTTTTACTACATCTGGTTCTGGAAGAACACATCATTTATTGTGTCCCTGTGGACATATGGTTGACTTGGATTTTTAGAAATATGTACTTGTCATGTCAGTGGCTGCAAAGCATTTAGCCTACATAGTAAGTCATGTATGTTGATTCCAGGCCTTGGAGGAGAGTCTGCCGGAGAAAATCACTCAGCTTTTTTCTGGGAGATAGCTTGTTGCATATTTGTTTCCCAGGGAGCATTGTCAATAAGTCTTCATACCATGGAGCACTTCAAGTACATCTCCATACGGTGCTGGTCTCTTTGTGCATACCCTGTACCCTGCACTCAGCCAGCCAGAATGCTTCTCTTCCCCTTGGAGATACCTCCTTGCATACTTTTTTCCCCCACTGAGCACTCCCAATAAGTCTTCAAACCATGGAGCGCTGGTCCATGTCTCCATACATAGCTGGTCTCTTTAAGGAGAGCCAGCACCCCACCTAAGCTGTGTTGTGGGATCACAATCAGCCAGCCAGAATCCTACTCCATACTGATGAGGTGCAAGCACCCCAAAACAGCTGTCTATGGATGGGTATCTGGCTTGATTATTTTCACTTGTCATGTTCCAAGGCTTTTTAAAAACTTTGATTTAGGGCTCATGCACACAAACGTATTTTCTTTCCCTGTCTGTTCCTTTTTTTTTGCGGACCATATACGGAACCATTCATTTCGATGGGTCTGCAAAAAATAAATAGAAGGTACTCCGTGTGCATTTCGTTTCCGTATTTCCGTTCTGCAAAAAAAGAAAACATGTCCTATTATTGTCCGCATTATGGACAAGGATAGGACTGTTCTATTAGGGGCCAGCTGTTCCCTTCTGCAAAATACAGAATGCACACGGACATCATCCGTATTTTTTGTGGATCCGTTTTTTGAGGGACCGCAAAATACATACGGTCGTGTACATGAGGCCACTTCCAGAAGCTAGCACTAGCGAGCTGGTTCTCTTTCACTGGAAGATACCTCTTTGCATATTTTTCCTCATAGGGCATTGCTAAAACGTCTCCATGTATATCTGGTCTCATTAAGGAGAGCCAGTGCCCTGCTTAAAAAAAGTTTGTAAGTCTTGGTTATTTTACTCTTTTATGTGGTTTGCAGATCTTGAGTAAAAATCATATAGGTGCATATAGTGTTACCATGTAGGTTATTCATAATCTGAGGTAATACGTATGGGCAGGGTAATGACTACCTCTAATGAGTTGGGACATGACAAGGTAAAATAGCCAAGCCAAATATCCATCCTTAGACAGCAGGCATTAAACTCAGCCAGCCAGAATGCTACTCCATATTGACAAGCGACAAGCAGTTTACGGATGGATATTTGGCTTGGCTATTCTATAGGCTTAGTAAATCTGGCCCATGTCTTACTGCCATGTGCACACAGTATTGACTGTAAGAAACCATTTCCAGTTGCCTTCACAAAGTGATTGAGAAATAGTTGCTATGATTATCACATTGCTTGTAACACACAGTGGTCTATGTAGCATAGTATAAAACAGCAATTCATTTATAATGATGTGGGGTAATAAACCCAAAACAAAATGAATTCTTATCTTATGGAGCAAGGTTTCAAGGCTGCTAATAAAGTGTGATGATAACAATTGAACTTCAATTCCATAGAAACCTCATGTACTGGTAAAACCTTTTACCTTTCATCCCCGTTATCAATAGCTGTTGTTCTGAAGGTTTGATATCATTGGTCATGGTGTTTGACTCGGCAAATCTTACTGTAATGTTGCCAGAAATGTCATCACAACCACTATGATCCACATTGAAAGTGGAAGGTGCAGTGCTGATAGTGAAGCTTCAGCTATTATGTTCCAAGAAGAATCAGCTCAGGAGGACTGACTAGTTCAACTCTATTCCATCTTCATACTAAATTGGCAAGGGGTAAATAATGAAAGATTTCTGGCCTTGAGTGGTAATAAAAAGGACAGTATTTTAAACCCTGGTGTCTTATCACATTACTGGTATTCCCGTTTTATATTCCTCTTACCTCGAAGCCACCTCAGCAGAAAGTGGTCATCCTGGCTGAATGAAGGGAGCTGGGGCAAAAGGTCTTTTACATTCTCACGAAACTGTGGACAAGGAAAAATGGGTGTAAAATACTTGTTACCCTAAAGATCTGAACATATCCAATCACACAACATTGATGAAATATCGTCAAACACAATAATAATCCTGGTTGTAGACATTAGATAATCAGTGGGATCTGCTGACAATTTTTCAGATTGGTTCAATGGTCCCCATTGGACTGGCTGGATTTTTATTTGTGTGGCCTTTTGTTCCTCATACATAATCAGCATCCTGTATGTAGAAAGAACATTCCCATTTCTACGGAGTTGAACAGGCATGTCAGTGGAGAAGCCTTGGACGATAGCTGTCGGCCAAATCATCCTATGCCTATGGTCAATTTACACGGTCAGAGAGAATGCAATCCCATTTGCTTTAGTGTTTATACATGTTTTGGTGAACTTTTGCTTTATAATATTTATCCTTTTTTCTCTTATTGGGGATGGCCACTTTCTGGTTACTGTTGACCAATGTGTTTGTGAGTTGATTACATGGCACTTACTAATATAGTCTTGAAATTCTTGTTTACAAAGTCTATTTTGCCGTCCACACAGAGGTCCTGTCCATAAGATGGCCGCTGATGGAAGGTCATGTGACAAGGCAAATCATCTCCATGGGATGTGTTCTCTTTTCAAACACACTGTACCTGCACTAAACTCCCAACAGGACAAGTAAAGATGGCAGGTGCAGTGTATCTGAATGGAGGAGACTTTCCATGGAAGTGATGTGTCTGGTCACATGACCCTCCGTCAGCAGCCATTTTATCGACCTTTGTGCGGACAGCACAGGACTTTGTAAATAAGGGAAAATACCTTATAAAATATAGAAAATGGTGCAGGATTTCAACAAGTAAGTGCCATGTAATCATCTCACAGACACATCGATCAACAGTAACCAGAAAGTGGCCATCCCCTTTAACGATATTATTATTATACCAGTGACGTAGAGGCATGGGCTGGGTTTCCACTGTCAGGTTTTCTTTTTATGCAGTTTTATTTCCAGCCAAAAGCAAGAACAAATCATAAACAAAGGGCATGTATAAAGGAGAAGTGTCTATATGCCTCTTTATAAATCCACTCCTGGTCTTGGCTTTGAAAACTAGATCAAAAATGTGTTTGTGGAAAATAAAATGTTTTATAAAGTTGCTACAAACAAGGAGATCATTTATTCCATGTAAACTTTATTGAACTAGAGATGTCATTAAAATGACAAATAAAAGGGGGTCTGTTCTACTAAAAGCCACATGGTATAGTCTTCTGTATGGCTGATTATCAGAGCACTTACAGTCACAAATTAGATTTAAAAGAGAAGCTCTGGCAGGAGACCCCCCAAGATATCCAGTCTCCAGCTCTGGGTTGCTAGCTCTGCATCTCTAATGACCACTACCACTTCTACTGAATGTACAGTGCCTGATCAAAAGTTTAAGACCACTTGAAAAATTGCAAAAAAATCATATTTTACATTGTTGGAACCTAACAAGGTTCCAAGTATAGCTTCAACATGCAACAAGAAGAAATGGGAGTGAGACAAAACATTTTTTGAGCATTCAATTAATTGAAAATAACGATTAAACTGAAACAGGCTGTTTTTCAGCTGATCCAAATTTTAAGACCACATGCCTTTTAAAGGCCAAATCTGTGCAAAGATGTGGTTTTATTGTCATTTTCTGTCAGGTAGTCACACGTTGTGATGGCAAAGGCAAAAAAACTCCATTTTTGAACGTGGTTGGGTTGTTGAACAGCATAAGCAGGGTCTCTCACAGCGCGCCATCGCTGCTGAGGTGGGACGCAGTAAAACAGTCATTTGGAATTTCCTAAATGATCCTGAGGGTTATGGAACAAAAAATTCAAGTGGAAGACCCAAAAAAATGGCATCAGCACTGAGCCGGAGGATCCAATTGGCTGTCCGTCAAGACACTGGACGATCCTCGACCCAAGTTAAGGCCCTTACTGGTGCTGACTGCAGCCCCATAACCATCAGACGGCATCTGAGACTTGAAGGGCTTCAAAAATAAAAAACGTCTTCCAAGACCTCGTCTCCTTGAACGCCACAGAACTGCTCGTTTGGACTTTGCAAGAGAGCACCAAACATGGTACATTCAAAGGTGGAAGAAAGTTTTATTCTCTGATGAGAAAAAAATTAACCTTGATGGTCCTGATGGTTTCCAACGTTACTGGCATGACAAGCAGATCCCACCTGAGATGTTTTCTTCACACCACAGTGGAGGGGGCGCCATAATGGTCTGGGGTGCTTTTTCGTTCAGTGGAACAATGGAGCTTTAGGAAGTGCAGGGGCGTCAAACGGCCGCTGGCTATGTCCAGATGTTGCAGAGAGCATTCCTCATGACTGAGGGCCCTCGTCTGTGTGGTAACGACTGGGTTTTTTAACAGGACAACGCTACAGTACACAATGCCCACAGGACAAGGGACTTCTTCCAGGAGAATAACATCACTCTTTTGGCCCATCCTGCGTGTTCCTCTGATCTAAAATCCAATTGAGAACCTTTGAGGATGGATGGCAAGGGAAGTTTACAAAAATGGACAACAGTTCCAGACAGTAGATGGCCTTCGTGCGGCCGTCTTCACCACTTGGAGAAATGTTCCCACTCACCTCATGGAAACGCTTGCATCAAGCATGCCGAAATTAATTTTTGAAGTGATAAACAATAACGGTGGAGCTACTCATTACTGAGTTCATGTTTTGGAAGTTGGATTTCTGTTTTGGGGGGGGGGGGGTTCTTTTTTTTTTTGGAGGTGTGGTCCTAAACTTTTGATCAGCTGAAAAACAGCCTGTTTCAGTTTATTCGTTGTTTTCATTAAATTGCTCAAAAAATGTTGTCTCACTCCCAATTTCTTCTTGTTGCATGTTGAAGCTCTAATTTGAACCTTGTTAAGATCCAGCCATGCTAAATATGATTTTTTGCCATTTTTCAAGTGGCTTAAACTTTTGATCAGGACTGTATAACTGACCATACACACGTCCAGTCCTCCCCGGCAGATGATGTTGGAGGAGATAAAGATAGGGCACGCTGGATTCTATTGCCCGATCCTTTTGCTAGTAGAGAGATAGGTCTTTCTCCTCCATCCCAATCACTACATAGGCATAGTTGGCCGAGCTAAGCATGCATATGTATGGGAGGATAAGTGGAGAAAGCTGTCGGTCGAATAATCATTCGGCCGACAGCTAGCTAATCTGTGTATGGCCAGTTTAAGTGAAATATAGTCTTCTTCTGTCCATGGCTTGAGTCTAACCCTAAGTTCACACCTGAGCGTTTTACAGCGCGTTCCTACGCGCTGTAAAACGCTCAACAAGGAGAAACCAATGCTTCCCTATGGGAATGGTTCTCACCTGGGCGTTTTACAGCGCGTACGATCGCGCTGTAAAACGCCCGACGCTCCAAAAAGTACATGAGCTTCTTTGGGGCGTTTTGTCGTGCGTTCCCGTACATAGACATTCGGGAACGCGCGACAATGGGCGTTCGCTTGTCTCTGTATGCGTGATTGCAAACGCCGGTACAATCGCGCATACAGAGCTCTCCTTTCAGAACGCTCAGGTGTGAACCCAGGGTAAAGGCTGCTCTTCCCCCCTGACACCGGATGTTTTCATCCGTGTGCAGGGAGAATCAGCAGCACCGATGCGGCGCCAGGAGCAGGGTAAGTATAGTAGCAGTGTGGGACCCGGCGCATGGGGGGGAATTAGATAACCCCTTTTAATAGAATAAATGTACCACAAAATAATATTATGATGAAGACTATAGTGCCCTGTGAAAGTATTCGCCTCCTTTTTTGTCGTATTATACAACCTGTAATTAAAATGGATTTAAATTTAGATTTTATATAACTGACAAAAAAGGTCCCGACTGTTACAGTAGAATGAAAAAAATACATTGTTTAATCAGTCAATCAATCAATAGTGAAAGGTTATTTACCCTCTTTACCATGAAACCCTGAAATAAGGTCTGGTGGTCCTTCCAATTAGGGTCCATTCAGTAGTGATGATCGAGCATGCCCAGCCGAACACCTGTTCGGCTCGAGCATCTCGATGCTTGGCACATGGCGATACTCAGCCGAGTACGTATGTGCTCGAGCGCCATGCTAGAGTCTACTCCCCGCACATTTCTTGGCTGCTACGCAGCCAATAAACGTGCAGGGTAGGCCTACTTTCACACTTGCGTTTTGTGCATCCATTCTGAACGGATCCACTTGTATTATCTTTAACATAGCCAAGACGTCTTGAACACCACTGAAAGTCAATAGAGGACGGATCCTTTTTCTATTGTGCCAGATTGTGTCAGTAAAAACTGATCCGTCCACATTGACTTACATTGTGTGCCAGGACGGATCTGTTTGGCTCAGTTTCATCAGACGGACACCAAAACGCTGCAAGCGTTATACGCATTTTATACAACACGGATTACCGCTACAAAAAGAACTTCTCATCTCTCATTCCTCAGGTGGAGAGGAAGAACAAAACAGTGCAATACCAGAAGATCCTTGTTGAATAATTGCTCCAAAAATTTCCATCTGGCAAAGCTGGCGGTAGAGTCCGTAGTTCCTTGGCCAACCGAGGAGAGGAGACAAGGGGAACACACAGCAGTTCCAACAGAGGCAGGGCAACACTCTCCAAAGCCTGGGACAGTTTCATGACACCCCGCCAGCACCCTCACCCTGATGCGTGGCCTAGTGTCACAAGGAGGGAAAAATTTGGAAAGATGGTGAAGGAGTACATAGCAGACCGTGTCAGCGTCCTCGATAATCCTTCAGTGCCTTACAACTAATGGGTGTCCAAGCTGGACACGTGGCACGAACTTACGCCTTGGAGGTGCTGGCCTGTCCTGCTGCCAGCAGTTTTCTCTGAGCGGGTATTTAGTGCTGCTGGTGGCATTATAACAGATAAGCGTATCCGCCTGTCAACTGAAACAGGTTGACTCTTATAAAAATGAACAAGGCCATCAACAAGATTGACCATGACTTCTCGACTCCACCAGAGGAAAGCGGCTGAACATAAAGGCAATTTGAATGTGTTGTTTATAATGTACTGAACACACTGTATTCCCATGCACCCCTTCCACCACAAACAAGGGTATATGGTTGAATCTTCCTTTTCTCATCCTCCCTCTCCTCTTCCATCATATCAACACATGCTTATTCGTCGCATATAATGCCTTCATATATAGGCTCTCGCATATAATTTTTTTAGAGGGGCAGCTCACCAGCAGGCCCTCACATATGTTTTACAGGGTCAGCTCACCAGCAGGCCTTCACCTACAATCTTTTACAGGGTCAGTTCACCTGAAGGCCCTCGCATATAATGTTTTAGAGGGTCCTCTCACGAGCAGGCCCTCACCTACAACCTTTTAGAGGGTCAGCTCACCAGCAGGCACGCACCTAAAATCTTTTACAGGGTCAGCTCACCTGCAGGCCCGCACCTAAAATCTTTTACAGGGTCAGCTCACCAGCAGACCTTCACCTACAACCTTTTAGAGGGTCAGCTCACCAGCAGGCCCGCACCTAAAATCTTTTACAGGGTCAGCTCACCTGCAGGCCTGCACCTAAAATCTTTTACAGGGTCAGCTCACCTACAGGCCCTAACCTAATTATACCTAAGGTAATTTACGCAAATGCTGCCTTGCTTGGATGTGGTAGCCGTAGCTGTTTCTCAGGCTCCCTCTCCAGAATCGAACCATGATTCCCAGTTACCCGTAGTCACCATGGTTTGCGCTGTACAATAACATCGGGCAGACATCTGAATGGATCGTCTCCGGTCCCGGGGAAGTGCGATCAGCCCCAGGTTATCTAGAGTCACCAAAGGGGCAGCAGGCCCTTACCCTTAATGTTTTAGATGGTCAGATCAGCAGGCCCTTGCTCCAAATGTTTTTGAGGGTCACCAGCAGGCCATCAATCATAATTTTTCAAGGCTGTGTATGAAGTCCTCCTTTATGTGTAACAAAGGGTGTATTGGAGTGCCGGTTCCTTGTAATTTTTGGCAGCCCTTTCACTTAGTGCATAGGCTTTATGAGTGTAGGTAGTCCCACTACATGAACAATTGTACCACAATGTGAATGAGGCCCTGCTTTATGTGATATACAGGTTGTATCAGAGTGCCTCTTCCTTGTAATTTTTGGCAGCATTCGCACTTTATATACAAGTAAATATACAGGAAAGAATGTTTCCTAACAATTTTTGCTCTAAAATCAATTTTATATTCGGTTTTGTGCATATTATTGTCAGTCTGTAAAAGTGGCGTACTACTCGGACAACATCATTCCCAGCAGCGACCTGGGAGTCCAAGATGCATCCAGACATCCTCCCCATGCTGTTCCTGAACCATTTCGGTGGTGTTTCCATCAATTTCTGACCTTTTCCTATGAACCAGGCACCCTCCCCTCTTCAGAGCAGGGGGTGCCTGTCACTACCAGATCTTTAAGAAGTTCTGATAGACGTTCTTCAGTACCTCCTGCATGATCTTCTTTTGTTTTGCTTTAGTTTTGACATCTCTCCTCCCCATACTGCCTCACCTTGCGGTTTATACAACTTCCTGGAGTGTGCTCATGCTGCAACTGATGCTTCTACAGATAAGTCTGTTCATTTATTTGTGTTTTCCTGTTGCCTTGATCCTAGGTGACCCTGACTCCCTCCGTATAAAGTGTAGGGAGCCGGTGGTTGTGTCCCCTCACTATTATAGGGTGTTCAGGTGTCGTACAGTCGAGACATGAGGGCATGCAATTATCTATCATAGAGATCTTTGCATGGGCTGAGAAGACAGGGAGAGCTTCAGGGCTTTAATAGGGGTCACCCTTTTGTTCCTAAGTTTCGGATCAAGCCAGTCGGATCCTTATTTGTAACTTCTTGTTTTCTGTTACACCATCCGTGACAGTGCCTGGTTTAATGCTCTGGTTCTCCCATTGACTTCCATTATACTCGGGTGCTCGATCAACACTACCATTCACACGTCCGCAAGTTGGGTCCGGATCCATTCCGCAGGTGCGGACTCAATCATTTTAAATGGGGCCGGAACAGATGCGGACAGCACACTATGTGTGTAAGGCTGCTTTCACACTAGCGTTCGGGTTTCCGTTCGTGAGCTCCGTTTGAAGGAGCTCACGAGCGGACCCGAACGCAGCCGTCCAGCCCTGATGCAGTCTGAATGGAGGCGGATCCGCTCAGACTGCATCAGTCTGGCGGCGTTCAGCCTCCGCTCCGCTCGCCTCCGCACGGACAGGCGGACAGCTGAACGCTGCTTGCAGCGTTCGGGTGTCCGCCTGGCCGTGCGGAGGCGTGCGGATCCGTCCAGACTTACAATGTAAGTCAATGGGGACGGATCCGTTTGAAGATGCCACAATGTGGCTCAATCTTCAAGCGGATCCGTCCCCCATTGACTTTACATTGAAAGTCTGGACGGATCCGTCCCAGGCTATTTTCACACTTAGCTTTTTTTTAGCTAATATAATGCAGACGGATCCGTTCTGAACGGAGCCTCCGTCTGCATTATTATGGGCGGATCCGTTCAGAACGGATCCGCCCGAACGCTAGTGTGAAAGTAGCCTAACTATGTCTGTACTTCCGGATCCACAATTCCGTTCCCGAAAAAAATAGAACATGCCCTAGTCTTGTCCTCAACTCCGCACAAGAAAAGGCATTTTGTATTAGAGTGCCGGTGTCCGTGTTTTGCAGATCCGCAATTTGCGGACCGCAAAACACATGCGAACGTGTGAATGGACCCTTAGAGGGGTTATCTTGGTATAAATTTATTCCTTTCACTGTGCTTCCCCTGCAACTTACTAACGCACTTGCACTACTTTTTCTGTCTCACGCCGGTGACTGGTCACGTGACTGAGTCCTCTGTGGAGACTGCATTTCCTCTGATATCACCAGGCCTTCCATGATCCTCTCTGTCCGAATCCCCACCGGAATGATTGTGAAGTCACGTGATGTGAGTATCACTAACCTGTTCTGAAAGGGCCAAGAGTCTGTAACACTACAAAGCAACATGAAGACCAAGAGCGATCCAAAGGTCAGAAACAAAGGTTGTGGAGAGGTACAGAACAGGGCTGGGTTATGGAAAATGTATCCCAAACTCTAAATAACAAAATGGAAAGAATATGGCACAACTACAAACCTGAGAGAGTGCTGCCAACGATAACACTGAAGGAGCTCTGAAGGACAGCTAAAAAATGTACACTTCATAGTGAGGGTTTAGGGATCAGTGGGCAGAAGACATCCTATAGTGTGATATTCTGTTTCTAATAAACCTAGAACCAGCCATGTACCTGGATCCAGAGTTTGCCCCATTCTGTGCTGTGCTAGATACTTCAAGCTGTCAGCTTATGGGGCATGTCCTTTTTCAGGAGGTGTGTCCTTTCTGCTGCAGCTCTCTTCCTGTAAGGGTACGTTCACACGGAGGATTTGTTCACTTTGAATGCCATGCACCTGCTCACAGCTTAGCTCCACTGAAAGGAGCCGAACCTTGATTGAACACCCGCTTCAGCTTCAAGTGGCGTGCAATTGGACAGTGCTCTAAGAAATGATATGTCCCTTCTTGGCAGTTTGCGACTTTAAACTTCAGGCAGACACCTCATGGCCACTGTCTGAATAGATGGTAGCCCTGGCATTGGATACACATTGTTCCAGTCGTAAAAGGTGTACCTTGGTTGCTATGGCAACCTATTCACTAGCAATCTATAGTGGCAGACTGGCATTCAGCAATGTTCCCATGGCACTCGCTGCTGTGATTTTCAGTTGGTCTGGTGTAGGGTTTCACATTCTGGATATGTGTACCTGTGTACCTTTGTACCTCAAACACGGTGAAGGGGTGCTTAAGCCGTCTAAGAGAAAGTAAAATGTCTGCATAGGTCAAAAACAAAGCCAACACAGAGAAGGCCGGTTCTCTGTCCACGCTGCATGGTATATGAGGATTACAGATGAGCGAAGCGAGCTTTGGATGCTACATCCAAAATCGCTTTGTTCCAAAATTCGGATTAATACTGTACGGAGATCCATCCCCATACAGTATTAGAATGTATGGGCTACAATGAGCCGAAGTTAGTTATTGGAGAAGTCGCGCGTGACTTCGTTGAAAAACTTCAGTATTTGATTTTTTAAGTGGAAAACCACTTTAAAACTTGGATCCAAACTCAACTTCGGTTCTGAGGTACCAGTCGGAACTGAAGCCGAGTTCAGTTTCAAGTTTTAAAGGTGGTTTTCCACTGCAAAAATCAACTACCGAAGTTACTCAGAGAAGTCACGTGACTTTGTGAATAACTTACTTTGGCTCATCACAGCCCATTCATTCTAATACTCCGTACAATCCGAATTTTTGAACGAAACGACTTTGGATGTAGCATCTGAAGCTCACTTTGCTCAACACTAAAGAGGATACTTTATGTAAAACTGCTCAAGCCAAGCAATCTAGGTCATGTTCACACAGGAAGGTTTTTATGTACGGTTGTGCGTTACATTACCTTACCATCAGGAAAAGAACCTGAAAATTCTAGAGACAGAACACGCTGCTGGGGATTTCTAATACCTCATTGCTCTACAGGGAGTGCAGAATTATTAGGCAAATGAGTATTTTGACCACATCATCCTCTTTATGCATGTTGTCTTACTCCAAGCTGTATAGGCTCGAAAGCCTACTACCAATTAAGCATATTAGGTGATGTGCATCTCTGTAATGAGAAGGGGTGTGGTCTAATGACATCAACACCCTATATCAGGTGTGCATAATTATTAGGCAACTTCCTTTCCTTTGGCAAAATGGGTCAAAAGAAGGACTTGACAGGCTCAGAAAAGTCAAAAATAGTGAGATATCTTGCAGAGGGATGCAGCACTCTCAAAATTGCAAAGCTTCTGAAGCGTGATCATCGAACAATCAAGCGTTTCATTCAAAATAGTCAACAGGGTCGCAAGAAGCGTGTGGAAAAACCAAGGCGCAAAATAACTGCCCATGAACTGAGAAAAGTCAAGCGTGCAGCTGCCAAGATGCCACTTGCCACCAGTTTGGCCATATTTCAGAGCTGCAACATCACTGGAGTGCCCAAAAGCACAAGGTGTGCAATACTCAGAGACATGGCCAAGGTAAGAAAGGCTGAAAGACGACCACCACTGAACAAGACACACAAGCTGAAACGTCAAGACTGGGCCAAGAAATATCTCAAGACTGATTTTTCTAAGGTTTTATGGACTGATGAAATGAGAGTGAGTCTTGATGGGCCAGATGGATGGGCCCGTGGCTGGATTGGTAAAGGGCAGAGAGCTCCAGTCCGACTCAGACGCCAGCAAGGTGCAGGTGGAGTACTAGTTTGGGCTGGTATCATCAAAGATGAGCTTGTGGGGCCTTTTCGGGTTGAGGATGGAGTCAAGCTCAACTCCCAGTCCTACTGCCAGTTTCTGGAAGACACCTTCTTCAAGCAATGGTACAGGAAGAAGTCTGAATCCTTCAAGAAAAACATGATTTTCATGCAGGACAATGCTCCATCACACGCGTCCAAGTACTCCACAGCGTGGCTGGCAAGAAAGGGTATAAAAGAAGAAAATCTAATGACATGGCCTCCTTGTTCACCTGATCTGAACCCCATTGAGAACCTGTGGTCCATCATCAAATGTGAGATTTACAAGGAGGGAAAACAGTACACCTCTCTGAACAGTGTCTGGGAGGCTGTGGTTGCTGCTGCACGCAATGTTGATGGTGAACAGATCAAAACACTGACAGAATCCATGGATGGCAGGCTTTTGAGTGTCCTTGCAAAGAAAGGTGGCTATATTGGTCACTGATTTGTTTTTGTTTTGTTTTTGAATGTCAGAAATGTATATTTGTGAATGTTGAGATGTTATATTGGTTTCACTGGTAAAAATAAATAATTGAAATGGGTATATATTTGTTTTTTGTTAAGTTGCCTAATAATTATGCACAGTAATAGTCACCTGCACACACAGATATCCCCCTAAAATAGCTAAAACTAAAAACAAACTAAAAACTACTTCCAAAAATATTCAGCTTTGATATTAATGAGTTTTTTGGGTTCATTAAGAACATGGTTGTTGTTCAATAATAAAATTAATCCTCAAAAATACAACTTGCCTAATAATTCTGCACTCCCTGTATATGTGACATCTGGCTGCTCCAGGACAGGTCATGAATATCAGATTGGCAGGGGTCCGACACGCGGCATCCCCGCCGATGAGCTGGTTGAAGAAAAGGCCACGCTCCGTGCCAGCGCTGCCTCCTCTTCATAGTTTACCTTCTCGCAGCAGTGAACAGGTGTAATTACAAGAAGCTGTCCCATCCACTTCTATGGCACGGCTCCTTCCTATTCAAGTGTATACTACAGAGCTGTCCTATAGAAGTGAATAGGACGGCTTCTTGTAATTACACCTGCTCAGCGCTGCGATGTTGACGGTGCGCAGGTAAACTATGAAGGGAAGGCAGAACGCAGGACTGGCACAGAGTGTGGTCTTCTCTTCAACCAGCTGATCGGCGGTGGTGTTGGACCCCCGCCGATATTGATGACCTATTGGTGACGGATGCCATCTGTTTGAGGCACGTCAAGTGTATACGTTAAACGTTGGACAAATACATGATGTGAACAAAGCCAAAGATTGAGTCCTCTTTTCTCCTCTCCTGGCTTCACAAAACCAGAAGGTAAGAAACCCAGCCATACTGCCGTCCAGCACAGTAGTATTTGTAAGCCAGAACCAGGAGTGGAACCTGACTGTGTGAACGTGACCTAAGAAGGGAAATAATTCCAGCCCTGCATTCCACAATCCTAGCTTCAAAAAGTTGCAAAATAGGACTTTGAGACTTTTTGGGCTTATTTGCATATACATCTTGCTGTTTTACACTGCTCACTACAAATTTTTAAAAGTAGGTAGGAAAGTTGGAGTGGTGATCCTGTCAAGGTGATTTAAAGGGGGATTCCATTTGTAGCAAGTTATCCCCTATAACTGTTGACTGGGTGGGGGTCCCGGAGGTAGGAACACAAGAACAGGGATCTTGTACCCCCAAGGGCCCCCAAAGTGAATGGAGTGGCAGCTCGAGCATGCGCACTGTTGCTCCATTCGCTCTGAGACTGTCAGAGGTTGCCAAGCGCTGGACTCTGCTATCTTCAGAACTTCCATAGACATGAATAAATTCGCAGAATGAATGCTTGACCTGCTGCTCTGTTCATTTCAGGGGGCGCCGTAGGCTACAGGGTCCTTATTTCCGTGATCAGTGGAGGTCCCTGCATTTATTTATCCCCTTATCATGTTAATAAAAGATAGCTTGCCACAAGAGGAATACCCCTTTAAGCCAGATTTATCAACTGACACTTTTTAGAAAGTCAAAAAATTGGGTGAAATGGTATAGAAAGCGGAGTAACATTCCAGACCTGAAGTGTTAGACTTAAAGATGCACCAAATATCATGCAACATTTGATCATTTTGAGCAAATTACAGCATCGTGGACTTCTGCAAAAGTGACTTTAAAAAATCCCCTCATGATCACTCCCCCCCCCCCCCCCTTAGTGTTATAGCATGTGTGGGGGGTGAGAGATCATTGTCTGGTATCAGGCGTTTGATGGCACTCCGGTCATAAACACAGTGGCCTTAAAGTCAAGGTCCTACTTTGCTCTATGAACCTGATTAGATAAATCAGTTGCATTAACTCTTGGATGACATTCAGCTTCTGCACACAATAAATGCCCCGGTTCCTGGACCAGGCTGGTTATTAAATGATATACTGTATAGATAAAGCTTTATTCACATGAACTGTTATGTCACTTGTTGAAATATTCTTCTTCAGTCTGGTGACCTACATCACATAGAAAGATTTTCTAGAACTCACCGTTATGATGTTCTCCTGGTCTTTTATGAATTACATAAAATCCGGTAATGAGGCTTACTGATAAATGTGGTATTGATTTAGAGATCAAGGGGGCATTCACGCTACAGTAAGTGTTCTGCGGTCCGCAAACCGTGAAACACGGATACTTAAATGGGTCTGTGGTTTGCATGTTGTGGCGAAGTATAGGACGTGTCCGATCTTTTGCGACGTGGCTGCGCAGATGTGGAAGCACATGGAAGCCCTTCTGTGTGCTTCCACGTTCGTGCAGCCACATGCAAAACATCTACTTTATTTTATTTTTTGCGGAATGGACATATGGATGCCGAAAGCACAGGGCTGATCAGTGTGCTTTCCACATTCCTATGTCCATTACGCAAAATGATAGAACATGTCCTATACTTGTCCGAAACATGTGGACTGTGGACCCATTAAAATCAATGGATCCACACACAATGCAAATGCAACGCGGATAGTGAAGGAGCTCAAAGGGGTTTTCTGTGATCCTGAAGGTCCTACAAACCCTTACACATGACTCACGGGTGTAAGAAAGCTTGTAATATACTTACTGTTTTGCGGAGAAGGATAGGCATTGTTACAATGGATCCCCCCCCCAAAAAAAAAACAGATGCAACATGGATGTCACATGGACGTTATCCGCATTTTTGGTGGATTCGCATATTGCAGATCGCAAAATACATATGGTTGTGTGCATGTAGCCTAAGTGACACTTCAGGCTTGAAATGTTACTCGACTTTCTAAACCTTTACAGGCTACGATTTCAACCATTTTTTGGATTTCCACTTGCAAAGCAGCGTAGGGCAACATTCACACGACCGTATGTGTTTTGCGGTCCGCAAAACACCAATCCGCCAAAAATACGGATGACTTCCTTTTGGCAGCCGTATTGCATCTGTTTTTTTGCGAATCCATTGTAACAATGCCTTTCCTTGTCCGCAAAACAGACAAGACTAGGACATGCTCTATATTTTTGGCGGGGCTATGGAACGGACATATAGATGCGGATAGCACACGTTGTGCTGTCCGTATTTTCTGAGTGGATGGGGCCTCACTACACTGCTGTACTGATGGTAATGATGGGATCCTGCCTATGATACATGGCTGAGCAGCCTGACAGGAACGCTCATCAATATGTAGAATATGTAAGTGCCAGAGCATAGTGTGTAGTGAGGCCCCGTCCATTCACCCCCTTAGGCTGCTCCGCAAGTGGAAGCAACCAGTCCTGCTCATGTTCTAGGACAGGTTGCTGGAGACCATTTTTAAATCATTCCCAGGATGGGACTAGAACTATCCCTCTCACTGGAGCCTGCATCAGTGAGAGGAATATCTCCGACCCCTTATATAGAGGAAGTGATTAGAGGAAGTGATTTTGAAATTCGTTCACACTTCGTTTGGTGGTAAAAGGTGAATTCCGTTATGCATTCCGTCATAGAATCGCGTTATGGTCCGTGGTAACGCAATCCATAACGCAATTCACCTTTTACCAGTAAACGAAGCGTGAACGAATTTCATAGGCGATAATTCGCTCGTCTCTAGAAGTGATGTCTCCTCCGTAGCTCAGGCCAGAGCTGGTAAATCACATGATGACAGTGAACACAGGATTCTCCGAGGAGATTCACATGACCAGATCTTTGAGTGGCCAATCCCTGCAATTGCAAACTTTCTTCTACATGCAAGTTATGTGTAGTTAAGGTGGGTTTACATGACCCCCAGGGAGCTGATAAACGTCACATCACTGGGGGCCCCACTGATCACTAGTGCACCCCGCTGTTCCATTCAGTGTCTCAGCCGTTCCTGCAGGCCCCATAGACAATATGAAACTGCAGTTTACATGCGTCACCACTGCTCCATTCAAACACCCACTCAATGCAGTCAGAAATGGGGGCTGAAGACCTCTCTTCTAGTGGCCGATTGAGCAGTGGAACCCCGGCAATCAAGACATTTACAGGATCGGCTATAAATGTGCCTTGTGGGACAACCATTTACCAATCTACAGGACATGAGGGGTGTGAAAAAAAGCATTTAGGCTAGGTCTACACGACGACATTTGTCGCGCGACATTCTGTTGCACCAATGTCGCGCGACAATTTTTATAATGGCAGTCTATGGTGTCGCACTGCAACAGTCTATGGTGTCAGTCTATGGTGTCGCACTGCAACATCTTGAATGGATTTTCTGCGACTGTCGCGTCGCAGTAGCAGCATGTCGCATGTTGCAGTGCGACACCATAGACTGCCATTATAAAAATTGTCGCGCGACATTGGTGCAACAAAATGTCGCGCGACAAATGTCGTCGTGTAGACCTAGCCTTAAAGGGCTGGTTTTGCCTCGTGGACCAGCCACTTGTTCAATGGGGGAAAGATCAGCGCATCAGTCTTGGTTTATTGGCTAGGGATCTGCTGACTCCCCTGCCTGGTAAAAACAATGGAGATGGTCAAAGCTGGTCATATGATCAGTCTGAACCAATAAGATGCAAGGGGTGCATTATCCGGTAACTAACCCGCGAGTTGGATCTATTAAGTTATCTAGTGCTACGTAAATACACCTTTCAATACATTCGGAAAAAGATGATTGATTAAGGGGGTCCTGGGTGAAGAGGATACTGGCTCTGTGACTATGAGGGCGACTTGCCCCCATTCATTTGACTGGGGCCAAGCACCCTGTGCCATATGCAGAGGGTCGGGCACTAGGGGCCCACCTTGCTCGGGGGACCACCAGGGGATTCATCTGTTTACCTGTGCACGTCCCTATAGAGATGTAATACTTCTCACAGCAGCAGGTTTGCTACTATTGTATCCAGTCTAGGAAATGCAGGCTAAATATCAGGACAGGAGGAAGATGGCTTATGTATGTGGATCACGTAGGATTTCCTAAACTGTCAGCTTAGAGAAATATTAGATCTGTGCACTGTAAACAAGAGTGGCAGATTCGCTGACAGCAAGCAGAGATATTAAACGTAGTGAAGAATAGAACCCATCTCCTGCATAGGGCACATGCATAGTGCAGGTAGAGCAGCTTCTGAGGACAGTTGCGGATTCTGCTCCTTCCTCAGCATCTCATGTTACATAGCAGATACATGGAGGGAGAGTCAGCATTCTTCCTGGGCATGAAGAGGTGTGTGTTGTGACTGCTGCAGGTCCCATGTGCCACACTACAGGGAATACTGTGGTACCTGGGCACAATGGCATTTACAGGGTCCCTCCCAGATACCAGGGGCGGCTGCGGAAAGAGTTAATAGTGATGCCATCCCGGCTAGATGCATGTCTGCGGAGCTCACCTTGTCTAAGGCCTCCTCCTGCTTAGGACTCAGATCACCGACCCTTCCACTCATCCTGGCACCTGCTCTGCCCTCTTCCGCCAGCTGCTGCCTGTGCCCGGGCGGGTGTGTCGTTGTCACACGCAGTCCCTGGGCTTCCCTGTTACGATTATATGAGCAGCCCAGGTTCCTCCTCCGGGGATGACTAGCCGGCCTCTCTGCTTCCTTTAAAGGAACAGTGCGCCCTTTCTTCTCTGGGTTGTTCCCTCTGCGGTCAGTGAGCGGGGGAGGCGCTGCGGTTACTAGCGGCTTCTCCCTGGCTGCCCCTCTGACGGGCTCTGCCTCTTAGTACATGGCTACCGTCCTCACAAGTTCTGGCAGGAGTGTTATAGAGGAGGACCCCTCTCCTGCACACCACAAAATACATACGGTCGTGTGCAAGAGGCCTAATATAGTACCAGCCAAGTGAATGAGACTTGTCATATCTTAGGTACACTGTGGGGGAGATTTATCAAACTGGTGTCAAGGAAAAGTGGCTTAGTCGCCCATAGCAACCAATAAGATTCCACCTTTCATTTCTCAAAGGAGCTAAGAAAAATGAAAGGTGGAATCTGATTGGTTGCTATGGGAAACTAAGCCAGTTCTACTCTACACCAATTTTGATAAATCTCCCCGTTTGTGTATTTTGTACGTGTAGAAATTGACCTGCAGTGTGGATTTTAGAATCCGCGACATGTCAAATATTTGCGACACCATGCCTTGTATATAGTGGCCTTCCTCATAGACTTCAATAGGATTGTCAACATAAACAGAAAATTCACACCAAAAAAACATACCAAAAGCGTGATAAATAATACTGATTTATGTGCCTTTCTATGCGGTTTTGGTGCGGATTTTCTGCATAGAAATATGCAACATGTGCAGGTAGACTCAGGGTCCTCACACACATGGACTTGGCACTGGTGTTTTTTTTTACCAGTAACGTAAGAATGTTTATTTATTTTTTTCCCACTTATTCTTATGTTTTTTTGCACACAATGGGGGTTGATTTATCAAAACCTGTGTAAAGGAAAAATGTCTTATCTTCCCATAGCAACCAATCAGATTTCACCTTTCATTTTCCAGAGCTCCTTTGGAAATCAAAAGGATCAATCTAATTGGTTGCTATGGGCAACTAAGCCAGTTTTTCTTCATGGCTTTTTCCTATATAGAGAAGGTGATGTGAAAATGCCAGAGCTCCAGGATGCAGAGCTTTGGAAAAGAAGCAATAAAGACAAAAACACCAGTAGCAAAAAACAAACAAACACTTGTGTGTCCTGTTTCACAGACCTTCAGCTAATATCTAAAGCTGGTGTTTTTACCACAAAAAAATGCCTCAAGTAAACTCAAAAAGTGCAGAAAAAAGCCGCTATGGGTGTCATTTACAAACACATATACGCCACTTTTTGATGTATATATGTTACAGATTTCGGTGAGTAGGGCCTATTTTAGGCGTAGAAAATTGTCTAAATTTGGTGTAGATTTAGATAGGTGGTGGATACGCTAAAGTTATGCAGAGGCCGGCGACTCTACCACCAGCTAAAGGCATATTAAGACCGGAGTCTAAAACACCAATCTTAATAAATGACCCCCCCCCATGTGTGATACCGGCCTTCAGATCCCAGGTTCCATGTTTCAGATGTTGGACTGGTTCATTTCCATTTGCACCAGTTTGTCTCCCCCATTTCAATGCAACAGACTCCTTGGTTTTTATACCAGGCAGATTATCTGCCCATGAGGTGGCACAGAAACCTGACAGGAGGGAACCAGAGTATTTTTCGGAGGTAATAAGTGTTTATTACAGCCCAGTGGTTTTCAGTCTTCTTACCGCTGTAGAAACACTGGAAATTGGCAGGAAACTTCCACTGTAAGTATACTGGCACATGTAGCCTGAAATGAGCTGGTGTTTGTGGTGGCATTGCTGTTGGCATCTCAAGGTGTCTTCTGCTGTGTTGCAAGGGATGAAAGTCGCAGGTATAAGCCACAGGATGTATTGACATGATACACGTAAAATCCACATGCTACAGATTTTCAGCGCTAAATCGTGCTGCGGACAATCCACCGCATTCACACAACATGTGACCGTACCGTTACTGTTACCTCAAAGAACAGCCGGCTATTTGTGTAGATCAGTTTCCTGTCACAACATGGTCCTGATGCATTTTTTTCAGCAGTATTTTTATTTTTTTGTCATAAACCCATATTTTAAAAAAATGGCATGAAAATCCAGATTGATTAAGGGCTGTATTACATTCAAATATTTTGCAGGCTATGGTTGGGAAGGAAACGTTCCTTCCCGGTAATCACCTGCTTGTTAGTGGAGGAGACCCCACCGTATGGGCTAATGCCAGCATTCTCCCCCATACTGTATAGCTGTTTGCCGCAGCAGATCGCGATTAGACAGCACAATCTACCACTGGCATAGATTTTTAAGACCTGTTTAAAAATCCTGATTGCCTGATGAACGAGTGTTCGCTCGTTCATCGGGTAATCGGCAGCAGTATTACACTGCCAGATGATCGCTAACAAGCGTTACTATGAACGCTTATCTGGCTGACCATCAGCCAATGTAATACAGCCTTTAGACTTCTAATTAATGGAGTTGTAAAGGATTAGAAGAAAACGTGCCTGCTTTCTCCCAAACACAGCACCACACCTGTCCTTAGCTAGTGTATGGTAGCCCCCATTCACTGCAATACCGGAAATAACCCAATGACAGTAAAAAGCAGCTATATTTTTCTAAACCTATAAGCCCCTTTAAGGGCTCTTTCAGACGATCGGCTGCCGTGCGGCTAATCTGCTGCGTGAAAGAGTGCCAAACCCCGCTGCAGAGAACAGAGACACAGTGAGATAAAGTTGTCACCGTGATTTTGTAGTAAAATGATCACAGAGAGGCACGGAGCATTATCAATCATGTCAATGCTCCGTGTCTCTGCTGTCCGGAGCGGGGCTTGGCACTCTTTCACGCAGCGGATTAACCGCACGGCATCTGCAGCCCTAAGTGTTGACCGGGTTCTGAGGAACCATCGTTGAAAAATCAAGCCCTAGACCAGGGATGCTTGGCCTTTTCTGGTCTGAGGGTCATGTCGTCCTATGGAACCACGTCCAGGGATTCCAATCTATCTAAAGAATGGTGGTCCCCTTCTCCAGTCAGCACCGCACAGAGGTGGAGACCTTGTGGGCATGTGCCTCTGTTCATTGAGGATTATAGGTGTGATGGAGAAAACCACCAGCATAGATGACCGCCACTCTGCCGCATATACTCTTTTCAGCAGTGCCAAACTGTGGTCAAGGGACCTAATTCTCCTGATGTAGGGATGACCCAGAGATGGCTACAGTGTCCCATTGGTACTTGCCCATCCCTTTTCCTGAGCTGTGTCCCACATACAAACATGCAGTTCTGTGTCCAGATGGTTGAGGGATGCCCAGAATAACATCATGGGCCTGTCCTACACCATGTACAACAGTAATGTCTTCCTTGGTGATATTTACCCTATTGACTACTGTGAAACATGGAAGGGTTATTTAGTAACATGAAGACCACACTTTTAAAAGAGTTGGACATGTATGACACAACAAAAATGTCTAATATTAGATTTATTACTGCAGTTTACAGCACGTTACTTATCTGCTATCATGTTCTTACATAACGTCTGCTAAAGCTCAAGTAGATAGAACGTGAAATGATAGTGATAGCATTCAATCAACTGAAGGCATAACCTTGAACAATATCATTACAAAGAGGGTAAAGTAAAGCTCTACCGGTGGAGCCGCCGTGAAGATCATGTTAGGAAACTGCAATCCCCTCGTATGGTATGTATTTTGCAGTCTGACAACCGTAAATCCGCAAAAACGGATACTGGCTGTGGGCATTGCTGGCCCATTGTCAAAATGCCTATTTTTGTCCGCAAAATGGACAAGAATAGGACATGTTCTATTTTTTTTTATGGGATGGACATGAGGAGATACGGATGGGGACAGCACACCCTTTGTTGTCCGCATTTTCTGCGGCCCCATTGAAATGAATAAGCAAGCATCCAAAAAGTGCCACAACAAATACGCCCCTGTGCATGAGGTCTTAGTGAAGGGTTATAAGACAGCATTTCATGAATATTACAGGGAGGAGGGAACAGAGGTGTGTAGACCAGATCTTCTACAACTAATTATTTATTTACAATATTACATACTTTCCAAAAATGAAATTTTTTTTATCTAAAAATTGTGTACACTAGCTTGTCGGTGAAATATACATCTTCAAGACTCTGCAACATACAAATACAAGCCCATATGGGACACGCTACAAATTGGGCTACAGTGACAGATATTATTTTGCGGTTTCTTGGTTCCAGAAAACAGGTCACCTCCAAGACCACATAGGAGAAAAGATCTGCTTGACATGGTTTGTAAGACTTGGCAAGAAAAGGACTATTGTCTAATGTGAACGATGCTTATTACAAATGTGTTACATGACAAACTAGTATGGATTATCACTACGCGTCAGTCCCTTCCCTTACATCATATATTGTGGTGAACACTCAGCTAGCGCCGTCTCAGTTGGCATAAGGCTATAAAGAACATATCAAGCTTCTGATTACTCAATAGCCCAAATCCAGTTTTACAGATAGAAAATCAAACAAGTGCAAGGAAATGTGCCCGGTCAGGGTTTTCTCTGCCAGAATCCAGTAGAATCGAGCAGCAATGAGCAGGGAGTGGCCCACAGGATTTAACCATCCATAGAACATCTTTCTGTACACACATTTATTATAGGATGTGCTTGTACTTTTGTCTACACATCAAGCAGTTTTACTGAGGCTCCACTCTAGAGTCTTTACTGTCCCATTCAATGGCATTATGAATATTTGATAAGAATTGTTCTTTATCAGGAGATTTTTGCAGTGTATGGGGGGTGGGGGGGGGATGCTCATTTTTGCAGTTCTGATATATTTTTTAAAAAAGAGCTTCATTCTGCAAGAGGTTTTATGTAAAAAACAAGATTTTGTTGTTATTTTGTTGTCCTCCCGGTAGATAAGCCATCGCTAGAGGTGTCCAGCAGGGGCTTTCTTCTCTCTACCTACTAATGTATTATTATCCATATTGCCTTCTTTGCTGGCTGGATTCATTTTTCCATCACATTATAACACTGCTTATATCCAGGGGTTACGACCACCCTGCAATCCGTCAGCAATGGTTGTGCTTGCACACTATAGTACAAAGTGCTGGCCTCTCTAGTGGCTGAGACCATGAGAGTGCGCGTAGGGATGGCATGGACAGCAACTTTTGTCCTGGACGGGAGCTGCTGTGCATGTGAAACCATTGGAAACGAGCAGTGTATGATGTGATGGAAAATGAATGAATGCCAGCAAAGGAAGCAATATGGATAATAAGAATACATTAGTAAGGGCTCCTTCACACTTATGGCAGGACGGATCCGGCAGGCTCTGCGAAACAGCGGAAGGACTGATCCGACAGGGAGACCAGCCTGCCGGATCCGTCCTGCCGCAAGTGTGAAGGAGCCCTTAGTGCCTTGTATTAAAGAGGACCTTTCACCGGTCCCGACATTACAAGATAAGTACCTGGCAATGTAGGGCATGTTGAGGAGATGTCCTTGCCTTATTATTTTTTGCTATGTGCTGCCTCATTCCCCCGCTGTGCCGCCTCTTCTGGTTTACCGCTTTATATGTTAAATCCATACCAGGGAGGAGACTGTCGTGTTTCTCAGGGGACGTCTTCTTCTCCCTGGGGAGAAGGTGAGCTTTTATTTCTCCCTGGATGTGACACGCTCCGCTGCAAATGAACCGCGCCACAGCCAGAGAGAAGGACACGCTCCCTGAGAAACACGGCCGTCTCCTCCTCCAAGGCGGGAAACCAGAACGGGGACACAGCGGGAAACAGAGCAGCCCATCAGAAAAAAATAAGCGCAAGAAGATCTCCCCAACATTGTAATGTCAGGACCAGTGAAAGGTCCTCTTTAACTTTCTCTACATATTCAATATCATTTACCGAAGTGAGACAACCCCTTTAAATTTATAATACCTTTTAGTCCAAAAAGTGTCTAAAACAATAAATGTGGTGCAAAGCCTGTACGCCAGACTTCTGGGGCATATTGATTAGTAAATCTCCACTATGCAGTCTAGGCAGTGTGATATGTCAGCAGTGCACTGTCCATATTTCTTGTTGTCCAGGTGTAAGAACAGAAGAATAAAGAAAATGGAAGCACCCCGGCACCTAATGTATGACTATGATGGGGTCCATCGGATCTCCGTTATTCAGCCAGGCAAAGCAGGATCACATGCACTCCGCTCATTGATTTCCACAGAGTGAGAACGCTACCTCTCATAGCTCTGCTGCCGAACCTTATATTCTGTCTCATGTGTGTCCCTATAAAAGCATGACTGAAGTGGTCATGTAGCCAAACCACAAAGCAATGGTGCGAGGCAGCCGACAATATCGCAGGAAGGCCTCATGCACATGACCGTGGTGTGTTTTGCGGTCCTCAAATCGCGGATCCGCAAAACACGGATCGCTTTGCGAACAAGAATAGGACATGTTATATTTTTTTTTACAGGGGCCACGGAACGGAGCAACGGATGCGGACCAAAACATCCGTGTGCATAAGGCCGAAGGCTGTAATTCCAAACAGACACGTGATTCTGGCTTATATGAAAAACAATCAATGCATGCAGTAATCCCACCCGATACAATAAGATCTTTTGGGGGAATACTGTACATTTTAGTTACTTGCGATCTGAACTAGGGGTTCGGTTTCTCCCTTTCACTTGTCTGACACGAGCGAAAGCTGCTATGGGGGAGTTCTCAGGTGGGAAAGTAAGAAGGTTTAGAGAGTGAGGGGATCCTTTTCTTTCTTGAGACTTCATTGGGTACTTTTGGAGTGTTGCTGTATTCAGTTCGGGACTAGGAGGTCTACAGACAGCAAAGAGATAGATTTAAAAAAAAACGTTGCAAAATTAAGCAATAACACACAATAAAAAGACAAATCATAATTCCTAAACAAGTCTAAGGCCGTGTTAGGCTACTTTCACACCAGTGTTTTTACTGGATCCGGCAGAGTTCAGCAAAAACGCTTCCGTTACCGATAATATAACAGTCTGCATTCGTTATTAACGGATCCTGTTGTATTATCTTTAACATAGCCAAGACAGATCCGTCATGAACTCCACTGAAAGTCATGGGGGACGGATCTGTTTTCAATTGTGTCAAATACGTTTTGCTCCGTATCCCAGGACGGAAAGCAAACCACAGCATGCTGCGGTTTGCTCTCCGGTATGAGAACGGAACAGAATTCATTTTGGAGCACTCCGTTCTGTTCAGTTACGTTTTGTCCCCATTGACAATGAATGGGGACAAAAAGGAAGCGTTGATCTTTATAGGAAACCTGACATTCATTCTGTCAGACAACCTTGAAGTGACTAATGTGCTGTTAGCAATAACATAGAATATTCTCCTAGCTCGCAGTGATAATCACCAAGGGTAAATGCAGAAAACCATCATGATGAATGATAGCAACATTGGTGAAAATTGATTGCCCCATATAGGATAACTATCCCCATCATCTCTTGAATTGTTACATGTAAATTATCCTTCTCAAACTTGTCTTACAGTATGCTATTAGTTTAATCAGAACACAAAACAGAATCAATCCTATTACAATGATTCCAGGTGTAAATAGCCTAAGGCTACTTTCACACCAGCGTTTTTCCTGGATCCGATATGGATCAGCAAAAACGCTTCTGTCACGATAATACAACCGTCTGCATTATGAACGGATCCGGATGTATTATCTTTAATATAGCCATGACGGATCAGTCATGAACACCATTGAAAGTCAATGGGGGACAGATCCGTTTTCTATTGTGTCTGAGAAAACTGATCCGTCCCCATTGACTTACATTGCGAGTCATGACGGATCCGTCTTGCTCCGCACCACATCGCGGACAGAAAAACTCTGGTGCATTCCATTCAGTTCAGTTTTGCCCCCATTGGCAATGAATAGGGACAAAACTGAAGCGTTTTACCCCCCTACTGACGGATCTCATTAGCGGAAAGGGAAAGCGCAGGTGTGAAAGTAGCCTTAAAGGACTTTTCTATTTTTATTTATTTATTTCCAACTGAGAGTGTGATACTCAGCTTCTCCCTTCTCTGGTCTTCCAGTCCTCACCTATAAACTTCCAGATGGACAGGAGACAAGCCACCGCAGCGGCATATGTGACCCCGTCCGTCTTGACTGGAAGAGCCATGAAAATACCTCACTGAGGGCAGCGTAAAGTAGTGACCGACATGCTGATTTTAGCGGTGTGTCATACAGGAGTTGAAAGCAAGTGGTCGTCAAGAACTTAAATTATAATCATAGCCTGATGATTGGCGGTTCTCGCCAAAGTGAGAAAACTAAGGAGAACGGCGGGGAAAAATGGGGGATTATGAATAACCATGACTCTTTTTAAGCAGCCACGACTCTTTTCCAGGCACAGGGTGCGAAGATTGTGATGCTGTTTCTTGGCAAACTTTAGCTGAAATCAACACGTCCGTCACTACTTTTTGCTGCCCTCTGAGCGGGTTCCCTTTAGAAAGAAAAAGCAAGCTGTAACCCCCCTTTAAATGCTCCGGTATAACTAATGGGCACTGTACTCTGCGTCCTTTTCCTTGCAAGCTGCAGCACAGCAGGGATATGAGATCAACTTCTTTCAATTGCAGTTTGCATTTTGACACCCATTGTAGAGCTATTTATAATCTGATGGACAACTACACCCTCTTTACAATGGAGCCAGGTATGCGGTATTACTAATCCTGTATAAACATGAAAGGCTGTCTATACTGTCGTCACTAGCTGGATTACTTTTTTATCTTGCGTGTGGTATCCCATTCACACATGTATACTCTGACTTCCGACCCATTCAATTTAGAACTATCAAAAGAGCATATCTTAAAACGTCTAAGTGGGAAACAAATTGCCCCGGGGGGATGGGATAGCTGGGGAAGGGAAATGTAATAAAACAATAAAAGAAGCATTACTTACTGCTTGATCCACGCCTCTGCTCGGGTCCACCCTGCCGGCCCCTATACTTACGTGACCACTGCAGTATTCACCAAGTGCTGAGGCCAATGATTGGCTGCAGTAGTCACGTGTGTATATGGGCACAGCACCGCTGCAGCCAAGTAAATGGAGAGGCAGCGTTGGATCGGTGTGGTGAATGAACAGCTAAGTAATACTGCTTTTATTTTTTTTAGCATCCTACTTGAGCATTTTTTTGTCCAACTCAGACAACCCTTTTAAAGGGGTAATCCGATTTTGCAATTTTCAGCATCGATTGCTCATGCTCAGGACCCTGCCCTGTAGATGTGATGTCAGCCATGCTGCTGTGTCTTAGGATGGGGTATTTCCAGCAGGGCTTCAAGCAGGCTGCCATCAGAAATTTCAGGGCCCCATACAGGCAAACCTTGTGCCCCCCATTTTTATTCATACTGTTTACCAATCACCATAAATAATATGTTCACTATATTCTATGGGTTGTTATGATTACAGGGATACCAAATACTGTTTTGTGATATTTAATAAAAAAAATGTAAAATTATAAGGCCTCTTTCAGACGGGCGAGTATTCCGCACAGATGCGATGTGCGAGTTGAACGCATTGCACCTGCACTGAATCCCGAATCTGTGCGTTGCGTGAAAATCGCAGCATGCTCTATTTTGTGCGTTTTTCACGTAACGCAGGCCCCATAGAAATGAATGGGGTTGCGTGAAAATCGCAAGCATCCGCAAGCAAGTGCGGATGCGGTGCGATTTTCATGCACGGTTGCTAGGAGACGATCGGGTTGGAGACCCGATCATTATTATTTTCCCTTATAACATGTTTAAAGGGGAAAATAATAGCATTCTGAATACAGAATGCATAGTAAAATAGCACTGGAGGGGTTAAATAATAAAAAATAAAAAATTTTAACTCACCCTAATCCACTTGATCGCGCAGCCGGCATCTCTTCGGTCTGTCTTCCTTTGCTGTGTGCAGGAACAGGACCTGTGGTGACATCACTCCGGTCATCACATGGTCCATCACATGATCCATCACCATGGTAAAAGATCATGTGATGACCAGAGTGACGTCACCACAGGTCCTGTTCCTGCACACAGCAAAGGAAGACAGACAGAAGAGATGCCGGCTGCGCGATCAAGTGGATTAGGGTGAGTTAAAAAAAAAAATATATTATTTAACCCCTCCAGCGCTATTTTACTATGCATTCTGTATTCAGAATGCAATTATTTTCCCTTATAGCCATGTTATAAGGGAAAATAATACAATCTACAGAACACCGATCCTAAACATGCCGATTTTTCTCACGCGAGTGCAAAACGCATTACAATGTTTTGCACTCGCACGGAAAAATTGCGCATGTTTCCGCAACGCCCCCAAACTTTTTCCCGCAATGCCCGTCTGAAAGAGGCCTAAAAAAATCTTCACAGCCAAACTTTTCTATAGAGGAGTGGGTGAGGCAGCTGTTCACTGTACAGATGGTCTGGGGTTCATATCTCACTGAAACCTGAAAAATAATCCTTATAGTAAAAGTTATGGCAGAAAAACTGAATTTTTACTTTCCAGCTTTTTTTCTTTTATGATTTTGCAAGGTTATTAATTAAAGTTTTTGTAACATCCTTAGTATGAAATATCCCAAAACGATATTTGGTATCCCTGTAATCATAGCGAGCTGTACAATATAGTTAACATATTAATTATCATGATCGGTAGATGGCACATTTGTTCCCTTTCGTTTCAGTAATATATTATTAAGAAAATAGCTTTTTTTAACACAGAAAATCCAGCCCTTCCAACAGAGCATGTCTGTAGTGTAATGGCAACTCTTCTGCCTGACATACAGAAGGTCTGGAGCTAAAATCCTGATGAAGACCTGTTAAATGATTTCTTTAATAAAAGTCTATATGCTGGAAGAGGGCCCAACCCACATCCAACACAGCCATATTAATATTCATGGAAGTGAATACAAATGAGGCTGTCGGCCCTGTTTGGATCTATGATGTTCCAGCTGGGAGGGGAAGGAGAGGCAGAGACCTAATGCTACAGATACTTCCTTTGAGACTTGTGCTGGGATGTAAACACAGGGTGTGTGTCACAGATCACAATTCTGCTGGAGGAGTCAAAATGCACTGATATGACTTATAATGCAGCGAGGTTGACTGCTGATGTTATTTACTTTTTTGTGTAACTGGAAACCCCTTTTAAGGCCTCTTTCACACGGGCGTGTGCGCCCCGTGGTCGTGCTGCGGCCCGCAAAATGCACGAGCACACTCCGTGGGGCAGCCGCAGCGGATCGCGGACCCATTCACTTTAATGGGTCCACGATCTGGCCGTTCCGCAAAAAGATAGGACATGTCCTATCTTTTTGCGGAACGAAAGTACGGGACGAAATCCCACGGAAGCACTCCGTAGTGCTTCGGTAGGGTTCCGTCCCGTGCTTCCGTTCCGCACTATTCTGCATCTCCGGTTTTGCGGACCCATTGAAGTGAATGTGGAATGCCCGCGGAATGGCACCCGTGTATTGCGAATCTGAAAATGCGGTCCACAATACGGCAACGGAGCGCACACGCCCATGTGAAAGAGGCCTAAGACAGAGTGCAAAAATGATATACACTCTTTGGAAAAACTAGATTACTAATGAATCAACAGAGGAAAGCTCCCCATGAAATATGACATTTTCCAGAAGGCTAGTGATAGAATACTCACTTTGTTGTGCTACTTCTGCGGCTGCTTGGCAAAGAGGATTCGGGGGTCAAAGGCTCTACTGTGGCAGGAAGAGTCCAGAGCTGAGTTTGAGGGATTACCTATGATATAACAACTGGATGATAACATTTGTTTCAAAATGTGCGCAAAGTACTTAATATCATCACCAGAGCCAAGAGTGGCCATACAAATAGCAACTGCACGATACAACGGTGAAGGACTGTTGTAGTATACTTGTATGGTAAGGCCTCATGCACACGACAGTATGTATTTTGCGGTCCGCAAAAAACTGATCCACAAAAAATACAGATAACATCCATGTAAATTCTGTTTTTTTTGCGGAACAGAACAGCTGGCCCCTAATAGAACAGTCCTATCCTTGTCCGTAATGCGAAAGATAGTAGGACATGTTCTATATTTTTTGTGGAACGGACATACAGAAATTGAATGCACATGGAGTAACTTCCATTTTTTGGGGGGCAGACCAATTGAAATGAATGTTTCTGTATACGGTCCGCAAAAAAAAAAAAACAACGGAATGGACACGGAAAGAAAATACATTCATATGCATGTGCCCTAAGACTGATTACTGCAAATAATTGCTGCTGGTTTGGGCAACTGTTACAAGAATGTGTAACTGAATGAAAAAATGAATGACCAAACAAAACAAACAAGAAATGTGCATAATGAAATGACAAATGTGTGACTTATGGTTCCATTCCATAATTTGGCTGTTTATGATGCGGTTATGTTATTGTAATATTATCTTTAACCCCTTACCCCCGGAGGTTTTTTTGTTTTTTATTTTTCACTCACAGGGCCATAACTTTTTTATTATTCCGTTCACATAGCCGTATTATGGTTTTTTGGAGAACAAATTGTAATCAAATGGCACCATTTATAATATTGCATACAATTTAGCGGAAACAAAAACGCCATTCCGCCGCAATTTTATGGACATTCCCTATGCAGTAAAACTGACCTGTTAGGGCTCTTTTACACAAGCAGATGCCATGCGTGGAATCCGCTGCGTGTAAGAGTGCCAAGCCCCGTTCCGGACAGCAGAGACACGGAGAGTTAACATGACTGATAATGCTTCGTGCCTCACTGTGAACGTTTTACTACAAAACCACGGTGACAACCTTATCTCACTGTGATTTTGTAGTAAAAAGGTCACAGAGAGTCATGGAGCATTATCAATCATGTTGATGCTCCGTGTCTCTGCTGTCCGGAACGGGGCTTTGCACTCTTTCACGCAGCGGATTCCACGCACGGCATCCGCTCGTGTGAAAGAGCCCTTACCTTCATTCTCATATCAGTACGATTACGGCAATACCACATTTGTATAGTTTTTCTTCCGTTTTAATGCCTCATTCACAAGTCAGTGTTTTGGTCAGTGATTCCCATCAGTGATTGTGAGCCAAAACCAGGTGCGACTCTAAACACAGAACAGGTGCAGATCTTTCCCTTATACCTTCACACGACCATGCCGTGTTTTGCGCTCTGAAAATTGTGGATCCGCAAAACACGGATGCCGTCCGTGTGCCTTCCACAATTTGTGGAACAGAACGGACGCCCTTTATAGAAACGCCTCATAATTTTTGCAGGGCCACGGTACAGAGCAACGGATGCGGACAGTGAATGAACTGAATGGGTCTGCACCAGAGCCGCAAAAAATGCAGATCGGATGTGGAGCCAAACCACGGTCGTGTGAATGACCCCAATGTCTGTATAGCCTACACACTGGTTTGGGCTCACAATCACTGATAAAAATCACTGACTAATGGCTCATGCACACAAACGTATTTTCTTTCCGTGTCCATTTCATTTTTTTTTTGCGGACCGTATGCAGAACCATTCATTTCAATGGGTCCACAATAAAACAGAAGTTACTCCGTGTGTATTCCGTTTCCGTATGTCCTTTCCGCAAAAAAAAAATAGAGCATGTCCTATTATTGTCAGTATTATTGTCAGCATGGACTGCCTGAGGATGCGCCAAATTTATGACGAGGTAACTAAGTTCAAGAAATATCAAAGAAAGACACTTAAAATCACAGTTTTATTAGAATCATTTAAAAAAGGACCTGACCTTGCAGGTCACAATGGATGGCTATCACGGCCCTGATCAGTAGGTAAATACACAATTAAGAAAATCCAAAAAATAGAGAATGAGAAAACAATGGCTATGGATAGTGTAGAAAAAACGGAGGAGGGGGAGGGGGGTCCCTCTCCGGTGGGATGATTTTCCCTATAGAAACCCTATTATTCCCTTAGCCCGGAGAAAACCCCTGATGGTGGAGCCTCTCCGTCCTCGTACCTATCCTAATTCGCCCTAGTAGGCCCTAGTCATTGAGGTTTTCCCTTTTATCCCGACGTGTTTCCCCCAACTCGGGTTCCTCAGCGGGCCCATATGGGAAGGGTAGAAGGGCCAAAGATTCAATACAGAACTGATAAATCCTGATAGACTACATAAACAGACTGGCTATATTGATATCCACTAAGGGAGCTCAAGATATATCACATGTGGTTCCAGGCGATCCGGATAAAACAACTCCACCTAGGACACAAAGATTAAACTATGTCACAAAAGACACAACAAATGTGCAGTAGTGACAATTTGTTGTGCCACAGACCATTACTCACATGTGTAGGTCCCCAATGTTTGGCCAGGTCTCTGAGGGTGCCTGATGCTGCAGAGACATAAGATAGCCGAGGCTGGATTTAAATAGCGGGACATTGTGAGCCTTCCGCCTGCCGGAATGAACATTTCCGGCGGGTGGAACGTATCACTCCATGACGCCAACTATTTCCGGGTGCGCGGAACGCAGGCGCTACTTCCGGATCAATGGGACGCAGCGCTATGGGGCCATGGAACGCAGACGCTGCTATCGGGTATAAGGAGAGAAGGAGCAGGCGCAGAAACTGCTACTGATACCTCACGAGATATACGGGTGTGTGACTAAGACCTGGAGGGGCCTCGGCATTGGGGCGCCTTGCCACTCCCAAGCCCAGCCCATCAAACAGCTCCAGTTCTCAATGTGTCACAAGTATCACCCATCTCCCTCACTGCATTTCCATAATGAATGAGCAGATACAAATAGTAGGTGCCTCCTCTATCATTCTCCCAGTACCCTTACCAGGTACTGTATACACGCCTGATACATAAGGTCATAAAGAAAATGGGGCATGATACCATACACTGACCCAGTTAGCATCACATAAATAAATAGCTGTCCATAAGATCACAATGTCTCCCATCTCTCAATACCAGAAAAGATATTTTTTGTCTGAGAAAGGATAGCTATGTCTAGTGCCTCGGTGTCTCTAGTATTACATTTATGGAAGATAAAATATTCCTCCTTTACGCACTCTTTAATAACCAACTAATCTACTGCGGATGCACCCTTGATATATATGGATCCTGAAAAGACAATAGATCTACGTGGCAGGATAAATGCCACTATAGTCATTTTGGATGCTTCTCGCATCACTGGCTCAGGACTAACGATTACTGAAGACTGAAGCAATTAGAGAGAAAAAGAAAAACGGAAAAAGGAGGAAACGATAAACATAAAGTTCAAAATGTAATCTTCCATCTAAATAAAACAACTGAATGTCAGTCTCTCATTTAGCCCAATCAGGGATTGTAATCTAAATCTATGAATCCATTCGGATTCCTTCTGAAGGATTTTCTTGTCCCAATCCCCTTTTCTTGGCGATGGAGGAAGTACTTCCAAGACCGAGAATCTGAGGACCCGAGGATCACCTGCATGTTTCTTAATTAAATGGTTGGCTACAGGTGTGATGTTCTTTTTATAGATGTCATTAATGTCTTCACACACCCTTCTTCTCAATTCCCTAATTGTCTTCCCAGTGTAGTATTTCTGGCATGGGCATTGACAGATCTAGACAACACCTCTACTCTTACAGTTTACAAATTCACCTATTGAGAAAGTCTGATTCGTTGCAGAGTGTTGAGGGAAGTGTTAGATTTAAATATATATGTATATATGCATATACTGTATATTGGCCCTTTTATATGGGCCTGTCCAGGTGGAGTGGATATATACATAGAGATGTATGTATGCCCCCTTGGCAGCATGCATCTCTATGTGTATAATATATTTTATATGGGTGGGCTTATTGGTGTGTATATATATTTATGGATGTGCCCCAAACATCTATGAATATATATATATATATATATATATATATATGTATGTCTATGTATATATTCCCCCAGAAGATGTGTATATATATGTGTATGGATGTGCCACAAGCATCTATAAACATATCCTATACAACCTCTTTCTGCATCCCTGCAGGAGATGAGAATGTCACCAGATGGCTGGACAATTATGGTCCAGGGTCTGGTGACTTCAAAAGGCATAGGATCAATAGAGATCCAATGCCTTTTGGTTAACTATCTCCAGCTTTGCTGGGGATAGTTAACATAACAGAGAGAGGGAAGCAAACGTCCCTCCCTCTGTTATCTGCATACCTCCGATGCGATAATTATCGCGCCGCAGGGTATGCAGATGCGCTACAGGCGGAGGATCAAAGGATCCCCCCGCCTGGAAGCACACTCCGGGATGCGCGGGCACGTCATAGCACCGTGCCGGCCCATGTGTTCTTGCCTGCGGTGCGCATGCGCGCCACAGCTCGGGGGCGAGCGCCGCTGAACTTAAATAGTCCAGCGGCACTACGCTCAGGCAGTTCTTTCCAAGCCAAGCAGCTGGAGAGGATCATCCCCTGGAGAAACGAGCACCCCCTGGACAACGAGCAATATTGCGGCTGAGTATCATTATTATATCCCTGCATTAACCCTTTAGTATTATTCCCCTGCATTAACCCTTTAGTATTCCCTATACCACCAACGCCCCTGCATTAACCCTTATTCCCCTGCATTTATTTCCCTCATTATCACCCCTGCATTCCCTTGGTACCCCCTGCACAGATAACCCCTGCTCCCCTCGATTCTCCCCTGTTATACCTCCCCTGGTATAGCACCCCATCATTTACCCCTGATCTCCTGGAACCCCTTGATATTGTGTTTTATCCCTTGAACCCTGTAGGGACAGTGAGTAACTAGGCGGGTGGGTACATTGTGCTGTTATAGTGTGTTTATATATTATATTGCTGTGAGCTGCTATAAATATATATCTATTCCATTGATATAGATATATATAGTTATAAGCAAATATTATACGACTGTAACGTGTAGTGTTTTAATAAATACCTTTTATTTAAGCACAGTGTGTAGTCTTTTGTTGTAGTAGGCGCCGCAGCAATAGACACAGGTAGTTCAGTATAGAGTAAGGTAATCAGTAGTGTTTGCTTAATTGGTATGAATAGGCAGAGGCATCACTAGACGACTCACGCCTATTTATGAATATTAATTATTGAGATTGCATAAAGATCAATAATTAATATTCCCTTTAACACAGAGCATATAATTGTGTTTGATACGGAGATGAACTCACATGCTTTACATGCCCCGCAACGAAACATGTCTAAAGGTCTGTCCTGCGTTCCACAGGCCCGGAAATAGTTGGCGTCATGGAGCGTTGCGTTCCAGCCGCAGGAAATGTTCCGGCAGGCGGAAGGCTCACGATGTCCCGCTATTTAAATCCTTGTATACAGTACCTGGCGTGTATACAGTACCTGGTAAGGGTACTAGGAGGATGATAGAGGAGGCACCTACTATTTGTATCTGCTCATTCATTATGGAAATGTAGTGAGGGAGATGGGTGATACTTGTGACACATTGTGAACTGGAGCTGTTTGATGGGCTGGGCTTTGGAGTGGGAAGGCGCCCCAATGCCCAGGCCCCTCCAGGTCTTAGTCACACACCCGTATATCTCGTGAGGTATCAGTAGCAGTTTCTGCGCCTGCGCCTTCTCTTCACATACCCGATAGCAGCGCTCCGTCCCATGGATCCGGAAGCATCGTCTTTGTTCCATGGCCCCATAGCGCTGCGTCCCATAGATCCGTAAGTAGCACCTGTGTTCCACGGACCCGGAAATAGTTGGCGTCATGGAGTGATGCGTTCCACCCGCCAGAAATGTTCATTCCAGTGGGCGGAAGGCTCACAGTGACCCGGTATTTAAATCCAGCCTCGGATATCTTACGAGGATGGACAGGCTCCACCATCAGGGGTTGTCTCCAGGCTAAGGAAATAATAGGGTTTCTATGGGGAAAATCATCCCACTGGAGAAAGCCCCCCTCCTCCTCCTCCATTTTCTTCTACACTATCCATAGCCATTGTTTTCTCATTCTTTAATTTTTTGCATTTTCTTAATTGTGTATTTACCTACTGATCAGGGGCGTGATAGCCATCCATTGTGACCTGCAAGGTCAGGTCCTTTAAATGATTCTAATAAAACTTTGATTTTAAGGGTCTTTCTTTGATATTTCTTGAACTTAGTTAGGCTACTTTCACCAGGGCTGTTTCTAGGGGCGGGCGGGCCGGGCGGCAGGGGCGCCCTCTTGTCGTTTCTCTGCCGTGCGCCCTGGCTCCCTCCCTCTGAGATCTCGCCTGCCCTGCGACCTGCGCCCGAGTGCCGAGTCCTCTTCAGACAGTACGTACTACCGAGTCCAGTCACTCAGCTCCGGTACGTGCGGGCGGCACTTACTGACGTCACGCGCCTGCTCCTCCCACTAGGCGGTGCAGGCGCGTGACGTACAGTGAGTGTGTGAGCGCCACACTGCCTGCCTGTTACCGTCCTCCCTGTAGTGATGGGAAGTTCGGATCTTTGAGCTGAATCGGTTCATTTGAATCAGCTCATTCAAATGAACCGATTCAGGAATCGGATCTTCGGTTCACTTCATGAGCCGGCAGAGGCAAGTGAACTGAAGATCAATGCGCATGCTCAGCTCATCGAATCTTCAGTTCACTTGCTGAGTCGGCTCTCAAGTGAACCGAAGGTCAGGAGGGACTGGCTCCTGGCAAACACAGCTCTGCTGCAGTGGAGCAGACTGTGATAATTGCCTGAGAGTTTTAGTTAAAAGAATCGTGTCTACCCAATTTAATTAATGCTGAACAGGTGGGTTTTGTGGCTGGCAGGGAAGGTAGGATGAACACTGTTAGGATTGTGAATGTTCTACACCAAGCTAGGGAGAAATCCATTCCTTTGGTTCTCCTGGGGACAGACGCAGAAAAAGCGTTTGATCGTATTGATTGGCTTTTTATGCGTCTGGCCTTGGCTAAGTATGGGATTCCGCCCCAGTTCATTGCTGCCACAATGGCTATGTATGCTTCCCCCACGGCTAGAGTGATGGTTAACGGCACCCTATCTCCCAGCTTTACCATTGGCAACGGCACACGGCAATGAGTCTCTGACTCATTCGATTCTTTTAACTAATAGATTCTCTGAGTCCCTGCGACTCCCCCTGTGCTGGGAGTCAGTGCTGCGGCCTCTGATTGGTTGGAGGGCGGGGCTAGCGTCCACTGGCTGCCTCTGATTGGTTGGAGGGCAGGGCTATTACACTGGCTGCTGCTGCCTCTGTGCTGATCTGACTGAGCCGTTTCATTCGGATCAGCTCAGTCAGAGGAACCGACTCTTCCGGATCAGTGAACTGAATCGGTTCAAAAGAACGATTCGTTCATGATCCGGACATCACTACCTCCCTGAGCCCCTGAGCAGTGCTGATGCTGAAAAGAAGCCTGCTGTGAGGCGAGTGATGGTCTGGGGGGGGCATTAATTACAATGGGGGGCGGGGGCCACTGTGGGAGACATGAAAATGGGGGCCACTGTCACTGTGGGGGACATTAAGTTTAATAAGGATCACTATGGACATTATTTAGAATGGAGGCTGCTGTGGGTGTCATTACTCATTATAACTATAATGTCTGATAGGCCTAGTCCTGAGCTGAGTTAGGCTACTTTCACACTAGCGTTCGGGCGGATCCGTTCTGAACGGATCCGCCCATAATAATGCAGACGGAGGCTCCGTTCAGAACGGATCCGTCTGCATTATATTAGCTAAAAAAAGCTAAGTGTGAAAATAGCCTGGGACGGATCCGTCCAGACTTTCAATGTAAAGTCAATGGGGGACGGATCCGCTTGAAGATTGAGCCACATTGTGGCATCTTCAAACGGATCCGTCCCCATTGACTTACATTGTAAGTCTGGACGGATCCGCACGCCTCCGCACGGCCAGGCGGACACCCGAACGCTGCAAGCAGCGTTCAGCTGTCCGCCTGTCCGTGCGGAGGCGAGCGGAGCGGAGGCTGAACGCCGCCAGACTGATGCAGTCTGAGCGGATCCGCCTCCATTCAGACTGCATCAGGGCTGGACGGCTGCGTTCGGGTCCGCTCGTGAGCTCCTTCAAACGGAGCTCACGAACGGAAACCCGAACGCTAGTGTGAAAGCAGCCTTATATTACCCTGCCCATGCCCTGTATAATAATGTACCCATCCCTGATACCCCTTAGTTATATTACCCCGCTGGGTAAATTATTATACAGGGCAGGGTAATATAACTATAACTATCAGACGTCACATTATAGTTATAATGAGTAATGACACCCACAGCAGCCTCCATTCTAAATAATGTCCATAGTGATCCTTATTAAAAATAATGTCCCCCCACAGGCAGGCTCTGCAGGCGGCGCTCACTCACTGTACGTCATGCGCCGCGTGACGTACAGTGAGTGAGGTGAGCACCGCCGGCCACACTGCCTGCCTGTTACCGCCCGCCCGGAGCAGTGCTGATAAAAAAGCCTGCTGTGAGTGAGAGCCTGAGTCTGTGGGTCACTGGGTGCGTCACTGTGACCGTCCGTGCAATGTGGTTGAACATTTTTTACAATGTATTTCATCGAGCAGTTTTGAAGGGGGGGGGGGGGGGAGTTTTTTTGACACTCGCCCTGAGAGAAATTTTACCTAGAAACTGCACTGACTTTCACACTCGCGTTTTGGCTTTCCATTTGTGAGATCCGTTCAGGGCTCTCACAAGCGGTCCAAAACGGATCAGTTTTGCCCTAATGCATTCTGAATGGGAAAGGATCCGCTCAGAATGCATCAGTTTGCCTCCGTTCAGTCTCCATTCTGCTCTGGAGGTGGACACCAAAACACTGACTGCGCCAAATGTCCTGGCACACAATGTAAGTCAATGGGGACGGATCCGTTTTCACTGACACAATCTGGCATAATAGAAAACGGATCCGTCCCCCATTGACTTTCAATGGTGTTCAAGACTGCTCTGTCTTGGCAATGTTACAGATAATACAAATGGATGTGTTTTGAACAGATGCAGACGGTTGTTTTATGTGAACGGATCCGTCCATAGCGAATCCGCACAAAACGCGAATGTGAAAGTAGCCTTAACTTTGTAGATAAATGGAACCAATTCATATCTTTTTGTATATCAGTACATGTGGATGAATACATTTCTGACGAGACCTGCGCCTCATTATAAATTAGGTGCATCCCCCAGCAGAAAGTGCCAGTCTTGATAAATCTCCCCCTATGTTCCTATGGAGCCCTGACACAGACCTATCTGTGGCGGCCTGGGATCATTCAGGACTGAGACTACTGCACACACTATCCAGCTCCCTCAATCCCCACTAGGGGGAGACATTGCACTCCCGGGTTTTCTTAGCAGTCAGATGCCAAAGTCACATTATGGTGACATAGCAAAGGTTTTAATCTGTAGAGGTCTGAGTGCTGAGACCACTACCGATAACTAGGAGGGGGAGAAGCAAGCGTTCGTATAGTGCGCTCTCTCTCCTCGCTATAGTAGATGCAATCAAGATAGGCCCGTGGACTTTCTATTGAGCCTGTCTCCTGCAGCAAGGAGAAAGAAAGTGCTATGTGAGCGATTGGTGGGGATCTCAGCACTATATGCCACCATGACTTATCAAAAGTTTTTCCAAAGTTCAGCTAATTATGTACCATATAGTATATTCCATGTCCTCATTCAATTAGGCTCTTAAGACCCCTTTACACTGCTCAACTCAGCAGAAAGATTGTAGGAGAGGAAGCGTTCCATCACAGAGGAAGGCATTTTAGCCGAAACGTGCAACGGGGTACGTGGCTCTTCTGAGGCGGACACTACTGGTTTATGGGTATGTTATTCTATGGGAGGCTTTTGTAAAAGTGGTTGGTGCCTGCATATGCTATATGCTTTTAGTACATCTGTCCATTTGCTATATGTGATAGAAGGATTATTTGTTGCAATCCCTTTTCTATAGAGTTTGTGTTCACTAACAGTGGACACGGCCATTTAAGTGACTAATTTATATGTATGTATATATCTCTGCTTACGGCCCAATTCTAGGGTATTGATGGTTATTTCCTTCATGTTTACAGAGATATGCACTTGCACTTTGATACGACTTGGATATTTGTGTGATTTTTGTATACATCAGTAGACCTAGTGTGTATTTCAGCCAATTGTGGTTGTTTTTTTTATCGTCCTCCACCTACTGGTCTATTGTGTTATGTCCCCTCAGGTGTAGTCCACTTTTTTATCCGATGTATCACATCTAATATTTTATGACAATTATTCAATAAAGTATATCTATATTTTGCTACAAAAACCCTTTTAGTCTCAGTTTATCTTTGGTTCGTGTATGTTGATGTACACTGAGTGGGTACGTTATTTTAGAGTACTCTTTTCACATAGGATCACTATATGTGAACGTAAATCTATGTGTATTTTATGACCGATATTGTTAAATTTTCCCCTATACACAACCCAGTTCATGGCTAGTTAAAGAATAGGGTTGTTTCGATACCAAAATTTTGATTCGGTTGCGATACTCGATTCCATTCGATACCACGCGAAAAAAAACACCAAAAAAGCATCGTGCATTCAGCATTTTATCCTATTTTTTGGGGGGGCAAGGTGACTAAAAAAAATTGCAAATCGTGAGGGTTTTTTTTTTTCTGTTATGGCGTTCACCGTATAGGAGTTTTTTTTATATTTTAATAGTTTGAACTTTTTAGACGTGGCGATATGTAATATGTTTATTTATTGTTTATATATTTTATATGTGAAATTGGGAAAGGGGGCGATCTATACTTAATATTTTGGTGGGTTTTTTTTTACTTTTTTTTTATTTAATAACTATTGCCCTTAGGGACTAGAACCTGGGATCTTTTAATCCCTTGTCCTATTCACCCTAATAGATCTCCCTGTGGGCGTACAGCACACAGCAGCAGGGAGCTGACTATGGCAGCCGAGGCTTTAGTAGCGTCCTGGCTGCCATGGTAACCAATCAGAGCCCCAGGATTACACTGCTGGGGCTCCGATCAGAACTGCCACTGTACCACCAATGAGGAGGGGAGGAGACCCTGTGGCCACTGCCACCAATGATTTTAATACTGGGGGGGGGGGGGGGGGGGGGGCACTGCGCCACCAATGACTTTAATACTGGGGGGGTGCACTGCGCCACCAATGATAATTAACCTTTAATACAGATACAGGAGGAGGATATCGCCGGCACCCGTCTCCTGTATTTGTATAGGTTAATTATCATTGGTGGCACAGTGGCCAGGCACCTGCTATACTGGCTGCTTGACTCTGGCGAGGACACTCAGGAGGAGGAGGCTGCTGCCGTTTGCAGAGCTCACTAGCTCAGACGGCGCAGCAGTGTATTCCCTCCCCTGTCCCCCTCCTGCTTTAATTAATAGCAGCACATTCATTGGTGGCAGTGGTGTGGGCAACTTCAGAGCCCGCTCACTTCATTTGGCTCAGCGCGGCCACCTCATAGGAGGGAGAGACTCCCTCCCTCCCTCCTTCTCCACTGTCTGACCGCGCGGAGAGCGCCATAAGTGGAGAGTCTAGTATCGAAAAAATTAACATCCTGATACCGAATCGATACTGGCATCGATACCCGAAACAACCCTATTAAAGAATATGTACTGTATTTTTCGGACTACAAGACACACTGGACTATAAGATGCATCCAGGATTTAGAGGAGGAAAATGTAAAAAAAAAAATCAAAAAAAAAAAATCAAATAAAAAACCAGATCAGACCCCCAAGCTCCATCAGATCTCAGATCAGATCCTCATCAGATCTCCAGCCTCCATCAGCCTCAGATCAGATCCCCAAGAGCTTCAGATCAGAACCCCATGACTTTCAGATCAAACACCCATAAGCCTCAGTTTAGACCCCCATCATCCTCAGATTAGACCCCCATCAGACCTCAGATCAGACATTAAAACAAACAAAACAATATAATTTACCTTGCATGCTCTGGTCGGCGCTACCAGTGGCAGGTCATAGTGTGCACCTCGTCAGGTCATAGTGTGCACCTACTTGCACTACGTCCTGAAGCTGTACACAGTCAGGCCACAGTGCAGAGCAGGGCCCAGAAGAAGACCAGCGAGGGACAGTACAGCCGCACATCGCTTTCCTTACCGCGCCTCCTGCATACTAATGACCACTTCCATAAAGAAAGCGGTCATTAGCATTCGCACTATAAGACGTACTGCTATTTTTCCCCTCACTTTTCTGGGGGGGAAAAGTGTGTCTTAAAGTCCGAAAAATACGGTATATATTTTAAACCATTTTTAATTGCTTCATTTTTCAAAAAAAAGAAAAAAGAGCAACTTTACTAATTCAACAATTTTGTGTATACAACTCCAGGGCAAATAGTCTGAGTCTGCAGTCATGTTACAAAGCTCCCTCCAACTCCTCTTCTTGCTAATATGACCCCTTCGATAGGAGCGACAATGCATTTTTTTAGATTTGAAATGCAATAGAGCAATAAAAAAGAAAAAAGTTTGTAAAAGTGTACATCTCCTTTGATTAAACTCACACAAAATGCAAGTTTGGATTGTATGTTCTGTAGTTAGACATGTTAACCCTTTTCTTGTTCATCCTCGTCTCTGCACTCACCTTCAGCGCCCCTAGTTTGCTTTTCTCCCCTAGTTTATGCAGGCTGACTCGTAGTTTTGAATTCTCCTCCTCCAGAATGCTTATTCGGATACTGTTGGCTTGAAGCTGTTTTTCCATATCTTCGGTAATGTCCCCGGAGCCTATGAGGTGCGACAACAGTTTGTATTTATTGTGCAACGGAAGCAGAAGGAGCCTCATCAAACTGGACAACACGCTATTTACATTACACCCATATTTTTTTTTTTAAATCAGATAATTTTTATTCGTTTCCAGTGTATATCAATAAGCATCGTACATTAAAGGGAACCTGTCACCTGGATTTTGTGTATAGAGCTGAGGACATGGGTTTCTAAATGGCCGCTAGCACATCAGCAATACCCAGTCCCCATAGCTCTGTGTGCTTTTATTGTGTAAAAAAAATGATTTGATACATATGCAAATTAACCTGAGATGAGTCCTGTATGTGAGATGAGTCCTGTACGTGAGATGAGTCAGGGACAGGACTCAGCTCAGGTTAATTTGAATATGTATCAAATCATTTTTTTTTTTTTACACAATAAAAGCACACAGAGCTATGGGGACTGGGTATTGCAGATGTGCTAATGGCCATCTAGCAACCCATGTCCTGAGCTCTATACACAAAACCCGGTGACAGGTTCCCTTTAAGGTTACATCAAGGAGTAGGTCTCAACAATTCAATGCACATGTACATCTACAAACATATTATGACATGTATAATGCCCTTTTAATCATGAACCTCCCATCTACCCTCCCCATTCTGGTATCGGCTGCATCTTTACCCCGTGATATTTTTCAATCGCACAAACTCCAACCACGGTTCCCATAACTTCTCATATTTGAGGGAACATCCTCTTTTCTGGAAGACCGCTTTTTCGTGTCCTTAATAAGGCTACTTTCACACTCACGTTTTGGCTTTACGTTTGTGAGATCTGTTCAGGGCTCTCACAAGCGCTCCAAAACGGATCAGTTTAGCCCCAATGCATTCTTAATGGATAAGGATCCGTTTAGAATGCACCAGTTTGCCTCCGTTTCGTCTCCATTCCGCTTTGGAGGCGGACACCAAAACGCTGCTTGCTTAGGAGGTGAGGTGCGCGAGTGTGAAAGTAGCCTAACCTGGTACATGGCTGATCAATCTGCTCCTTTTATTAGGTTAGTGTTTGTTTTAGTCGATATACGGCGGGTGTATTGATAAGGTCTACACAAAGCATTCTGCTCTATTTGGGGGTGTGAGAGTGTTTTTTTTTTCACTCATAGTATCTGGCGGATTTTCTTTCCTTTCTGTGGGTGGGCATTTCCCAGGATGCACTGCAATGAGCTCCAGTTAATCACTTTCTCCCATGCATAGAAAATGGTCCCTGACATATAGCCCCAGAGATACATATGGTATGTAATGCCCCCACAATTTCCTTCCCCCCTATCTAGAGAGAGATAAAAATATATTTCTATGAATTCAGAATTAGGAATGAATGAATGGTGCCTGGGCGTCTTCACCCGCCTTACTATGAGATCACTATGACAGCACTGAGGGGAGAGGAGCAGGGAAGCTGCTGAGCATGTGCGTCCACCACCAGGGGAAGGTGGACCAGAAAGATAAACAGCAGGGGGCGCTACCAGAGAGGAAAATGTAATGTACATAGAAAACCAAACAATATTTTTAAAGCCTGTATATTGCAGTAATATTTCCTATTCATTGAATAGTAATACTTTTTGTTGGATAACCCCTTCAAATCAACATACACTTTTGGTAAAGATATTGTATAATATCTAAAAGCCTACATAACAAGCCAATCTAAATCTAATCTATAGTCTGAAACGTAGATCTGTTGTGATAAAAGACAATTCTCTTGACTTACTCTCAAATTCTGGGAGAGGGTGCAAGTCTGGGTAGCACACCAGCAATCTCTCGGTTTCCTTCTGTTCCTGTAGGCACCCTTGTAATTCTGTTAGCTGGCTGGTCACCGCTGCAACGGACATCTCCAGTGTCACCTTCTCCTGCCGAAGAGTCTTTGTCGTGTCCTACATGTGGTAAGATGGACGAATAGAGAATAAGAGCAGCAGATCACTGCATTTTGGTCTTTTGATCACACAAATAAGTAAAATGGCCATGCATCAAGTGGAGCTGGAATGATATTCCTCTTCAGACCTCTGTATAGTAATTTACTTTTTGGTACAAAAAGAAATCAGTCATTAATAGCACCTGCTGTTCCCTCATTTGGCTCCTTAGACTTTCCTCCTGTGTCTTCATTTGCTCTATTTGATCTTCCAATTTGGCTCTTTCTTCATCTGCATCCCCCAGGATACCGTGCAAGTTTTCACACTCTTGTGATGATCTGTCTAACTGCTGTAACAGTGATTTCTGCTTTGCCTGTAGGGACTGGTTCCAGAAGGAGAATTAGTTTAATAACATTATGTACAAATTATGCCAATAAATGAAAAAAATTATATTTAAAAAACATAAAAAATATCTAGAAGGGTACAGAGATCATTATGTCAAAAGGTAACCTGCACCTAACTGAATACTCCTCTAGGAAATAAGCTGTCATGTGGGAGTACGTAAGGAGTACCACTATTTCTGGCCATTATATGACTTACCCAGTTTCCTCTTCTGCAAGCTTCATATCTAATTCTCAGTTTCCCTCAGCACAAGCTGCTCAGATGTCTCCCATACATAGTGCACAGAGAGAGTGACTCTCCCTCAGACTCACTTAGACGCAGAAGTAGCATGTAGTACATTATACAACAGTAATGAGCAGTGTTGCTGTGAATCCAGAACTAGGATGAGATAATACAGCACAGTAATACAGTTGCAAGAAAAAGTATGTGAACCCTTTGGAATGATATAGATTTCTGCACAAATTGGTCATAAAATGTCATCTGATCTTCATCTAAGTCACAACACTAGACAATCACAGTCTGCTTAAACTAATAACACACAAAGAATTAAATGTTACCATGTTTTTATTGAACACACCATGTAAACATTCACAGTGCAGGTGGAAAAAGTATGTGAACCCCTAGACTAATGACATCTCCAAGACCTAATCGGAGTGAGGTGTCAGCCAACTAGAGTCCAATCAATGAGATGAGATTGGAGGTGTTGGTTACAGCTGCCCTGCCCTATAAAAAACACACTCCAGTTCTGGGTTTTCTCTTCACAAGAAGCATTGCCTGATGTGAATGATGCCTCGCACAAAAGAGCTCTCAGAAGACCTACGATTAAGAATTGTTGACTTGCATAAAGCTGGAAAGGGTTATAAAAGTATCTCCAAAAGCCTTGCTGTTCATCAGTCCATGGTAAGACAAATTGTCTATAAATGGAGACAGTTCAGCACTGCTGCTACTCTCCCTAGGAGTGGCCGTCCTGTAAAGATGACTGCAAGAGAACAGCGCAGACTGCTCAATGAGGTGAAGAAGAATCCTACAGTGTCAGCTAAAGACTTACAAAAGTCTCTGGCATATGCTAACATCCCTGTTAGCGAATCTACGATATGTAAAACACTAAACAAGAATGGATTTAATGGGAGGATACCACAGAGGAAGCCACTGCTGTCCAAAAAAACATTGCTGCACGTTTACAGTTTGCACAAGAGCACCTGGATGTTCCACAGCAGTACTGGCAAAATATTCTGTGGACAGATGAAACCAAAGTTGAGTTGTTTGGAAGAAACACACAACACTATGTGTGGAGAAAAGTGAGGCACAGCACACCAACATCAAAACCTCATCCCAACTGTGAAGTATGGTGGTGGGCACATTATGGTTTGGGGCTGCTCTGCTACGTCAGGGCCTGGACGAATTGCTATCATCAAAGGAAAAATGAATTCCCAAGTTTATCAAGACATTTTTCAGGAGAACTTAAGGCCATCTGTCCACCAGCTGAAGCTCAACAGAAGATGGGTGTTGCAACAGGACAACGACCCAAAGCATAGAAATAAATCAACAACAGAATGGCTTAAACAGAAGAAAATACGCCTTCTGGAGTGGCCCAGTCAGAGTCCTGACCTCAACCCGATTGAGATGCTGTGGCATGACCTCAAGAAAGCGATTCACACCAGACATCCCAAGAATATTGCTGAACTGAAACCGTTCTGTAAAGAGGAATGGTAAAGAATTACTCCTGACCGTTGTGCAAGTCTGATCTGCAACTACAGGAAACGATTGGTTGAAGTTATTGCTGCCAAAGGAGGTTCAACCAGGTATTAAATCCAAGGGTTCACATACTTTTTCCACCTGCACTGTGATGTTTACATGGTGTGTTCAATAAAAACATGGTAACATGTAATTCTTTGTGTGTTATTAGTTTAAGCAGACTGTGATTGTCTATTGTTGTGACTTAGGCCTAGTTCACACTTCAGTGTTTGGTCAGTGATTTCTATCAGTGATTTGTGAGCCAAAACCAGAAGTGGAGCCTCCATAGACATTAGGTAAAAAGGAAAGATCTGCTCCTTTTCTATGTTTAGAGCTGCACCTGGTTTTGGCTCACAAATCACTGATGGAAATCACTGACCAAACACTGAAGTGTGAACGAGGCCTTAGATGAAGATCAGATCACATTTTATGACCAAGGGATTCCAAAGGGTTCACATACTTTTTCTTGCAACTGTATGTATACTATAGTGTATTCAATTTACCCGGCATGCTTCCCTCAGCAGATTTTGCAGTGAATCCATGGCAAAATCTATATTATTTACAGTAAAGGGTAGTGACGACATTTCAGAAACAAAATAGGCATACCCTGATTTCTACGCTTTGTACAGTAAATAATCACTTATTTTTAGTGAATTTGTACTGAACTATCGTGATATCTCCAGCACATCTGAACATGGACTTGCACTTTGTATAAACAATTGTAATCTCTGCATTTCTGTTCACAAATTTCACCATTGCCAAAGTTCCCTGAAGTTCATGCCCTTTTAAAAGCATAGACGTCAGCCATGAGCAGAGTTTTTCCAATACTAGAATGTATACAAAAAAATGGATGTTTGTCATAGTAATGTGCTCAGACAGGCAATAATGGTATCTAATACAGCTGATTTTACCATGTTTTCCTTATATCAGAAGGGGGTACCCCATGGCCTGTAACCTGTTTAGTATATACTGTATGGAGTCCTAACAACATATACTAAGGGGATGTCATGAAAAGTGCAAATGGAAACGAATGGCACATGCCCTATGTTCCAATGTCTAAGGCTACTTTCACACTAGCGTTTTTCTTTTCCGGCATAGAGTTCCGTCAAAAGGGCTCAATACCGGAAAAGAACTGATCAGGCATATCCCAATGCATTCTGAATGGAGAGTAATCCGTTCAGGATGCATCAGGATGTCTTCAGTTCAGTCATTTTGACTGATCAGGCAAAAGAGAAAACCGTAGCATGTTACGGTTTTATCTCCGGTGAAAAAAATTGAAGACTTGCCTGAATACCGGATCCGGCATTTTTTTCCATAGGAATGTATTAGTGCCAGATCTGGCATTCAAAATACCGGAATGCCGGATCCGTCCTTCTGGTCTGTGCATGCGTGAAAAACAAAGCATGTTCTATATTCTGTGTTTTTCACGGAGCCCTGGCTCCATAGAAGTTATTGGGGCTGCGTGAAAAACGCATTGCATCCGGAAGCAGGTGAGGATGCGATGCGTTTTTCACTGATGGTTGCTAGGAGAGGTTGTTTGTAAACCTTCAGTTTTTTTATCACGCGCGTGAAAAACATATAAAAACGCATTGCACTCGCACGTAAAACACTGAACAACTGAACGCAATTGCAATTCACTGAACGCATCCGGACCTAATCCGTCACTCTTGTGTGAATGGGGCCTTACAGTGAAAAAAAGGCTGTCTGTCGTGATTGCTGGGAACACATGGTGACGCCATCATGCTGGGAGCGCAGGTCCTTCTGCAAGTGAAGAGCAACTGTCCCTGTGCGTGCTGGACATTGATTCTGTTGGGGTCCACTCTGGGGGACATTATTACTGCTGCGGGCCACTATCAGAGACATTATTACTGCAGGGGGACATTATTAAAGCTGGAAGACATTATGTATACTGCACTCTGTGGTTTTTGTCCGGCGGCCTTTCTCCATGTTTGCGGTGCTGCGGCCGGATGTCCGGCCAGTCCACATTATAGTGAATGGGCCGGCAGCACATGTGTGCAAACAGTAGTACGGAGCTGGCAGGCTGTTCCTCTGCTAGAATAGCTTAACGTGAGTTTTAACAGCTGTTAAAAATGGCCAGAAAAATGGATGCAAAATGGTTGAAAAATAACCATGAAAAACTGAGTGTGTCCATTTTTCTTCACTGAGGTGGTATTTGTGAGTTATTCCTTGACAAGCCTGTTTTTACACCCAGCACTCTTAAGGGTACTTTCACACTTGCAGTTTTCTTTTCTGAGTTCCATCCTAGGGGCTCAATACCGGAAGAGAACTGATCAGTTTTCTCCCCATGCATTCTGAATGGAGAGAAATCCGATCAGGATGCATCAGGATGTCTTCAGTCTTTTTTACTTTTCAGGACGGAGATAATACCGCAGCAAACTGCAGTTTTATCTCCATCCAAAATTCCGGGATACTTCCGGACCTCTAAAAATGTGGGGAAAAAAAATAGAAACGGATCTGTTCTTGCAATGCATTTGTGAGACGGATCCATCTACAAATGCTTTCCGTTTGCATACAGATTGCCAGATCCGG